>NC_067143.1:36566974-36866974 GCF_903995435.1 Acomys russatus | reverse complement strand
GAGGCAGACATGGGAGGATCACAGCAAGTTCAAAGCCAGCCTAGACTAAAGAGTAAGTTTGAGGCTAGTCTTGGCTACAGGGTGAAACCCCGTCTCAAAAGGAAGGGAGGGAGGGAGGGAAAAAAGAAAGAAAGAGAGAAAGAAAGGAAGGAGGGAAGGAAAATAAGAGAAGGAGGAGGAGGACAGAGACCAGATACAGAGATGGACACGCACTGTCTCTGTGCCATGTCATATTTCAGATACAGAGATGGACACGCACTGTCTCTGTGCCATGTCATATTTCAGATACAGAGATGGACGCGCACTGTCTCTGTGCCATGTCATATTTCAGATACAGAGATGGACACGGACTGTCTCTGTGCCATGTCATATTTCAGATACAGAGATGGACACGCACTGTCTCTGTGCCATGTCATATTTCAGATACAGAGATGGACACGCACTGTCTCTGTGCCATGTCATATTTCAGATACAGAGATGGACACGCACTGTCTCTGTGCCATGTCATATTTCAGATACAGAGATGGACACGCACTGTCTCGTGCCATGTCATATTTTCAGATACAGAGATGGACACGCACTGTCTCTAGTGCCATGTCATATTTCAGATACAGAGATGACACTCACTGTCTCTAGTGCCATGTCATATTTCAGATACAGAGATGGACACGCACTGTCTCTATGTGCCATGTCACATTTCAGATACAGAGATGGACGTGCACTGTCTCTGTGCCATGTCATATTTCAGATACAGAGATGGACGCGCACTGTCTCTGTGCCATGTCATATTTCAGATACAGAGATGGACGCGCACTGTCTCTATGTGCCATGTCATATTTCAGATACAGAGATGGACGCGCACTGTCTCTATGCCATGTCATATTTCAGATACAGAGATGGACGCGCACTGTCTCTGTGCCATGTCATATTTCAGATACAGAGATGGACGCGCACTGTCTCTGTGCCATGTCATATTTCAGATACAGAGATGGACGCGCACTGTCTCTGTGCCATGTCATATTTCAGATACAGAGATGGACGCGCACTGTCTCTGTGCCATGTCATATTTCAGATACAGAGATGGACACGCACTGTCTCTGTGCCATGTCATATTTCAGGGCTCTGCCAACAAGAAGGCCATCATCAAAACTGAGCCAATATCAGCACCATAACCTTGAGCCTGCAAAACTGCAAGCTAAGTAAACCTATTTACTTTATAAAGTCAGTCTGCCTTGGGTATTTTATTATAGTAATGAAAAATTGATGAGCAGGTGAACGGACAAACAAGTTGCTGTGAATTTATATAATGGAGTGCTACAGAGCAATAAAAAATTAACTGTGTAACATGAAGCTTAAGAAGAAACCAGACCAAAGAAGCACATTTTATTTGGCTCCCTTTGTATAAAAGGCAGCACTAGAAAACACACACTAATCATTGTGACAGAAAACAGATCCGTGGTTGTCAAGGAGACGGTAACCATAAAGTAACACGAGGAGACTATGGTGACGTCCATATGTCCTCTTGGTTGTGTTGATACTTCCACAATTACGTAATTTGTCAAAATCTAGTAAACTTCGGCCTTGAGTCCGTGTGGGCTATTGAATGTCTTTTATACTTCAGTTGTTTTAAAACCAACCATAGGAATAAGGTTAGTAAAAACTGCATGGGACCAACACCAAGAAACTCTCAAAAGCTTATTTTTTCACTTTTAAAAAACACACAAAATAAATATATTATGATATAAAGGCAGTTTGCCCATTGATAGGGACACTATTTTTAAAACCAGGTACAGTAAAAATATCATGAAATAGCCAGGTAGTAGTGGTACACGCCTTTAACCCCAGCACTCAGGAGGCAGAGGCAGGTAGATCTCTGAATTTGAGGACAGCCTGGTCTACAGAGCAAGTTCCAGGACACCCAGGGCTACACAGAGAAACCCTGTCTCAAATGTGTGTGCGTGCGCACGTGTGCACGCGTGTTTGTGTGTGTGTGTTGTTGTTGATTTACTTTTTGAGGTTGAAAGTGAGTCCAAAATTACTGTAAAACAATGAAACATGTGAAAGCATCCAGGATGCCCAGGAACAGAAGAGCATCATCTGTACAGGAGCAGACAAACAGTGGAGGAGAGGCAAGCGCACGGATAAAGCAAGAGTAGCCTGACAGATGGGCGAGGGATGGCAGAGCAGAAGGAAGAGGCAGTTGGATCACTGAGACTGTCCCCATAGGCTGACTACAGTTACTTGGCTTCACCAATAGAATTGGTGAGTCGGACACTGCAGGGGCAAGGGTCCATTTCCAAGTACCATGTGGCAAGTTGGTGCTGCTGGTTGCTAGTGGAAGGCTTCAGTTCCTCCTAACTATTGGTAAGTTAGGCTGTTATCTCTCTCTCCAAAAAAGACAACCCTAAAGGAAAATATTTTACTCTAAAAATTAAACCAAGCAAAGCATGGATAAACATTTTCTTATTTATAGAGTGGAAAAAAACCAAGTAAATTAAGAATAAAAATTGTAAAAATATAGAATAGCTGGGTGTGGTGGCGCACGCCTTTAATCCCAGCACTTTGGAGGCAGAGGCAGGTAGATCACTGTGAATCTAAGGGCAGCCTGGTCTACAAAGTGAGTCTAGGACAGTCAAGGCTATACAGAGAGACCCTGTCTCAAAAAAAACATCAACCAAAACAAACAAACAAACAAACAAACAAAAAAATTAAAAATTTAAAAAAGAAGAAGAAGAAGTATAATAGAAAAGACTGGTAAATTTAAAATTTTAAGGCTTTGTTAGGGGCCACAAAGATTGCTCACCAGGTATGGGAGCTAGCTGAAATGAATGACCTGAGTTCAAAGCCTGAAGCCCACATAATGGAAGGAGAAAAGTCACTCTGCAAATTGTCCTCTGACTTCCACATGTGCTGTGGCACATGTATTTCCCAACAGACACACACACACACACACACACACACACACACACACACACACACACACACACACGCCCCTACCTAGACAGATGATAGATAGATAGATAGATAGATAGATAGATAGATAGATAGATAGATGTGGAAATGTCAAATATATATAAACTAAAAATATACGCAAAATGTATAAGTAAGAAAAGACTAATTTCCTCAGTTTGTTAAAAGAAAATTCCTTCCATATCTGTAAGATAAAGCTAATGACTGAGTAAATCAAAGAATAATGCTCATCAAGCCTGGGAAGCAGCAGCCAAATCTTATTAGAGGATACGATATGAATCGAAGCATGATTTTGATGACTGACAACAACTGTAAGTAGTCATTTTGTCTGACAGGTTCTAGAGATTGGAAATTCAGGAGCTGCTAAACTGGGAAGTTCTGGGCTAGGGTCCGTCAAGGGGCTGCAGAGGGGGCTGCCACCATGGAAAAGCCAAACTTCTTGTACTGTAGGTCAGTTCCCTCTATCGGTTGTTTAATTGTATGGGGAGGGGGAGGGACACCATCAAATTTTGCATAAAATTTCTGAATGTGCAACAACCAAAAATTCCTTCAAAAAAATCAAATGCATCATGCGTCTGAGGTATGACCGGCAGCGTCTGCCCACTTCATGTGGCACTTGGCAGCCGCCCTGGCTCCGAGCACAGGGCATGTGCACATCACATGTGTCACACCACCCAAAACCCTAATTCATTTAACATCCGTTTATGTAAAAATCCCCTACATGTCCAGCAGGTATAAATAATAGCTTGTAACGATGACATGGAATTGATAACCTTCATTTTGAAGATGTAATTGAGACACAGAGACATTAGATAACATTAGAACTACACAGTAAGAAAAAGGAGAAACCCACTCTTTTATTGGAGAGAATCTGCCTCAAATTTCCATGTTTTTAAACTATTAAAGTGCAATCATTTTATTTATTTATTGTCCCAGGAGATGCCTTTACTACTGGACAGAGTCTCTTCTCGGTCAATTTCCCAAAATGTAAGATTCAGCCTAGTATATATATTCAATGTGTCCTTTGAAAATGTGATTAAAGCTCCCTCTGCATCCCACTCCATGGCTTGGGGCACAGTCATCAGAGGAAGCAACCGGACGGATCTGCATTCCTGGTGATACCCCTCTCCTGGGCAGGAAGAGAGCTCAGAGAGCTCCATGCTCCAAGTCTGTCTTACACCATTGTCTGTTAACGTGCTATGGACAGTGGTAACTCCAACCAGTCCTGTTGGTGACGGGCTGGCACTGTGCCATTAGGAGGATCAGTCACATCTTCAGGCTGATTGACAGATCGTGACATCACGTTACATTCCTGAGATGTCTTCTGTCTCATCGTGGCCCACTGTGGTGGTCCCAGCGACATTCACCTTGCCTTATGTCATCCGTTCTCCACGGCAGCCCATGGCCCTTGGGTATACGTAGATTCTCTCTCCCTTGTTTTAGCTGCTATGAAGTAGGGCAATTTGCCCTGACCCACACAGGTTACTCTCAGCAGAGGGAAAAGTCAGCAAGTGAAGTGAATGAGCGAGCACACAGCCAGAGACCGAACCGCCAGCAGCCTCTCCTTACAGTCGCTCCCAAATGCTGGAGGTGGTTCTTTTTTCTGGCTTGCTGACTTGCCTTTGATAGGTAAGTAGTGGAAAGAGAGAGATGGCGCCTTCCTTCTTCCCAGGCCTCTGTGGATGAGAAACCCTGTGCCCCACGCTATACATGGCTTTGCCCAACTCAGCTCCCTGGAATGTAAGCTCTTGAGCTGTTTGAACAGTTGAAGGATATACTGTGAGTGAATTCATTCTGAGTGAACACCATACTGTTTCTCTTGGGGACTCCTTTCCTTAAGTGTTCCCCTTTGAGAAGACTCTGTAAGCATATTAAGAGCTCTGACAATTCCCCAAGCCGTCTCTGTCTGTGCTTTAATTTAGCATTTCCCAAACTAACTTGACTATGAACTTCATTCTGCTCTACGGTTACATTCTGCCCAGGTACCACAGGAGGGATCGCAAGCCCTAGCAACAGAGATCTTTTCCCTGGACCACGCATGTCACGAACGTCCCTAGGGCCTAGAGAAAGGCAGCCATCTATTATTTTTCCAGCATCTGCATCCTCAAACTCCAAGGTGACTGTGTGAAAACATAATGAAAAGTGTGTGGGTGACTCTGCTAGAGTGCAGATGGTCCCAGCTGGCTGGAAGTCTGGAGGAAAGCCAAGTGGGCGAAGCACTTAGGTAGGAGAAAAGAAAAACGAATGTGCCAAAACCCTTCTCAGATAGCTGGAAACAATCCACCTTTATATAACCAAGTATCTTTTCCTGGTAGAGAGAGACTCTCTCTCTCTCTCTCTCTCTCTCTCTCTCTCTCTCTCTCTCTCTCTCTCTCTCTCATGAGTCAGCAAGTTATTCGCCAACAGTTGTACCCAGGGTGGTTGAAAAACATTTTGTGTACTCAACAATTAAAAACTATGTCCTAAAAAACCATGTGGCATCAATACTTTGCATTGGTAACTAAATGAACATTTTATGCTAGAAAGGCAAATACTTTTCTCTTCATAAAAATCATGTTTAGCCCTACAGGCGCAGTAGTGGCACAACACATACCTTGACAGCAACCAATAGCTCTCGAACTGGACTTAAGACCCTCACAACAAAGATCCCATGTGTGTTACTGGAAACCTAGCTAACCAGTGCTAGTGAAATCAGGGTTATTGGAGGAGACTCCACAACCACTAATTTACTAAACCAGCATAAGCCCTAATACCAATCTATAAATATTTGTTCTGATACCCACAGATAAATACAGTCTTCACCCCTCGTCAATGAAACTTTTCTTTGCAATAAACTTGTATGCTCATACTGCCCCCCCACCCAGACACACATATAAGTAAAAAGAAATTGTTAAAAAACAAAAAAACAAAAGAACTTAGAAATGTTATATGAGTCCAAATATCATTTTAGGAGATAGTAATATGTAGTGAAATTAAAGTATTTTGCAATTTATTCTGTGACTATGATCATTTATATAAGCCTGCATGTATTTTTATGCACTGTAAGCACCGTGCTAGTGGCTGCAGTAGCCAGAAGAGGGCATTAGATCCCCCTTGAACTGGAGTTTCAGATCATTGGGAGCCATCATGTGGGTGCTGGGTACCAAACACAGGTCCTCTGCAAGAATAGAAAGTGCTCTTAGCCAACTGAGCCCTCTCTGTAGTCCTTCTTTATTTCTAGGTGTTTGTTTATTTTTAAGAAACAGGCACTTGCTTGGTTGTACAGCCCAGTTCGGACCTCCCAGGCCTAAGTGGTCGTTCTGCCTCAGCCTGCCAAAGAGCAAAGTGTGTCATCTTTATGCACTGCAACTTAGACCCTTGGCCCAGGTCTTGGAAATATCCAGAATAGGCCTACTTTTGCTCATGAGCAGCCTAAAGAATGGTCTTCCTGGAACCTGTCTTTGGGAGAAGTGGATGAACTTTCCTACTTTGTTTTCACTCTATCATACAGCCACTGACTCTCACCATTCTGTCTTTCCATCAAACGTTATTTCCATCACAGTCAATTGTACGGATTGGCTCACTGACTCATCTGTCATAATACCCACTAGTCTCTCTCCCTCTAGCATTACCTGTCCTGGACCAGGCTGGCCTCGAACTCTCAGACATCAGCCAGCCTCTGCCTCCTGAGTGCTGGGATTAAAGGTGTGTGCACCCAACTGCCCAATGCACTTTTGCTCCTACTGTGAGCTCCTGGACCAATGAAGCTTTTAATGCAGTACTCTGTATCAGCCATCAGCATCCTAAGATTTTGGAATTTTAGGCCTCAGATGGCTAAAGTGACCCCTGTTTTGTCTTTAGCATCTACATACATTACTAAGGAGAAAACAGACTATTTTCCACTGATCCTACATGTAGTTTCAAAATGAATTCTTCTATAATGCTCGAGGTAGCCATTACTGATGACTGGGAATTGGCACAGTGGGTGAAATGTATTTGCCTTTCCCTAGGCCAAAGCTGGGTCAGTTTTATGATAGATTCCTCCGCATATTTAAATGAATAAAACAACCTCTCCTTTGGAAAAGTTTAAATGTTATTGATAAGTGACCTTTAATGGCCTGAACAAGGCTTGCTGGAGTGTCAGAATTTAAGAATTCTCTCTCTCTCTCTCTCTCTCTCTCTCTCTCTCTCTCTCTCTCTCTCTCTCTCTCTCTCTGTCTCTCACATCACTACAAGCACTTGTGTGACATTCAGCTCACAGTTTTTAAACCATGGTTCCAAAACTCTATGCTTTCCTTTTGGAGTTAACTTTATTCACTCATAAAAGTTGTATTGAAGAAAATCTTATGTGTAGCTTTATGAACTAACATAAAATGAAGATGCCTTGGGCAGCCAATCCCGCATGAGAAAAATATCACTTAGCACCCCAAAGTCCATGCCGTTCCAGATTCCATCTTTCTACCTAGAAGCAACCACTGTCCTGACTTCAAATGCAATAGACAAATTCTGACCTCCATGTCAGGAAGGGCACGGGATTTCACGCCTACATCCCCAGCTTCCTCTGTCCAGTGTTTTGATATAATCTATGCGTCTGCGTATAGTGGCCATTTGTTCTTCATCCCCATATAGACAGCTGGCTTATTCCCAGCTCTTGACCACCATGAACTATGCTTCTTATAAACCTGTGGTGCCTGACTTCTAGTGCACATATGTTGGCATATATAAACACAAAGAGCAAGCCACTTCAACTGTGGTGGACAGCCCCAACTTCAGTGAAGACTGACCACATGGTTTCAAATTTGCTATGAGGAGCCCTTTCTTAACCTGTGGTTTTTCTTCCACTTACCTCTGTGGTCAACTGCGGTTGGAAAAAATAAATGGAAAATTGTCAGAAATAAGTCAGAAGTTGAAACAACTTTTATCACAGCATGGCGTATAATTATCCAGCCCTTTGGCTGTTATTAATCTTTCACTGTGCCTAATTTATAAATTAAACTTTGTCATAGTATGTATGTGTAGGGGGAAAAAACAGACTTAGTGCTGCTCTCAAGTGTGATACGTCACCTTTGAATGTATCCTCCAAGAATAAAGGGTGACTGAAGTGAGCTGGGCAGTGGTGGCGCAGGCCTTTAATCCCAACGCTTAGGATGCAGAGGCAGGTGGATTCTATGTTGGAGGCCAGCCTGATCTAGGAAGTAAATTCTAGGACAGCCAAGGCTACAGAGAGAAATGCTGTCTCAAAAAAACAAAACAAAACAAAAAAGGGGTGACTGAAGTGGAAGGTTTCCAGCACCCCACATCCTTGCCAGCACTTCCTACTTTTCCAGCTTTCTGAAAGAATCTGTTCAACTCTTTACCCATCCCCTTTGCTGCTTTTCCTACTAATCCGCAGTTCTTCATACAGCCTACACATAACCCTCTTATTAGCTCTGTCTTGAAGATATTTTCTTGCACTCTTGTTTTTCCTTACACCTACAAATCTTATATTTCATCAGCCCTTTCCTTTATGGTTAGAGAGCTTTTGTTGATGGAGAAATATTATGTTTTACAAGTTTTCTCTTCCTTGAGGTCATTAGCTTGTTTTTCTACTTTTTCTTTCCATGTTAAACACATAAGTTTTTTTTTAATGTTATATAAGATAAAATTCAAGATTTGATGTCAGCGAGGCTGCACACATTGCCTAAACAAGACTGGGACAAGGACACCACCACTAGAGATGCTAACGTGGAAGGGGAAAGCGTAGAGACCTCAACGAAGCCCTCCAGGCCACCAGTGACTGTGAAAGCAGAACTAGTCCTCCCCAGGGAAGAGAACACCAATTCCCTCTCCAATACCAAATGGCCAGGCTATTGAAAACATACACACAAAAAAACATTATACAGATTAAGCAGATTGTATTTATGTATTTAAAAATATATAAATATATACATCCATATATGTAACAAACAATTAAAGAAAAGAGGCTATGAACAAAGAAAAAGAAGGAAAAATTCAAGATTTGAGTGAGGAAGCACCAGTATCTCAGCTGACCCTAGATCATTATTTTAAAGAGCAGTATTCTTCCCAAAGTTGTCAGAAACAAAAAAATTCACATAAGTCACATGGCTGGTTTGCTTTTTCCTTTGTTTAATTTTGAGACGAGATCTTCCTATCCATAGGTTTGGCTAGCCTGTTGGTCTAGTTTCCTTTTGTTGCTGTTGCTGTGATAAAATGTTCTAACCAAAAGCAACTTAGGGCAGAAAGGGTAATTTTAAAGGCTGCAGGGAAGTCAGGGCAGTAACTCAAGCCGAAACTTGAAGCAGAAGTCATGGGTGAAGTCTGCCTGCTGACTTAC
The DNA here is from genome assembly GCF_903995435.1 of Acomys russatus. Classification (NCBI taxonomy): domain Eukaryota; kingdom Metazoa; phylum Chordata; class Mammalia; order Rodentia; family Muridae; genus Acomys; species Acomys russatus. The sequence goes on along the minus strand of NC_067143.1, from coordinate 36,857,691 downwards.
TAACAGGCCCAGCTGAAAAAAAACTTTAATTCACCTGAAGTATTGTCATTTTGGAGAATTGCTGCCTCTGTCAGCTAACCTAGACCTAGTCCTGGAAGCTTCTAGCCTTCATGTAATCTAACCTAGGCCTAGAATGTCTTCAGCCTCCAAGACTTATTGCTTAATAAGATCACCCTTTCTAGCTCTTTCTGAACTCTTGCTGGCTGGCTCAATTCAGCTGTTCTGGCTTAAACTAACTCTCCTAGCTGATTTATTTAATCTGGCTTCTCTCTGTAATCTGCTTCTAGCTGTAATCCCATTACTTGAGAGGCAGAGGCCAGAAGATCAGAAGTTCAAGGTCATCCTCAATTAGAAAGCATGACTTCAACTGGGCTATAAAAATCCCTCCCTCAGCACCAACAAACAAGTGGTGTGCACCACGCCTTTAATCCCAGCACTGGGGAGGCAGAGGCAGGTAAAATCTCTGTGAGTTCAAGACTAGTCTGGCTTACAAAACAAAGAAACCACAGTGGGTTGTGGGGATCCTCATGTCTGTTGCTAGCACAGCAAAATGGTGTAAGCACACAGCCGCCTCGCCAGCCCTGTCTGGTTTTGGACAGGAAAGCGACTGTAGATGGTGAAGATAATAAATGACTGATAAATTCTCACCAGCTGAAAATGTTAATAGGTGAACATCACATTATCTTGTAAATATAAACATTTTATTTCCCCCAAAATCTCATTACCAGATGAATTGTAACGATTTGAGAGTAATTAATACTCCGCTTTTTATAAAGTATATAATAATGAGCGGCTGGAGAGATGTGCAGCGATTAGAGCACTGCCTGTTCTTCCAGAAGACCTGGGTTCAATTCGTTTTTGTCTTTTGTTTTTGCGAGACAGGTAGCCTTGGCTGTCCTGGACTCCCCTTGTAGACCATGCTGTCCTCGAATGCACAGCGATCTTCCTGCCTCTGCCTGCTGAGTGCTGGGATTAAAGGCGTGCGCCACCACACCCGGCTTCCGGGTTCAATTCTTATCATCCACAACGGTTTGTAACTCCAGTTTCAGGGGATCCTCCCCTAGACCTCTGACAAGAGGGGGGCTTCCTCTCCCACTGTCTGACCTCAGCCTATCAGGAGTCATCAGGGTAGCCTGCCTGCGACACCTTCCTCTGCGTGCCCACAGGGGCAGTAATCAAATTGCCCAGCACCGGAGTTCACGTCAGAGACGGTCCCTGCTGTCTTCCCCCATGAGAACCTGGAGAGTGAGCTGCCCATCTGCTACACCTCGACAGGGGGTCCCGGTTCTCTGCTTGCAATGTCCTTGGTTCGTGTATCAGTTTTGCAGGACCCCCTGGGTCCAGATCAGCTCCGGATGGGCTTCACCGGCTCTTTGTGGAGCTCCCGACCCCTCCCGTGCCTTCCATCCCCCAACTCTTTCAGGCAACTCTCAGTACTCTGCCCAACAGTCCAGTTGAGCCTGGGAGTCCCAGTAACAGTCCTGATCCCCCGCTGGGTCGGGGCGGGGGTGGTCTAGATACTTTTGTTTTAATCTCAGGTGTGGGATATGGGACTGATTCAGATTGTCCACAGCAGCAAACTATTTGCCTCCTGCGGTTTCTGGGCGGGGCTCTTCGCCAGCTGCAGATAGTTTAAATCTGAGGACTCTGGAGAGGGAATAACTTCTAGAGCCCAGAGAGAAAAGGGGGGCTCCAAAGAATACGGTTGCTGGTCCCCCCCCCCCTCCCGCCCCCCTCGTTGCTACTGATGCAGTTTGACCAGAAGTTGTTGGAGGATTGGATTTGCCCCCAAGGAACGAAACAGTAGAAAGTAACCAAAGAGAACTACACCCCTTCTCCCCACTAACCCTTCTTTCATTCCTACCTGGTGTTGGGGTGTAGGGTCAGCTGCCTTCTTGCTCCCCGGGGGCCACCCTCCTGCGCCTGTTCTGAGTCCGTTAGTTTCCATCGTCACCTTCTTTGGCACAATCAGGGACTTTGCCTTCCTCTTGGCTTTTGGTACCTCGTCGAGCATGGTAGTGGCTTTGGGTCTTGCGGGTGCCAGTGGTCTGAAAGGTTAAGCCTCGTCCTCTAAGTTGGAATCTTCTAGAAGGCTGCGGTGGCAAGCTTTCTCCAGCAAGGCCGCCGTCTCGTCTCGTGCTTGTCTTCCTCCTCCTGCTGCTGTCGCCGCTGCTGCACCTGCGACAGGCAGTGTTGCAACAGGGTGGCCTCCAAGTCCACGTGCGCCTGGCGCTGCTTCAGGTCCTTCAGCTCCTGCAGGTCTTCCAGCACCGAGTCTTTTGTGCGGTTCTCTAGGGCCTTCACGGGGTTGTTCATCTCCTCATCCTCGCTCCTCCTGCACTCGCTTCTCTTCCTCCTCCAGAAGCTTCCCAGGCTGGAAGTTGCGTGTGGCCCCGTGCCCCATGGTGTAGTCTGTCTTGGCCGGCCAAGCAGCGCGTGCACTTGCTGTAGAGTCGGAAGACTGGCAGCCCCAGGCACGCCTCATTCTGGACCATTTCCTTCAGTGCATTGAACTTCTTCCCCTTGTAGACGTATTCTCCACACCTCTTACCCCTCATGTTGAAGGGGGCCATCAGCCGCACCACATACTGCGGGCCTTTGGGTAGCTTGAGTTTCGGGATCTTCGACGCGTCAAAGTCAGGTAGGTAGTATTTATTTAAAACTTTGCGCTTTGACATCTTTTCTTTTTAATTTTAATTTTATTAATTTATTCAGATTACAACTCAATTGTTATCCCATCACTTGTATCCTTCCGTTCCTCCCTCCCTCCTGCTTTCACCCTATTCCCCTCCCCTAGGTCTATGACCGAGGGAGACCTCCTCCCCAACTATATGGTCATAGGCTATCAAGTCTCATCTTGGTAGCCTGCTTATTCTTTCTCTGAGTGCCACCAGGCCTCCCCACCAAGGGGACGTGGTTAAATATGGGGCACCAGAGTTCATGTCAGAGTCAGTCCTCGCTCTCCACCTAACTGTGGAGAATGTCCTGTCCATTGGCTAGATCAGAGTACTCTCTGCTCTGACATCTTAACGGAGGTACAAGCAAATGAGAATGTCTCCTGGGCTCCCTTAAATAGGTTCCCTTTCCTCTCACTCTCTTCCCTGAGTTGGGCGGTTCCTATTCTGTCAAATCTTTGATTTGTCACTTTTTCTGTCAATTAAACTCACTTTCGAACATTGGCACTTCTTTTACACCCCCTTAGCTAGTTCTCTTATATAATCCTGGATCAGCTGTCCCGGAAATTATGCTGCCCACAGTGGGCTGGGCCCTCTGTTGTCTTTTAACAAACTGGGCTGGTGGCATATGCCTTAATCCCTGCACTCTGGAGGCAGAGGCAGGTGGATTTGAGTTCAAGGCCAGCCTGGTCCACAAAGCCAGTCCAGGACAGCCAAGGCTGTTACACAGAGAAACCCTGTCTCAAAAACAAATACACAAACAAAACTAAAAATAAAAAACCACCCACCACCACCACCAACAATGTGTGTTTATTATCTACTTTTTCTTACCATATTTTATAGGACAAGAACTCCAGTACAGTCTTAAATACAAGAAGTAATATCAGATGCCCTCTTATTCATAATTCTAGAGGAAGCTTTCAATATTTTACTACTAAATGTGATATTTCTGCAGGCATTGTATAGAAACCTCATATTTGAGTAAGAAAACTCCTATTTCTAGTTCTCTGAGGTATTTTAGATGTTTGCTGAACTTAAAACACTTTCTCTGGAGCCCGGCATGGTAGCATACACCTTTAATCCCAGCACTTGGGAGGCAGAGGCAGGCAGATTACTGTGAGTTTAAGGCCAGCCTGGTCTACAAAGTGAGTCTAGGACAGCCAAGGCTACACAGAGACACCCTGTCTCAAAAACCAAACCAAAGCAAAACAAAACAAAACAAACAAACAAAAAAACACTTTCTCTGGATCCCTTTAAAAAGTCATGGGTTTTTTTTCCCCCTGTAACCTATTAATGTGATGACTGCAATTGGTTTTCAAACGCCAACTATCTAGATTATATTTTACTTTGCTATGATGGATTATATGTTTTTATATATCAGAATTTGGTTTGATATTTAATTTTTTTAGCTATGAGAGACTGTTTTTTCTTGTCTTACACTTGTTAATTGTTGCTATTAATGTTGTACTTCTTCATTAATTTGGTAAATCCACCCTCTTTGTACGTTCTGGTTTTGTATGGTATTGGCATTGTCTAACCCTAAAACTATTTAGTATGATTTGCTAATGAAGCCATATAAGCCTGGAATTTTCTTTGACAGATTTATTATCACAGATAAAATTTATTTCTCTGGAAGATATAGGACTAGTTTTACTTCTCTTTCTTTTTATATTGGCTTTATAAGATATATTTCCCCAAGACATTGTTCATTTCAACTAATATTTCAAAATGTATGGCATCAAGCTGTCCACAATGTCCTTTATGTTAAATATCCATAACATTTGAAATTATGTACCATTTTTATATTTCATTTATTATTTACACTTTCTAAATCTTGATCAGATTTTATAGTAGAATACCCATTTTACTATTTTTGGCTTTCCTAAATCTCTACACAATATATTTTTATCATATATTTATTCTCTTTTTTTTAGTTTTTTCCCCTGACTTTTTGAGATAGGTTCAGCTTTCTTTCTATGATGTGAATTCAAGAGTCTCTAAACCAGCCTGGTCTACAAAGTGAATCCAGGACAGCCAAGGCTCATCAGAGAAACCCTGTCTCCACAAACAACAACAAAACAAACAAACAAAACACCAAATCTCTAAACTGCTTTAACTTGAGCTTACAAGTATAGATACATTGTGTTTCCACTATTATTCACTCAAAATGTTTTAATTTCCATTGTTCTTTCTTCCCTGAATCACAGATTATTTAAAATTGGGAATAAAAATATTGTTACAAATTCCTAGAAATTCCTAGTATTCTTGTTATTGATGCATAGCTCTGTAACCAGAAGCTATAACAAGTCTAATATCTAAGATATTGGTCAGTTTCCATAAATGTTCAATATGCATATGAAATTGATAGATCTTTGGCATTGTATCCTAAGCATATTTCTCTCTTTCCTCCCTCTCTCTCTCTCTCTCTCTCTCTCTCTCTCTCTCTCTCTGTGTGTGTGTGTTCATGTATGGTGTGTGAGTTTAGGTAAACACACATGCCACTACTAGAGGTCAGAGGACAACTTCAGGTGCTGTTCTTCACTCTACTTTGAGACAGGGTCTCTCAGTGTTCTTCTATGTGTATGCCACATTAATTAGCTGGCCGTCAAGCTTTCAAGGATAATCTAGCTCACCTCCCATCTCACCATAGGAGCCCTGGGACTACAGATGCAAGCTACGGCATCTGTTTTTGAGTTCTGAAGATCTGAACCCACTTACTTATTCTTGCACAACAAATGCTTTAACCTCTGAGGCATCTTCCCAGCTCTGCTTGTGCTATGTGAGTCATCTATGATCTTCCTAGTGTGTTTGCAGTGCTAGGGACTGACTCCAGGGCTTGTGCATGCTAAGCAAGAGTTCTACCGGTCAACTACAGCCCTATCTCTCTCACGGTCTTTATAAAATGGGTGTGTCCTACCAGTTCCTAAGAGAATTATATGGAAGTCTCCAACTATGATTGGACAATTGCCTATTTTCTTTAGTTGTCATGATTTCTTTATATATTTTGAGATGTTATTAATCTACACAAATCAAGCATTTCATTTATTTGTCCTTTTGTTTTTGTACACTGTCTCTTTGTAGCAGCATTTCTCAAATATGCACATTGATGTTATGGGTAATTCTTGGTTGGGTGAGAGGTTCTGTACCACGCATTGTAGTGTCTAGTAACACGATTTTCCTCAATAAACTGCATGGTAATATCATCCTCAACCAAAACTGTGACAAACAAAAAAATATGTTTAGGTATTGGCCAACGTCCATTGTGGTGGACCTCTGCGGGTAATCACCCCTGGTTATGCACTAGCAATTTACTGTAATACTTGGTGTGTTCTAGTCTGCTTTATTTGATATAAATAGAGCCACTTTCTATTTGAATTTGCAAATGTCTTCTTTGTGTATCTATCATTTTACCTTTTAATGTCTTTATTCAAGCTATCTCTCTTGCCAGGAGTGGTGGCTTATATCTATAATCCCGACACGTGGAAGGCTGAGGCAGGATGATTGTAATGAGTTCAAGGTCAACCTGGGTAACAAAGTAAAACTTTCTCAAGAGAAAGGAAAAGGGCTGGAGAGATGGTTCTGCTGTTAAAGGCACTGACTGCTCTTCCAGAGGACCTGCGTTCAAATCTCAGCACCACATGGCAGCTCACAACTGTCTGTAACTCCAAGATTTGACACTCTCCCATAGACATCTATGTAGGTTAAAAAAAGAGGAGGAGCAATATCTTGTTAGCAGTATAAAGTTGTCTTTTTAATTCACTTTGGCAATCTTTTAATTAAGAAAATTCTCTTTATCTTTGGTGTGATCATTGATATATGTATATATATTTATATCTACATATATATTTATAGGTTCTGTGTAATTATTTTATATACTATGTTATTATTTCTCATTTCCTCCTATTTGGGAATACAAGTTATTTTTTATTAGTTTGGGTATTTAATTATTATTACCTTAGTAATTATCCTAAAAGTCATGTATATCTTTGTTAAATTTTAGCATCCTAGTACCTTTATTAATTCTTCATATGCTGAGAATGTAGACCTCTTTATTATTATAACCTCATGCTTTTTAAAGATTTTTTTAAGTGTGTGTATGTGTGTGTGTGCGCACGCGCGTGTGCAGGTACCTCTGAGTTACAGGTTCATGTCCTTTTTCAGAGCACTACATACTCTTAAACACTGCGTAATCCTTCCAACCTTGTTTAAATTTTTAATTGCTGCATAAAATTACGCATGATTATGGGCAATTGTGACACTTTAAAAAATTAACCTTTATTTTTATTTTATGTGTATCAGTGTTTTGCCTGTGTGTATGTCTGTACAGCATGTGTGTACAGTGACTGGAGTTACAGAAGGCTGTGAGCTGCCTTGTGGATGCTGGGAAATAAACTGCGTCCCTCTGTAAGAGCAGCAAGTACTCTTAACTGCTGACTCAGCTCTCCAGCCCTCCCTATTGCATGTGATATTTTAATTCAATGTGTACATTTTATGTTTCTTATGAATTCTCCTGTGTGTGTATTCTCCTGTGTGTGGGTGCACATGAAGGTCTGTGCACATGCAGATAGAGGCCAAAGGTGAGTATTCCTCAATTGCTCTGTAACATTTATGAAGAGTTTACCTTGATGATATACATGGCTACTGTACCTAGGCAGAGTTTTCAGGGGATCTGCGTCTACCTTACAAGCATCGGAACTGCAGACATTTCCCCAGGTCCACCCAGCACCTACATAGATAGGTCTAGGGATCTGAACTCTGGTCCACATGCTGGTGCAGTAAGGGCTTTATTCGCTGAGGTCTCCTAGGCCCTCCTAACAATTCTTCAAAAATATTCACAGTTAGTTTTATTCATGTGTTATGGTGTTTTGTTTGTCTGTCTCCACGTGGTTTCCTGGTACCCATAGAGGCCCCTGGTACTGGAGCTGCAGATGGCTGTGAGGCACCATGTGGATGCTGGGTATCCAATCCAGGTTCTCTGCAAAAGCAGCCGGTGCCCTTCACCACCAAGTGATTTCAATAGCCCCCTTCTTATGAATTCCCCCGGCTTTGTCAGTACATCTCAAACAAGCAATCACTGCCTAATTAAAACCCCCCATTTGTAGCTTGACTTACTGCAGTATTTGTTTTCTCAATTGTCTGTTTCTCCTTCATCTTCCGGCTTCAGTTTAGGATCACTTTGATTTTACCTGTCTCTCATTAGTATTTCATGTAGTATAAACTTGACGTTGGTGAGTTCTCTGGATTTCTATTTCTGCAGTCTTTATTTCTCCTTTACTTGAAAGCTAACTTGATTTGGAACTTTAGGCCATGACTTCTTTCTGTTGATAAATCAGCACTTTGTCTTGCTGCCGTATCCCTGACGATAATGAGCTCTTGCCCATCTTCTTTATATACGCTGCCTATGTGTTCCAGTGATTTTATGATAAGATTAAGTGAAATTGCCATCATAATTGGCATTCAAAATACTTTTTAATCCATGGCTTCATTTCTAGCTAAGTCAATTTAGGCTGCTATAACAAACTGCTATAGACAGATGATAGGTTAAGCCACAAGCACTTGTCTTCACAGTCTGGAGGCTGGAAAGTCCAAGAGGTGCTGCCAGCTCCAGCATCTGGCGAGAATACTCTTCCTGGTTGCAGATGCAATCTTTTCATTACAGCTCATATGATGGAGGGGACATCTCTCTGCTGTCTCTTCTTATAAAGGTATTATTAGTCCCCTCCTAAGAGATCCACCATTTGCCCATAGTCACCTCTCAAAGCCCCTGTTGTATGTCTTTCCCTGGAGAAAACTTGCACAAGTGTCTATTCACACCAAATAGGGCACCAGTGACAGGCAGACCACTCGTCTGACTCAGTGATCGATGAGCTTATTAGGGTTGGTTACAGGAGTCTGAGTGAGGGCTTATAGATGGGGGTGCAGAAGACTCTCAAAGGCAGCTGCATTGCTGAAAAGCCTATTCCTGCTTATATAAGCACTCACTGCTTTTTTTTTTTAACCTCAGGGAGGTCCTTTGTGAATTTTTTTTTTTTTTTTTTTTTTTTTTTTTAGTTTCAGAAGCTCCTGAGACCTGTAAGTTTCCTTTGCTTCCTAAGTCTCTAGGATGGACTCTTCCAATTCACTGGAAAGAGCTACACGGTAGGCCTCTTCTCCAAATGCCATCACACCGAGAATTACTGTTCCAACATACAAATTGGAGGGGTGCGCACAAATATTCAATCAAGTGATATCTTCTATTTCGGGGCAATACTATTTCCACATCATTCGTCTCTTTGAGTCATTGCCTTGGACTCTGTATTAGTTAAAAAAAAAAAAACCATCATCTCTCACGGACATTTATTGACTCTTGAATCTTCTTTTTGTCTCTGAGCTTCAGTCCAATATTTTCTTCAGACCGTTTGGGTCACTAGGCTGTGTCAAGTTGACTAGAGCGCCATCTCTCTCCGTATGTCCCGCTCCCTCTCCACACCAGCAAAAATGCAAAACTTCTGGTATGGTGTTGGGATTCTAAGAGGATTTAAAAAGAAAAAAGAAAAAAGAAAAAAAAAAAAAAAAAGAAAGAAAGCACTAGGCCTCTGAATGCCTGAGCCTGGAACTAATATAATAAAACATCATTTCCTCTGCATCCTTTACTCCACATCTCCTTGTGATACCTAATGTTAGATATCCCAGCCTCCTCAGAATCCTGTACCACTTTCACTGCTTTGCATCACTCTTTGCTCTCTGTGATCCTGGGTCTCTAGAAAATGACTGGTACATATCAGTATTCAATAAACAAATGAATAAATGAGGGAATAGATACTACTACTACTACTAATAGATATCAATGATTTCTTCCTAAGCATACACTCTAACATTAGAACAATACTAGCAAAAACGACAGGCAGTTTTTGCGGATTCTTTGAGTGTTTAATGTTCTACATCTTGAATCTCTTCTCCCCAAGTAGCAATTAATTCACTGGACTTAACTACTTTCTTCCTCAGTCTGGAACAGAATGGTGAAGGAGGAAAAGTTGAAATGACCTCAATGAAATAAGTTTTAAATTCAGTCTTAAAGTCCCCAAGACCTCTAATATCTCAAGCAGTCCAAACAGCATCTTCCGAGGCTTTTACTATGTCCGAGATTATTCTGAGTGTCCTCTGTGTCTCGGTATGGTTGCTTCTGTTACCCATTCCCACGCTGCTAATGCTGTCTGGCCTCTAACATCTCCCATTCTAGCCCATGTATGCTTTACGGTGCGTTCTGCCCATCTAAACCTGCTACCAATGCACGCTAGATGAGGGCGTTCTCTCACAGAGCTGTTTTGCTGTAAGTTCCAAGATGTCAGTCTCTCTCTCTCTCTCTCTCTCTCTCTCTCTCTCTCTCTCTCACTCTCTCAATTGATCTGTGTATTTTATTTTTAATTTTCTCTTAAGGAAGGTAAGACCTTGGGTTTGAGTTGCAGGCATTTAAGAGATGCTTCAAGTAGCCAAATCAGATGAAATAGGCTGATTCAAGGTCACAAGTGCTCTCTTCTAACATTGTGATTGTGCATGTTAGATTAGTCCACTTTTCCCATAATCCCTTTTTAGTTACCTTCCTCTTGCCATGTTAACAATTAATGAGCAGTTAGTGGGTGCTCAGCACTGTCATTCATATATATATATATATATATATATATATATATATATATATATATATATAATTTCATACATAATTTCAGGCAAAGGAATACATTTTGGGTAATTGGAATGGGTGAAATTTTTTTTCTGAGACAAGGTTTCTCTGTGTAGCCTTGGCTGCCCTGGACTTGCTTTGTAAACCAGGCTGGCCTCGAACTCACAGACATCTGCCTGCCTCTGCCTCCCGGATGATGGGATTAAAGGCGTGCGCCACCACCGCCCAGAATGGGTGAATTTAAGGGCAGAGATGTGAAAGAACTACTGGAACTTTACTGGATGCTAATTTAAGACACAAAGGAGAGGGCAAAAGCAAGACCAGCTCAACGATTATACATGCTGGATATGAGTGAAGTAAGGATTATAAAATAAATCATGGAGCCAGAGGCACAGAAAAACATCAGCCCAGGGAGATTTGGGAATACTGAAATTAAAAGTGATCAAAGAATGTGGATATTATTACAGCTTTTTATTGGATTTCCCTCCAAGTTTCAGAAATAAAATTAATATGCTTTTTCTGTTTTTAGATATGGTTTCCTATAACCAAGGTTGGAGTCACACTCATTTTGTACCTGAGGCTGCCTTAAACCTTTCATTGTCCTACCTCTGCCTTCCAAGTGCTAATATAGCAAACAGACCAACTTCTGGGACCACACTGACAACAGTGTAGTCAATACATCAGGTTCTTTTTGCACGGTCCTAGTGCTACCTCTAGAGGGTTTCATGTTATCTGTTAAGTATGTGACTAGAGCCTTGTTCTGGGCTTCCCATAGCATCAGTCCTCTGTATGATGCAGAGAACCAGCCGGAGCTTCCGTAAACAGTGCTGGACAATGTTTCACCCCTAGCAGGTCTGCGTCCAATCTGGCTGCAGACAGACAGGAGGCTCCTTAGCCCGGCACATCCGGGCAGTCCTGATGACCATCCAAAGACTCATAAGAGGAGTCCCTGTTTTTTTGCTACTGGGTCTGGCTTGGTTAGGGCACAAGAGTCAAGCCAATGATATGTGCTAAGCAGTAAGGCCAGGCTCAATTGAAAACAGGAAACCAAAAGACTGGGAGAAACATTCACCTTCTCAAAATAACCAACGTCCTGACAATTATCCCCTTTCAGCCTGCCTCTGACTGCTTGGCTAGCTAGTTCCCCTTTTTACAACTTCCAATTTGTTCTATCTTTAAAAGCTATCCAAACAGCCGGGTATGGTAGCACACGCCTGTAGTCCTAGCACTCTCGGAGGCAGAGGCAGGCGGATCGCTGTGAGTTCGAGGCCGGCCTGGTCTACAAGGCGAATCCAGGGCACCTAGGGCTACATGGAGAAATGAAAACAATAACAACAACAAAACAAAGCTATCCCCATACCACAGTAGACCAGTCCCTCCCTGCTTTTGTGCTGTCTTTTCTCCGCTGGTGAGAAGGAGCTCTCTGTACTTCCTGCTCCCACACCTCTGCCTCTGACGCACCCTGCTCTGCTTCCTTTCCACTACTTTTCAGTTCCAAGCCAGCAGAATAAATGGAACTTTTCCTCCAGCAGCTCCCTTACCCTCTCTGTGCCATCTACCTAGACGTTTCCTTTCTACTAGAAACAGCTCGACTCTCTGGCTCCTGTGACACTGAATATTTTTCTTCTTCTTGCCCCTACACTTTTGGCGACCTGTCTCCAAACTTGGCCAAACTTGCTGCTCTCATTCTGCAGGCTCCCAGACGATGCCATAGCTCCCATCACCACTTGTACATTGGTATGACTCAAATCCCTACAATTCTGCGTCAGCCAACAGCCAATTAAATATGGCCCACAGAAATCTCAACACATCTAAAACTCACTCCTGGTCTTATCTGCAAACCTGCCTGTTTCTCTTCACAGACTTCCTGACCTTTCCAAATGCTGAAAATCCTGTCACTTAATCCAAAAACAAAGGAATCATATTTTAGTCACCATTCTCCCTACCCACTTGCCACTCATGAGTCAGCAAGATGCCGAGACCATGTCTTCTCTCTCCTGGTGGAAAGGCCCTCAGGGAGGGTCCTGGCCTCAGCCTCTCACACTCAGACCCACCTCTATACTGGCCACCAACTATGACTGTGTGACTTCCCAGCTTAACTTACTTCCCTGGCTCCCACACTGGTACCTTCTCTTAATTCTATCCCAGTTAGGGCTTTGGCACCAGTATCTAGGAAACACTCCAGGTACCTGAGATGGGCGTGACACGATTTCTACAAGTGAAGAGCACTTTATCAGGCCACCACAGCTGAGGCAAAAAAAAACCTAGACTCGTTCTGCAGTGGAAGAGAGGAAAAAGTGAGCCTGTTGGAGGCGAGAGAATTAAAAGATGCAAAAGGGAAATGCACTAGGAAAAAAATGGCCAAGTACCGCGAACAAAGTAAACACTCACAGAAAGTCTACAGACTACTCTCAGGCACCGAAAGCCTGCGTTAAATTACGATTCTTCCACAAGCGAGGGAGGCAGATGCTTGGGAGCCCACCTTCTATAGAGAAGAGTGGATCACAAACCGGAGCTGTCCTCTAAACTAGGCGCAGGCCATAACAGCACAATGGAGCAGGGCCTTTTAAAATAAGGTACATTCACCAAGATGCAAAAGGCAGAATTCATTCCTTCATCAGGCAGATTCAGAAAAGAGTGAATTATCTTATTTACCTCTCACAAACGAGAATGTTATAAAGATTCTCACTCCCAAAATGGCTTTGAAAGAAATCGACTGAAATCCAAATAAAACAACAGTGAATACACATGTTTGGTCTAGACCTACCGACCCCCATAAAGAAATCACCAGAAGCTGCTGATCAAAATCTAAAACAACTGACTTGTCAGGATTAAGACCTTTCCTCCAAAACCGTTGGCCCATGGAGTCCACATACACAGAAGCATCCCGCCTATGGGCAATGAACCTTATAGGTCCATGTTCAAAACCTGTGCCATCATCCTGTCCCTAAGGACTCCAGTGAAGCAGCTCGCCCTAGGTGGGTCATATGGCATTGATAGGGCAGACCTAGGGCAAGAACCTAACAAGGTCAATTTCCAGCAGCCTAGTAACCAGGCAGCCAGTCCCCTGGGCCGCCATCCTCAAGCCTAAGGCGCCTTTGTCACCCCACCCCACCCCCACTCACCAGAGAGCACCCGGGGAATTGGCCCACGGATAGGGTGGGGGGAAGGATGCAGTTCGCGGAGGGTGGGCTCGGGCAGGAGGGAAGAGGGGCGGCCGGGTGGTGATTGGCTAGGCTAAGCCAGGCAGCTCCCGGCCAAGAACAAAAGAGAGCAGGCGGCGGGGCGTCCTCGGAGTAGGCGCTCCCACCCGCCGGGTACCGGCTTCGCTGCTGCGGGAGGACGCGGAGGACGCGCCCACCGTCAGCCCGCCGAGCTAGCCGGGCGGCGCGCGCGGTTTCTCCGCGAAAGCCGGCCGTGCACCTAGGAATTAACCGGCCGGCGCGCGAGGGGAGGGAAGCGGGGCGGGCGAGGTGGGGTGGGGGGGGAGGAATGCTGAGCGCGCGCGAGAACAATAATAAGATCGTGTTTGCGGTCGCTGCCCGAGGAGGAATTCGGAGGAGGCGCGAGGCCCGGCGCTCGCACGGAACCCAGAAGCTCGGCGGGGAGGCGGCGGCATGAAGCCGGCGACGCGGCTCCTGTGAGCGGCGCACGGCGGCGGCGGCGGCGGCAGCAGGACTCGGCGAGGCCGGACGCGGGCTCCCTTCCCCCCGCAGCCGGGCGGGTGATCTGCCGGGCCTGCGGCGCCCCGCGCCCACCGCTGCCTCGCCGCTTTTCCTCGTCGGAGCGGCCGCTCGTGCACCGGGCTCGAGGCCCCGCGGGGATCGCGGCGCGGTCCGCCGGCCCGCGGGTGGAGCGGGGACGCCCTCCCGGCCTCTCCGCGGCGACCAAGGACGAGCGGGCAGGGTGAACGACCGGGATGGCGCGCCCGCGGCCCCGCGAATACAAAGCGGGAGACCTGGTCTTCGCCAAGATGAAGGGCTACCCGCACTGGCCCGCCCGGGTGAGTACGGCGGCCGCGCGCGCGGGCCCGCCCGCCCACCATTTTCCCTTCATGATGGCGCGCCCGCCCCCCTTTCCCCCCCATCACCTCGGCGCGAGCCCGCCTCACGGCCGGCCGCCGCCTGGGCTGAGCCGCGCGCCGCGCCGAGCACCGGGCGAGGGTTCCCGGCTGCGCCCTCGCCGGCTGACGGCCATCCTGACGCCCACTTCCGAAGGCGGGTCCCGTCGGACAGGCCCGACGTCGCCTTCCTCTTGGAAGGCGGCAGGGACCGGGAAGCGGGCCCGGGGTGCTAGCGCCGGCTCACAGCACGCCCCGGTAGAATCCCCTGGCCCGGGGCGAACGTCCAGGCAGGTAGGAGAGCGAAAGGATGCCACCCAGCAGGCTAGAGCCCGTGGCGGTCAGTCCTGGAAAGGGGTTAGCCGTGCAGAGGCCGGCCAGAGCCTCGTGACAGCAATCTTCTATCCCAGCGCATCCTTCGCTTTCCAGACTTGTTGAGTTTTTCCTGGGTGCGATCCCCTGTGGCCCTGTACCCCGCCTGTCCTCTCATTGTCCATGTGCATCCCTGGTACCCTCCTACTTAGAAACTGGCACCGAATAGCCTGTCACTGGCTGGCGAGTTCAAGAAGCTCCTTGTACCTTTTCACCTCCATATTTGTTTTAGGTCGGTTCCTGAGCCTTATTCTTGGCCTCGAACGACAGCTTCTCTTTTTCCTAAATAGCAAGGCTGCCTCTAGGTTTTCTCTAGAAAGCATCTGCATTTAATACATGGCATTCAGTATTTTTATTACGCTCCCTGACTGAGGAAGAAGCACTCCCGTGTGTGTGTGTGTGTGTGTGTGTGTGTGTGTGTGTGTGTGTGTATGTGTGCGCGCGCGCTTGCGCTTTATGTTGGAAAAAAATCACGTTTACTTTTAATTTTGTAATAGTTGGCAATTGATTGCCTGAAGTAAATATAGTTAAAGGATAGCCAAGGCAGTTTGGAGACAAGTGTTGGTATCCTTGAGGAACAAAAATAGCCAAGAGAAAAGCTGACAAAAATTGGGAGTTAAACTCAAGTGTTGTGCAGTAATGAAGTGAAGACGACAAGACCAAGGGGAAGATACAGCTCTTCACAAAAGGAAGTGACATCAAGAGGGGCAGGCTGACATCTAGTGAAGTTGAGGCAATTGATGGACATAATCACTTTGTAATCGTTTATTTTGGCGAGAGTTTATGGAAAGGACAGTGGGCTGGGAATTTTGGGGGGATCTGGAGTGTGACTCAGGCCCTGCTGGGAACTAATCATTTTAACCTCCTGCACATCCATTTCTTCAACTTTAAAATAGTCACCTCTAGGATTCCTTCCAACACTAACCACCTCGGGCTTCAACAGGGAAAAAAAAAAAGGTCTTATTCAGATTCCACCAGGCTGTGATAAGTTCTTCCTGTATGACCTCAGTAGAGTCACTGTTGTTTTGGTGTTTTTAATCCTACAAAATAGTGTATAATACTTAAAAGGCAAGATTTGGGACTTTTAGGGGGTTCCTGTGTGTGTACTGTCAGGTAAATAAGCTCTAAGAGGTTGGATATAGATACACTGAACAGTGAAATCTTGCCTTTGAAAAGTGTCTTCTGAGGGTCAAAAGGAAAATACTTACAATCTTACTAACACACTGCTCTTACAGGTTGGCCACCTGTGGTAATTAGTGAAACAAAGGTGCTACGCAAGTATTTCTAGTTGTTTATCTAGTTGTACAAAAAAATTCTTAGAAGATAAAATTCCAAACCAAGATTAAAAGGGAAATGAGAAAGCAAAAGCCATTAGGTTTTCAGACTGAAAACGGTGCATGGGAGAAAAATGCGAGCGTTCACATTTCCCTCTTAAGGAAAGGTTCGGGGGCTTATGAAATGAACAGCATTTAGCATTTTCCAAGGAAAGGTAAAGGTTAGGAGAAAACAGGTATTTTGAGGCCCTACTCTTGATTACATGTGCCTGGTTACATATGTTCTCATTTTCGTCCAATTTTATGCAGCCTTACCAGTCATTTTATACCTTTGTCAGTTGATATTTAAAAATACTAACTGGAAAAGGAGTCTTATTCACACTTTGAATACTTTCACCTTATATAAAAGTTAGTAATGTGGGGATTGCAATACATGAGGCCCCAAAGAATCAAACCTAAGGTGGGAATATAAATTTTACTTCACACTGTAGGAAGATTTTGAAAAGCCAGAGCAGGTCCATACAGGAATGGAAGAGCAGTTTCCTTGCTTGTGAGGAAGATGTTTGGTTCAGGGAGGCACCTTGTGAGGAATGTGGGTCAGGAGGGTGCAGGAGGGAAAGCTGGACTCCACTCCTGGCAGGCCTTGACACTTAGCCATCTGGCTATACCTCTGTAATCTCTCTGAATTTCAATTTAGTCATCTGTGAAACAAGGATAAAATTTTCACTACATAAAGAGCTTATTAGTCTCCTTTATCTGTGCTTTCATTTCCCACAGTCGAAAATCACAGTGCAGTACCATAGTATTTTGGAAGACAGAGAAAGACAACATTCAAATAACTTTTATTACAGTAGAATGTTTAACCATTCCACTTGATTGTTAATCTCTTTACCTAATTTATAAGTTAAGCTTTTTCATAGTTATGTGCATTCCAAGAAAAAAAATAATGTTTATGGGATTCGCCCTGCCCCCATTTCAGCTGCTGTGAACCTTGAAGCATACGCAGAAGATAAGGAACTACTGTTTTCCAAAGCAATATGCTCACATATTCCTACTTTTTTCCTTATAACTATATGTACCTCTGTAATTTACATTGTACCTTTATACCATTCTAAGTTAATATCCGGCAGTTTTGAGTTCTTTAGTAGATGTGTTAATTTTCTCAATATTTTACCATGAAAATGGCAAGAGAAGTTCAATTATATAGTGAACACCCATGTACCTTTCACCTAGCTTTCATTATACTTTATTTTAATCACATATCTGTTCATATATCAATCTTTTATCCATAATAGCGTCTACCTTAACTTGATATATTTCAAAGTAAGCTATAGACAGTATTACAATTTACTTTTAGACAGCTAAATATGCTTGTCATTAACTAGAGGTAAGCATGTTTAATGAATCTTTATTTTTTTCCTTATGAGAAAAAATTTCCATAAAAGGAAACTTAAATGTACATTCACTGAATTTGACTAATATGTTCACAGATAACAATAAAAATACCTACTAAGATATAAATCAGTACCAGTAACTAGGAACTATCTCATGTTTCTTCCAGGCAGATTCCTGTCTTCCTACCTTTCCCCCTGCTGTTTGCCTGTGTTATTTTAATATTAAACAGCAACTATTTCTGTGGACTGTTGTTTATGTCTGTGAAAACTAGAAGTTCATCTGTGCATAAGGATTCACTAGCTTAAGACTAAAAATATTGTTCACTAAACAAGGATCTGAACTCTTTTGATTGAGAATCCTGTTGGTAAAATTTGGGCATGCATCTTTAATCTCTGTAAATTTATCTTAAAATCATGTATGCCTTTTATTTTATATTACATATGTACATTATAAAATAAACACCGAAATTATTCCAAAGGGAGTGACATGAGGTAAGGATATTTTACGGTTCAAATTTTTTTATTGTTAAGATGTTAACTGAACTATATTAAATCCATATTTTTAAGCCTTAGTTTTTAGAATATTTTTGGCCTGCTTCTTGTGGGACCCAATTGATCAGATGGCCATAGTTTTTAATATTCTAAAGAGGTTTTGTTTTGTTTTTAGATTACATATGCCTATTGAGCTAGTTTTTAAAGTTGTTTGCTTGTATTCATTAGTATTACCTTGTGTTGAGCTATTTTGGTCATTTGTATGTTTGGTGACAACTAGTTGAGTTAAATATTCCATAATTCTGTTCAACTGAACTCTCACAACTGTAAGTCACAGTAAGCTTAGGTAAATGACCATAACTGTCCAGAGTAAAGGCATGAAGGTTTCTTTCTATGTTAGATGAGAATAAAATTTACTTTTTAGATAAAAGAATAAAAAATTATTCTTCCCATACGCCCCCATTCACTGCGTGTGAGTTTCCGAGCACAGAGGAGCCTCAAAGCTTTTGTGCTTCAACCGAAGAGCTTTTGAAGTGGAAAAGCCTGATATCATGGCCTTCGGTGGTAAATCACATGCATTGAATGCACGAGGCCCTAAGCTTAGCCCTTAGTTTCTCCTACCTCCCACAAGTTATTTTCAGGCATGTTAGCCCAGGCCTTTAGCCCCACTACTCAGGAGGCTACCACAGGAGGATGGCTTGAGTCCAGAAGTTCAGGCCAGTCTGAGTAACTGAGTGAGACACCCCCCCACCCCTTCTCATGAAGTTTCAATTGTCTATTTTTTATGTGAACTATCAAACACTGTTCATAAGTAATTGATATACTCACTTTCAAAATCTGGCCTTATCTACTAAAATTAAACACAAGCCTATTTGGTGACCTAGCAGTCTGTTGTCATAGAACCAAGGGAAAAAATAAGTGTTTGTCCAGCAAAAGATGTGTATTAAAGTGTCTGTACAAAGCATTGTAATCATAATAGACTAGAAGAAGCAACCAAATGTCTCTTCACAGGTAATGAGTAGACAACTCTGTCATGTATGACTGACACCACAGAAAATGTCAAGTAGAGTGAAAGAAGCCAGGCGAGACAGTACAATGTGCAGAAACCAACACAGCTGAGCAGCGGTGGTCAGCGTGCAGTGGGAGGGAGCGCTGCCACTGTCCTTTACCTTCTCTGCTGGCGCTGGCTGAGCCAGAGCTCACAGCAGAGCTGTCAAGTTGCACTGCAATAGAGTTCTGCCTTAATTTTCAGAAACACATCTGGGGGCAGTATGTGGTGTTGCACGCACACGCACTTCATAAGAGGTGAGGAGATAGAAAGGGGTCCTATAAGCCACATGGGTTAGATTTTTACCATTTTTAGTGTTCAATGTTTCATTTTCAGTTTACTGCTAGAGATTTAGCTCAGTGGTAGTACACTCTTGGCAATGTTGAAGCCCTGAGTTCCATCCCTAGGCACCAGAAGACAGGAAGAAAAAAAATATAGATTTCATTTGGTACTTTACAACTTTCTCTTAGGTCCTTTCAGTTCTGGTTTCAGCTTTATTTGCTTACCTGCATTTGTTTTTTGTTCCTTTCTTACTAAATCTCTTTGGCTCATATGTTGGATTTTTCTCAGCCTGATACTGGATAGAACTTAACAGTAAAGCGTTTTTTTAACTTACCTTCCTGTATATTGCTTGATGTCCTGAACTCTTACTGAAATTTTGTTGGGTATTTATTCTGTGTAAGGCACAATTCTAGGCGCAGTTTGAAATTTAGATTAAATTCGTGGCATGATAAAAGCATAAATATAAAGTATTTCTATAATCTTTACTAATGTAAACATTTGGAATACTTGGCTGTCTGGGTGGTGGTGTCCATGTATTTGTTTGTTTGCCTTTGGCAGTAAAGTACTAGAATACAGTACTTCATTTCTAGAAAGCAGGCCACATATTTTCAAGAATTTAAGCTCTTTTAAATCTCAAAATAAAGTAAGATCTATAATGGTCAGTACTTTCACACAAGTCCAGAGAAGTCGTCTTCAGACTCCCCGGCCTCTTCCCCAGGGACTGCGTTGGCCCTGCCAAGAAACAGGCTGATTGTCTCATTCTTTTACATAAACTGAGAGCAAATAGGCAACTTAAACCCTTAATAGCAATTTGTGCATTAATTCTTTGACATAAAATCTCTACTATGAGCTATTGTTTATGATTCTTTTGAAAGATGACTGATAGTTCGGAACTGCACATGTCTTTATTAGACGTGCCCATGAGTATTAAAGCAGTCTCGGCTAGTAAGCAGGAGAATGTTTCCTATTGTTTAGAGTATTCAAAGGGTACATAAGAGTCTGATCTGTTTGATGTGGTTACTGGCCTTTCTGGTCACTTCAAGCCATGCTACTGAAAATGTGACTTCCTGGTTGTCAACTGTCAATGGTGAAATAGGTAAAGAAATTACAAATAAGGATGTGAAAATGAAACCAGATGTGGTGACACACGTCTGTAATCCCAGCACTCAGGAGGCAGAGGCAGGCAGATCTTTGTGAGTTCAAGTCCAGCCTGGTCTACAAAGTGAGTCCAGGACAGCCAGGGTAACACACAGAGAAACCCTGTGTCAAAAAACAAAGAAACAAAAATAAAAAACAAAGAAGAAAAAGGAGGAGGAAGAGGAGAAAATGAAGCCCCAGGAGGCAGAGGCAAGCAATTCAAGTCCAGCCTGATCTACAGAACAGATTCCAGGACAGTGAGGACTACACAGAGGAACCTTGTCTCAAAAACCAACCAAACAAAAATAATATGAAAATGATTTAGGGTGGTTTTGTTTGTGAATCTAATTATTTTAAACCAAGACTTAATTTAGTGTGCCTTTTGCTTTTCTAATTAGTCATCTTTATTGTATTTTATAAACATCAATAGATTTTTTTAAATACCAGTTGTCCTTCACAATAAAGCCGGGCATGGTGGCACATGTCTTTAATCCCAGCACTCAGGAGGCAGAGGCAGGCGGATCTCTGAGTTCGAGGCCAGCCTGGTCTATGAAGTGAGTCCAGGACAGCCAAGGCTTCACAGAGAAACCCTGTCTCGAAAAACAAAACTAAACAAAAAGCCTACTTATGAAAGACTATTTTAAAGGCAAGTTACTAGTGGTCTTTTCATCTACAATAGTTGCCTCAATACTATAAACTATTTGAACTATTATTAACTTTTTAGAAAGAAATTGGATTGAATTTCGTGTTGTAGATACTAGTTTCTCCTGAGTAAAAAGTTGTATTGTGCAAATAATATTCATTGTAGAAAGATTAATATCACTGTACCTAGTTATAACTAACCTGAATCTTCACTTAGTATGGTTATAAATTATAATCGTTTCTGCTTTGTCACAGAGACAGCCCTCCCCACAGTTTCTCTTTTCTCTGTAGGCCTTCTGTTCTCCCCTACACTCCCATCCCCAGGTCTGATCTCTACCCTTATTTCCTTGCACTCCCTCTTCTATCTTGTTCCCCCTCTTCAACCACTACCTCTATCTATTCTATTTCCCCTTCTGAGTGAGATTGAGGCATCCTCCCTTGGGCCCTCCTTGTTACTTATCTTCTTTGGGTCTGTGCATTGTAGTATGTTTATCTTGTACTAAATGACTAAAATCCACTTACAAGTGAGTACATACTGTGTGTGTCTTTCTGGGTCTCCACCCAGCAGCCGTTTGAAACAGAAGCTGAGGCTCACAGCCAAACACTGGGCAAAGCATAGGGAGTCTAGTGGGAAAGTGGGGAGAAGGATGGAAGGACCTGGAGGTGACAGGAGCTCCACAAGAAGACCAACAGAGCCAACTAACCAGGGCCCAGAGGGGCTTGTGGAGACTAAAGCACCAACTGAGGACCATGCATGGACTGGACCTAGGCCCCTTACACAGATGTAGCTGATGGGCAGGTAGGCTTCATGTGGGTCCTCTAGAGAGTGGAGCAGGAGCTGTCCCTGGCATGGACTCTGTTGCCTGCTTTTCAATCACTTCCCTGTAGCGGGACTGCCTTCTTAGGCCTCAGAGGAAGAGGACAAGCTCAATCCTGATGCAACGAGATGAACTGGGGTGGGTGGGCTCCCCTTTTCTGAGGAATGGGGAGGAGCAGGGGAGGGACGGTAGGACTGAAATAAACCTTGTACTTATAAAAAATTAAAATAAATTATAATAATTCCTGTTATACTTCCTAGGTTTTTTCAATTTATAACTAAATAACAAGACTCAGAAACATTCTTTTTGCTAAATCATTAGTTATTTTATTTGATGAGCCTCTAGAAATTCTATTTTTGAGTCAAGAGGTGTGTGTGCATTTTAGAGCTCTGGGTTTGCATTGCTAAAACTGCTTTAGCAGAGAAGTTTTGACTCCACATGTTTACCAGCAGAGAAAAGGAATGCCTGTCTTCCCTCCTAATTACAAGTAAATGCATAAGGCTCTAGGCTCTATCTTCAGCACCAATAAATAAATAAATCTGTCAGCTTAGTAAATACTCACATGGACCTGAATTAAGTTATTTAATTATGGTTAAGTCGATTATCTCAGAGAGTACATATTATATCTATATTTTGATAGTAGGGCAAGGTAAATATAATAATACTTTTTATCCCCACCAGGACTTTAGGAAATACACTCAAGATTGCACAATAAATGTTTTCTTTCTGTTCTTGTTTTGAAACAGTCTCCTATTTTCCAAGCTGACCTGAAATCCATAAGAATAATGAATAGCGTTAAACTTCTGATCTTTCAGTGTAAACACTCTGAAGTATGGATATTTGTTACCGTGCTCAGTTACTGAGTGCTGCCATGTGGGTGCTGGGAATTGAACCCCATGCTCTGGAAGAGCAGCTAGTCCTCTTAACCCCTATGCCATCTCTCCAGCCCCTCCCTCTACCATCTGTCTTAATTCCTGACTCTTAAGAATGCCTCAAGAACCTAGCAAGTGTGATAGTAGATGAAAGGGCTGAAGAGACATTTGATAATGTGTAAGAGAGTCAGATAGATGATAAATAGATGGATGATAGAACATTTATTATAATGGCTTGGATTATATTTCTTTAGTCTTTCCCTTTAAAAGTTCTTTGACTCAAGGGAATATAAAAACAAATAAGATAGTGGCTATTTATTTAGAGAAATCAGAGAACTATTAAAATCAATTCTGAGTTAGTTGCACGGTATTATTGACTTATGTGAAGGTCTCAAACCCTGTAAGAGAAGAGGTACTCTCTGAGCATCAGGTAGGGTAATTAGGAGTTTCTAGTTTGCTGGAGGCTACAAGTTAATCCTAAGACTGACTACTAGCCAGTGTAGACGCCACCAATTTACTGCATTCCTGATCCTGAGAAAATTTTCCTGAATTTCCCTGACATCTATATGGTAACCTTTCAGCCCAATTAAAATAGTAAAGGATTTTTTTTTCCTATCTCTCCCTTGCCCAAATAAGAGTTGATTACCGTTAGTCTGGTAAATAACTGTGTGCTTATAAGGAACCATATGGAAAGAAGCTGAGAGGGAGGGAGGAAGGAAGGGAAGGAGAGAAAGGAAAAGGGAAAGAAAGATAAATTCAGACCTGCCGAATGGCATGTTCCAGACGCTGAGGAAGGCCTGTGCTGTAAAGAAGGAAGTAGACTGAGCTTTAGAAGAGAGGCACCTACTCTAGCACTATGGAAGTCTGTTAGGTTGGCCATACCTTTTACAAGAAGGATGATAACGTCTCAAATCTTTCTCCTAGGGATTTGCCATTAAATTATGCATGAAAGAATTATTAAGTGGCTATTCAGTTAACTCCTAAAAGCACCCAACTCTCTACTTACTAATGCAAAAATCCTAGTAAAAAAAAAATCTCAGTAAACGCTTTGTATGGCTTGGTGGGTATGTTTTTCAGCAGTTCCCTGTGATTTTATGATCATCATTTTGGCATTACCTTCTGGGAATTGTGGGGCCTTCCCATTGTAAGAGTCCAAGTATGATGAACCATTTCTAGAGACTCGAAGATACATGGGTGCACAGATGGGTCAGTGAATGAACAAATCAGCCTTCCTGTTTGGCCCCTTGGAGATGGCACAGAGTGGCACAGTTAGTGGCAGCAGCGTTTCTTGTACAGGTACTAGGAAATTCTTGACAGCACAGTAATAGTTCCTAATGCAGAATACGCTTAAGATTAAAGATGTTAAAAGTTTGGTTCAGTAGTACTTAGCACATTTAAAAATAAGCTTCACAGAAGATTGAAAAAAATATGTAGGCAGGAATGTCAGAAAATAGCTCAGCTTTAGAGCTCTCCTTTTTTTATTCTGAAGTAGAAACTCTGTACTAATGACATCTTTAATTTTAGAGGAAATGTTTATCTAGAGGGAGCAATATTATAAAATTTTCAGGGAGCTTTTTGAAATCACATGGTGAATGGATTGAAAACGAATTTTCTTTCTACCTGTCTTTGATTTTCAATATGAGACCAGCTATTTTCAAACATAGTAAAACTTTCTGCTTCATTGGACGCTGTATAAAGATTAACTCACTGGTTTTAAAGATTTGGACTCTAAAAGATGAGTAATTGCTAATTCACTTAAGGTAGTTTTTTGTTTTGTTTGTTTTTTGTTATATTCTCTAGGAAAAATAAATGCTAATACCCAGTACACACACACCAGAATTATTATTCTTTGCCAAACCATACTTTCTACATGTGGTACATCCTGATGGTTTTATATTTAATTTGATGTAAAATTATGTTGAATACCCCTAAGTGAGTTTTTACTAATTTAAAAGCACCATTTTGGTCTGTTAGACCAAAGAGAAGTTAATCTATATGTGTTATATGTACTTACATGGAAAAATTGTTGGGTTTTAGGAATTATAATGATTTGTTCACATTCCTGATATATTTTGATACAACTCCAGTCTTACATCAAAGTCATACAAATATAAGAAATGAACGTGATATTGGGTTAGATACTTTAATCATCCAGGCCTGTATAGTACTTGTTCACAAAAGGCTTTAAAATGCAAGCTCAAACTTTTCTACTTTCCTTTTCGTTCTAATTTTTGAACTGTAATGTATCTATAACTACATCAAAGCTAGTATAGTTGTATGCACATCATTTGTTGCGGGTAATAAGAACTGTGTATTTGCTAACTGTATATATATGCCCAGTCTGACTATATAATGTCCCTTGGCTAATATTGAGGCTCTGGAATTTGCTTGGGTTTACAGTGCTAAACTGTTAAAGTGTCAGGCAATCTGTGGCTGAGGATGAGGACTTTTGTTATGTCACAAAGCTAACATCTACAAGGCAAGTTTGTGGAATACAGATGGTGGAAGGAAAGAGCCCAGAAGTTACTCTCTTACCTTTATAAGCACGAGAGCGTGCACGTGCGTGTGTACACACACGCACACGCACATACACACACACAGAGTTTATTCTAAGTATCTCCCCTGAATTGTCCAAATATAGTAATTGATATACTGAAAACCTATCTCCAGTTTATACTTTAAACTATCCAGTAAATTGTGTGTTTTACATCTGGCAGTGCAGGTTTACGTATCTTTTCATTCACAGCTGTTTATTGAGTGCCTGCACTCCAGGCACTGGTCTAGAGGCAGGGTTTATACATTTGGAATCTGACAAAAAACCTGTCTTCAGGCATTGCTCAAATAGCTGAGGAGAGATGGTGTGTGCTGCCAGGTATGCGGAGTGTATAGATGTTTCTGTGTTACATAGACTATTCAGAGAACCCCTTCAATAAAATGACATGTAAATAAAAACCCTGAGAGGGGGGGAGATATCACTACATCTTGAATGAGCCTACTTTTACATTTTGTTCTATTGCTTCTTCCCTTCCTGCAAGCAGTTTTGAAGCCTTTCATAAAAAGTCAAATGGTGGTAATCTCTGAAATATAAGATTTAAGATGACCGCCAGTGTTGTTATTTTAGAGAAGATGAGAAAATTCAAATGTATTCATCTAGACAAGCAGCTAAGTTGCCTAGATTACAGTCAGTTAATAGAAAGTGCTTTGATAAAAACTGATGCTCCTTATTTGCCTGTGTAACATAAAAGGGGAAGTGAAAGCAAATAAAATCACTCTGGTTTTGACCATTAGAAATCATCACTTAGGGGCTGGAGAGATAGCTGAATGGTTAGGAATGCTTGCTTTTCTAGAGAACCCAAATTCAGTTCCTAGTACCCACATTGCATAGGTCATAACTGCCTGTAACTCGAGCTCTAGGGGAGCTGACATCTGCTTCCGGTCTCCTTGACAGCACATACACACGTAGCTGGCACAACACACACACACACACACACACACACACACACACACACACACACTTATTTTAAATAAAATTTAAAATTATGATTTAATTATGAAAATTAAAAGTTTATGAAAAGAAAAAAGTCAATGTAGGCTTGGAGTGAACTATTCATGTGCTTCTGTTTGTTTCTTTTTAGAGTTATGGTACAATATACACACGCGTGTGTTTGGATAAAATGCTATCCTAACCAGCCAGGCATGGTGACACATGCCTGTAATCCCAGCACTCAGGAGGCAGAGACAGGTGGGTCTATGTGAGTTCAAGGCCAGACTGCTGTACAGAGGGAGTTCAGGACAGCCAAGGCTACACAGAGAAACCCTGTCTCAAACAAACAACAAAATCTTGTATGTTTGGTATACGATTTGCTATTACTAGAACAGTGTCCCAGGTGGCAAAGAAAAACACCACCATTCCAATTAAAGTATTTCAACAAGGCAAAACTTGACTCTTAATCACTCACAAAAAGCAGAAGAGCAAGGGAGTGGGGCAGACAGTTCATTTAGATTTTATTCTAATGGAGGTGGTGACTATGTCTTTTCTCTGTGGCTGGAGTCCAATCTCATAGTCTTTCACGATTGGCTAGATTTAAAAGAATCCACTTTTTTAAAAAAAATGGGGAAAAGCTGGTTGAGGTGTGCCACTTGATTCATTTAAGTTCTGAGAGTACAGCATGGCCTTTGTGTAATTGAAGGTTTTGTGCTATTACCAGGTGGGAGAGATAAAAAGAAGACTTGAATTGCTTATCAGAAACACAAGTTTTACAGTGTTTGGTAGAACAATTAATATTTAATGTTTCTTATACTATATGGCTCAGACCTAGAACTTTTAGTCTTCCTGCATCAGCTCCCTGTTAATGGGCCATTACCACCTTAGTAACCACGCAGAAGTGTGCAGTTAGGTAGTGTAATATCACCTCCATCTATCTCTAGATCTAGAACTTCTTTCCTCTTACAAAATGGAAACTTGATGTCCATTAAGCAGAAACTCTCCATTTCCTGCCTGCTAACCCCTGGCAACTACTGTTCTACATTCTGTCTCTGTGTATGTGATTTGTCTAGGCATCTTATATAAGTGGAGTTATATATGTTTTTGTGACTGGCTTATTTCACTTAGCATAATGTCCTTAAGATTCATCCATGTTGTATCGTATCAGAATCTTTTAAAGACCAAATAATGTCCTTTGTGTGAGTGAAGAACTGGAGTCCAGCTGAGAGTGGTGGATCATGCCTTTTTTAAAAAATTCAATTTACATCCTGGTCCTAGCCCCATC
The DNA here is from genome assembly GCF_903995435.1 of Acomys russatus. Classification (NCBI taxonomy): domain Eukaryota; kingdom Metazoa; phylum Chordata; class Mammalia; order Rodentia; family Muridae; genus Acomys; species Acomys russatus. The sequence continues at coordinate 36,830,199 of NC_067143.1, read as the reverse complement.
CCTCCTAGCCTCCCAGTTCCACCCTCTCTCCCTCTTCCCCATCCCCATCCCCTATTCCTCAGAAAAGGGCAACCCCCTTCTCATCCACCCCAGCTCATCAAGTCGTATCAGGACTAAGCTTGTCCTCGTCTTCTGTGGCTTAGCAAAGCCATCCCACCAGGCGGAAGTAATTGGAAAGCTGGCAAGAGAGTCCATGTCAGAGAAAGCCCAAGCTCATTTTTACTAGGGGACCCACATGAAGCCTGAGCTGCCCATAAGCTACATCTTTGTAGGGGGCCTAGGTCCAGTTCATGCATGGTCCTTGGTGCTTCAGTCTCAGAAGGCCCCTCTGGACACTGGTTAGTTGGCTTTGTTGATGTTCTTGTGGAGCTCCTTTTACTTCCAGGCCCTTCCCTCCCCCTTCTCCTCCCACTTTTCCACAAGACTCCCTACATATTGCCCAATGTTTTGCTGTGAGTCTCAGCATCTGGTTCAAGGATCTGCTAGGTGGCACCTTTCAGAGGACAACTCTGCTAGGCTCCTGTCTGCAAGCATGGCAGAGTATTGTTAATAGTGTCAGGAGTTGGTTCTCTCCCATGGGGTGGGTCTTGGGTTGGGCCAGGCATTGGTTGGACCGTCCCTCAATCTCTGCTGTATCTGTTCTTCATTTATTCCTGCACATCTTGTAGGCAAGGTGAATTCTGAGTCGAAGTTTTGTGGGTGAGTTGGTGTTCCCCTCCCTCTACTAGGAGGCTTGACTTGTCTTGTTAGAGGGTAGCCTCTTCAGTTTCCATGGCCCCTGCTACTAGGAATCTCTGCTAGAATCCTTATAATACCCACCCCGCCCACCAGGAGCCTACCCTGACTTAGGTCTCTAGCTTGTCACAGAGATGCCCTTACCCATAGTTTCTCTTTTCTCTGTAGGCCTGAGTGATATTTAAGTATCCTCCCTTGAATTCTTGTTACTTATCTTCTTTGGGTCTGCACATTGTAATATGATTATCCTGTATTATGTGGCTAAAATCCACTTATAACTGAGTATGTACTATGTACGTCTTTCTGGGTCTGGGTTACCTCACTCAGGATGGTCTTTCTAGTTCCATCCATTTGCCTGCAAATTTGAGGATTTTTAGTAGCTGAGTTAGTATTCCATTATGTAAAATGTACCACAGTTTCTTTATCCATTCTTTGGTTGAGGGACATCTGGGTTATTTCCAGATTCTGGCTATTACCGATAAGGCTGCTATGAACATAGTTAAGCAAGTGTCCTTGTTGTATGGTGGAGCATCTTTTGGGTGTATAGCCAGGAGTGGTATGGCTGGGTCTTGAGATAGAGCTATTTCCAATTTTCTGAGAAATCGCCAGGTTGATTCCCAAAGTGGCTATACAAGTTTGCACTCCGACCAGCAATGGAAGAGTGTTCGTTCCCCTTTCTCTATATTCTCACCAGCATGTCCTGTCATTTTTGAGCTTAGCCATTCTGACAGGTGTAAGATGGAATCTCAGAGTGGTTTTGATTTGCATTTCCCTGATAACCAAGGACACTGAGCATTTCTTTAAGTAATTCTCAGCCATTTGAGATTCTTCTGTTGAGATGTTTAATTCTGTGCCCCATTTTTTAATTCAGTTATTTTGGTTGTTAATGTTTTGAGTTCTTTATATATTTTGGATATTAGCCTTTTGTCAGATGTAGGATTGATTGGTAAAGATCTTTTAACAAATCTGTAGACTGTCATTTTATTCTATTGACAGTGTTCTTGGCCTTAAAGAAGTTTTTCAGTTTCAAGAGGTCCCATTTATCAATTGTTGATCTTAGAGCCTGAGCTGTTGGTGGAAGTTGTCTCCTGTGCCAATGAGTTCAAGGCTCTTCCCCACTTTGTTTTCTAATAGTTTTAGTGTATCTGGTGTTATGTTGAGGTCTATGATCCACTTGGACTTGAGTTTTATGTCCTGCAGACCAGCTCTGGGAAACAGTGAAAAGGAGAGAAGAGAAAGTCTTAGTGGTTCCATGGTAGAGAGAATTGAGCAGGTGGTGAACAGTTGGTTACAGGAAACCAGCTGTTGGTTAACAACTAGCTAGAGGAGCTAGTTGTTGTGGAGAGATTGAGGCACGGAGGAAAAACAAATACTGAGACCCAGGCATAAATTGCGGTACAAAAACGGAAAGGTCTTGTAGCCCAGGAAAACTTTAATTTTTTTATTTTTGTTTTCCTTATTTGTTTCTCACATACTCTTTCCTTCTGTCCTGGGCTAATCCCAGTACTTTATTTAAAGTAAAATTCACTTTTTTCATTACAGATTACATTATAATTTTCTCATCTTTTACAGTCAGTAGGGCATTTAAAAATCAACAGAGCAGCTGGGCGGTGGTGGCGCACACCTTTAATCCCAGTACTTGGGAGGCAGAGGCAGGCAGATCGCTGTGAGTTCAAGGCTGGTCTGGTCTACAAAGTTAGTCCAGGATAGCTAAGGCTACACAGAGAAACCTTGTCTTGAAAAAAAAATAAAAAAATAAAAATAAATAAAAATCAACAGAGGAAAAAAATCTAACAAAGAAACACAAACAGTTTTGTATATGCTACAGTGAGGCATATAGCAAAAAATCAGTCAATTTCCAAGCAATGGTCAGCATAACCTGATCATTGTTTCTTAAACAATACTCAGGAAAGTTTAATCATAAAATTCCCTGGGCTAAGGCCATTGTGTTTATATGATTGCCAAAGCAACATAGCTTGAAACTAAAGTTCTCAACACAGAAAAGATTTTATTTACTTCCAGTCCCAAACCACCAGGTGTGCTATACAAGCCTAGGCTAACTGCCAAGGGGAAGCATGATGTTCCAAGCCCACCTTCTATGGCTTTCAAAGCAGATTCTGAAGAAACTTTTCTAGAGCTAACAGTATCTAGCCAGGGACTGTTATGTCCAGGTCCTAACTTTCTTCCAAGCAGTTTCTGCTCGACTGATCACAATCAGAGCCAAGACTCTCTCATTGTCTCAAACCTTTGCCCATCTGGGGGGTGGTCAAACCTTTTGTGTGGGAAAAAGGTTTTCAGTGTAAATTTCATTAGGGCTGAGAAATAAAGAGAAAGACAGTTTTAGGAGAAAAAACAGATTTCAAAGTAGTTTTTAGGCAAAATTACACCTGGACCATACATAATATTTAAGGACAGTGGTGACTAGCAGGATATCTTTGGAACTTTGCCAAGTAAAGCCTCAACAGCTTTTTTAGATGTCTAGAGACCATGCTGGACAGTCAGGGGTCTTTGGAACTTTGTCAAGCAAAGCCTCTACAACTTGTCCTTATGTCTCTGACATTTATGCAGGTTGATAAATACAGGTCTATTTGCATTTTTCTACATATAGACATCTAGTTAGACCAAGTATGTGGATCACGTTTTTAATCCCAGCACTTGAGTAGGCAGAAGAAGGTGGATCTCTGTGGTTTCGAGGCCAGCCTGGTCTACAGAGCAAGTCCAGGACAGCCAGGGCTACACAGAGAAACCCTGTCTTGAAAAACCAAAAAGAAACAAAAAAGAAAAAGAACTGGGTCCTAGGACAAAGACCCAAGACTAGTGAAGTCCAGTAGAAAAGGTATGGCCACTTACCCTCCAATAACCAAATAGAAAAGATTATGATGAAGTATTTCTTAATCAAGGTTACCTTTGCTATGATAAAACACACTGACCAAATGCAAGTTGGGAAGGAAAAGGGTTCATTAGGTTAGCTAGTTGCACTCCCCAACACACACCTTATTTCACTAGCAATTCTATTACTACGTCAGTAATAACATTAGCTTCCTATTCTAAGTACTCAGAATTGTGTGATTTTAAAATTGTAGCACAAGGGCTGGAGAGATGGCTCAGTGGTTAAGAGCATGGTCTGCTCTTCCAAAGGTCCTGAGTTCAATTCCCAGCAACCACATGGTGGCTCACAGCCATCTATAATGTGATGTGGTGCCCTCTTCTGGCCTGCAGGTAGACATGCAGGCAGAATACAGTATACATAATAAATAAATAAATCTTAAAAAAAGAAAAAAAACTGTAGCACAAACTGATAATTTCTTCTTTCTGGTTACTTATTCTGTCAGGAGCATGTGCCCATCAAAATAATTTTTACTTTGTTTTGGTTTGTTTAATTTTTGTGTTAAAGCTTTTGAACAACGACAAAACTACCATTGTTATATTTTACCCTTGAAAAGGGACATGTTACAGAGGGATGCATTAAATCCTTAGAGTGGCATTATTACTACTGCAGGCTCAATTTTGAGGCAGTTGATAGGTTATGAAACTTGTGCATTGGCTCAGTGATTCTTGCCATTTGTCTAGTATTACCTAGTGCAGAGTCCCTGTGTCAGAGGTATGTAAGACAATTGCTGCAACCCTAAATTTGAAATTATATAGAATATCTCTCTCATTGGTCTTTGCACTACTACTTCTTGCCCAGAGGCTCTGTGCTCTTCTGTGTTATGCTTCATCTTCATCATTCTGTTTGGCTTATTGCCCACCTCAACGCTTCTTGGAATGTTTTTTATCAGTGAAGAAAAATAGAATGTTAACAATGATAACATAAAATAAGAAAATCTAGAGTGCAGTCTATAAACACCCCCAATACATAGTAGAATCAGTACTTCAGAAAATAAACTAGCCAACAGAGCCAGACTTTGAGGGAAATATCCAAAACAAAAAAAACTATTAGTGATAAAATGACAACTAATGAAAGTATACTGTGCGAAAATTAACTTTTTGAAACATGAATACCAAAAGGCAGAGCAGATAATTCAAGATTATCAGGAAAAAACTCTAGATTAACTTTAAAAGAAGGACCTCAGTTTAGAGCTAGGTAACATTTAACATGTTTTACAAAACACATTGTTGTTAAAGTCTTAGATTTATAATTCTGAATATTTCCAATCGAACTGTGTTGGGATTTTGGATTTAAGTTTCATCTGTGGATTAATACAGGAGGAATTGATATATAATAGTGAGGTTTCTTATTCATGAATGTAGTTTACTTCTCTATTTAGGCCTTTAAATGCCTTTATAATTTTCTGCACATCTGTTTTAAATGCATTTTAGAATTGTTATAATTTTTGCTGATATTATGTTTCAACTATATTTTCTTTTTGTTTCTATTCTTTGAAATGTATGTAAAATAAGAGATGGCCAAAACAAGACATTTCTAAATAATATTAAGATGATGGAACTTTATAAGATAGCAAAACAGAATTTTTCAAAGAGTAATTAAAGATAAGGTAAGATAGTTTGGGCTCAGAAAAAGTTAATTCAGAAAGTTAATTCAGAAAGTGGTCCACAGATGATAAAATCCACAGTAGATGACAGGTGTGAGAGTACAGATAGGGGAGTGTTTTAAAGTAATGCTGATATTCTTAGTTAGTCATATGAATTGTTTCAGGGTTTTGTTTTGTTTTGTTTTTGACAAGTAACTGAAACAGCTTAAAGAGCATTTGCTTTTGCTCACAGCTTTCTGCGTTTCACTATGTGGTCATCTGATTCCATTCTTTTGTGCTTGAAGAAGGTAAGACATCACAGTAGAAGGACATGATAGAACAGAACTCTGCTTACCTAATTGTAGCCAAGAAGCAATAGAGAATAAGAGTATGGGGCCTGGCCAAGTCTTCAAAGGCGTGCCTCTGCTTACCCACTTTCTCTAGCTAGCCCTCGCCATCTACAATTCCACCGCCCAATAATTAATTCATTAGTTAAGTCAGAGCCCCATAATCTAATCGTCTTTGATAATGCCCTCACAAGTATACCCAGAGAAGAGCTTTGCTAATTACCTAGGCATATTTAATCTTAATCAAGGTGACAGATTTTTTAAAAGATTTATTTATTTATTGTGTATACAGTGTTCTGCTTGTAGGTAATACCTACATGCCAGAAGAGAGCACCAGATCTCATTATAGATGATTGTGAGACATCATGTGGTTCCTGGAAATAGAACTCAGGACCTTTGGAAGAATAACCAGTGCTCTTAACCTCTGAACTATCTCTCCAGCCCAACAGTCAAGATGAATATCACATTAAATATCCAGATGAGTTAACTGTCAAACACTTGTTTTTACATCATATAAAAACGTCAGGTGCAAGTGGGAAGAGTTTTTAGGATGTTTGTGAGGGCATCATAATGTCCTAAGAGCAGGAAAGAATTCTGTGAGGAGATGAACTGTAAAAGAAATGATTGGTAAATTTGAGCTCATTAAAATCAACTTTAAAACATTACATAATGAGACTGCAAAGGTAAGTGACAGATTGCAAAAGATGCCCATGATGCATGGAAGCTGTAAAGCTCCGGGGTATATAACAAATCAAGTAGACAAAGACAGGTAGCTCAATAGAAAAATGAACAGAACTGCGTGAACAGCCATTTCATTGAAGAAATACATAATACCTCTAAGTATATGAAAGTGCTCACAGAAATCCAAATTAATATCACTATGGGAATGCCAGAAATTAAGAGATTTTTATCATGTATTGCTGATGGTATAACTAAAAAGAGATTCTTTAACAGAACTGATGGATTTGTACAAGGGTCCAGCCACTTTGGGAAACAATTTATATTGTAAATTGAATGTTGCATGCTTTTTGATTCAGCATCTATAATTTCTATAGCACATATATTCCTACCTCTAGAGGACTAGGAATGTAGAATGAACACACACACACACACGTATGTCTATATGTATGGGACTTATTAGAGTGGCTTACAGGCTGTGGTCCAATAATTCAATAATGGGTATTCCCCAGTAGGCGAAGGATCTAATTTTTGTTCATTCCATGAGATAGGATCTCTTAGCAGTCCCACTCGGGTGCTAGAGTCCCCAAGAAATCATAAAGAGCTGTTGGTCTGCAATCTATGTTGGAATCCCAAAGAAGTAGGTTCTAATAGCAGTGAAGGAATGTCTTACCAGAAGGCAGATGAACCTGCCTGTGCGAGTGAGAACAACCAGCCGGAAAGCAAAGCTTCTTTCTTCCCTGTCCTTGTATGTGGGCTACCACCAAAAGGTGTGGTCCAGATTTAGGGTGGGGGCTCCCACCTGAGATCACCTAATCCAGAAAATCCACAGGTGTGCCCGGCTGCTTGGTTGATACCAGATCAGAGTTAGTCAGGTTACAACCAAGATTAGCCACTACACTGTACGTTGTGCTGGGTGCTAGAGATTAAGCACTGAACAGTATGAAAAATGTTTCTGTCCCTGTGAGATGTTTTAGTTTAGAAGAGACTTGTTGATAAGCCAGCAAGCAAGGCCACGTGTAATTTAACGTAACCATGAGAAAACAGGCGATGAAACAAGTTTAAGAGGGTGCTTATGATATAATGCTGAGATGAGGGTAGAGAGAGTGTGTATGTGTCTGTGTGATCAAGGGAAGACCTTTCTGCAAATGCCAGTGTTTCAGCAGATTTTATTATTCTGTGGGAGAAACCCATAAGCCACTCCCAGAAGGAAAAGTGACAGTGAGGTCGGAATCGTCAAGAAAGAGCAAGTAGGCGAGTGAGGCTCATACTGATTCTCCTTTAGGTAAAAAGACAAAGGAGATCCGTTCAGCAAGGTAGACAAAAACTGTATTATGTAGGCTCCAGATTTTATATCCTACTTAGAATTTAAGTGGAGAAAAGTTATTGGGAATTTTTAAGCAGGCAATGACAATTGGATTTATACCTAGGAACTAAAGAATTGAATACTAGGTGCACAGTCGTGAGGGTAAGGATTGGGGGTGTTGAATGTAAGGGCCTTTTTAGGAGACTTGTAGAAGTTTCAGCCTTAAATGATTAGCAAGGACTGGGGAGAACAGTGGACTCGGTAAGAAGTAGCTTGTTTGGAGATGTTTCTTAGCAACATAATTGGAAGAAGTTAGGCATGACCAAGGTGTAATGCCTTTGAAGAAGATTGCATCAACAGTCTTCCCAGTGTCTGCTAGCAAACAGTTGAGTAGACAGTTAGGACATTTACTTAAACAGTGATCAGCAGGTTAGACCACAAGGTCACATTTTTTAGGACAACCTCAGTATGTGATCTGAGTCTCAGAAAACTCTGACATTTGGGTATTTACAAAATGAGACTCATCAGCTTATAGATGACATTTAAATCCATGAAGATCACTAATAGATTAAGTGAATATACAGGTGACTCATGAAAAGAGGTAGTTGGTAAGATAGATGGGGTGAGGGAGGGGAGATTAGTCCTGGAACGCAAAAGAAGAAAATGTCTCCAAAGACATTGACTGTCTTCAGAGCTCTGTGTGCTATGGAAATAACAAATGTGAGATTAAGATATGGCACAGGATAATTTTTAAAAGGCAATTCTGTAGAGAAATGGAAAAAATGATATGAATAGGCAATTTGCCAAAGGGCAAATTGTAATGGCTAATAAAGCTATGAAAAGATGTTTAACCTCCCCCCATCAGTCAGAAAAATGCAAATTTAAAAGAAAAGTAATACCTAAATGCTATCAAGGTTGGGGAAGGAGGTCATTTTTATACCTTGATGGAAATATGAGTTACTATATCCCTTTGAAAACAACCTGCTAGGGCTGGAGAGATGGCTCAGAGGTTAAGGCACTGCCTGTTCTCGAACAGGTCCTGAGTTCAATTCCCAGCAACCACATGATGGCTCACAGCATCTATAATGAGATCTGGTGCCCTCTTCTGGTGTGCAAGTGTATATTCAAGCAAAACACTGTACCATGTTTTATGGACCATAGGACGCATCTAGTTTTTAGAGCAGTAAAACAAAAAAATGTCCTAAAGACATCAGTAAGTGACCTCTTTGTTGATGGCTGATGAACAGCAATAGGACCATAAGGTGCATGTTAATTTCCCCCCACTTTTGGGGGGAAAATGTGTCTTATGGCATCTTATGGTCTGAAAAAATGTATACTTAATAAATAAATCTTTAAAATCTGCTAATATCTATTAAAATGGAAAATATATCTAATCTATAACCTAACAAAATCCTAGCAAACTATTTCATTGAGATCAAAACACTGGTATATAAATGTAGGACAAAAAGCACTGAAAAGCAAGGTACATGTCCATCTCTTAGGGAAAGGTGAATGTATAGATTCTATAATCATTGGATTAGTAGTCATTAAAAAGTTAATTGGATCTGTGCCACTTGGTCTATGTCAATTAAAAAAAAAAGATTTTTTGTTTTTGTTTTTGAGACAGGGTTTCTCTGTGTAGCCTTGGCTGTCCTAGGCTCACTTTGTAGACCAGGCTGGCCTCAACTCACAGCAATCCGTTTGCATGAGGAGAATTTTATCAAATAGTGTTTCTCTGTTTCTTTGTGTGTAAGAAGTATCACAGACATCATTATTCCCCCTGAAAAAAACCTAGCCCATTACTATCTAAACATTTGCTTATGATTATGTGTATGGAAATGGAGAAAAGCAGTGACCTGGGAGTGAGCAAATCCAGAGGAAGATAGGAAAGTAAGCCTGTATCTAAAAAGAAAACGAATCTCCATGACCAAGCATGTCCCATTTATGTAATATGAATGCATACATGTAGACGATGCAAATAGCCATCACAACAACAATCTTAAGGGATAATTAGTTTTAAAGATAAAGTGCTAGTTGGTAAGTACTCACTACCTCTTCATTAACCTCTCAGTGTTGGTTAAAATGGAAAAAACTTTTTACATTGGCCAAGGTTCAATTCATACTGTTTTACTTGTGAGAAATATACTAAATGTTATTATTTTATGCTTTTCACTAATGTTTATTTCCATGTTCATTTTGTTACTTTCACTTTCCATTTTTAGCCATTACCTTTATTTTGGATATAAGTAAATAATATGAGACTAATAACAAACATTGGAACAGTTAAACTTAAATCCACAAACAGCTGTGAATTGTGAACATGATTGTCTGATATCCTCTACTGTTAAGCATATTTGCTCAGTAGACTTAGTAACGTACTGTTAGGTTTTAGAGAAAAATATTTAAATTATTGTTAATTTTTAATGAAAATAAGCATAATACCTGTCAGTATGTTGTATGCATGTGTGTTTGCTAACTGCCATTCATAAAATGGTTTATCTAAGCTAGTTAGCTTTCTCTTAAGTCCTTAATTTGTTGTTGAGCTATAACTTAACTGCTATGGCATCTTTGTTCCCTCACTTTGCTCAGTTGAAACTATGTTTTGTCTCTGCTTATGTGATGCTGGCCTTTTTCCTGACACCTTGGCGAGGTCTGCTTATGAAAAGACCTGAAGTCAGTTCTAGTTAAACACACAGAAATCAATAATTAATATAGTCAATTCTGTGTAATGACTAAAAACTTTACATTTTACTTTCAACCAGGTTCTCCTGTCTAAAGTAATTTGTACATACCTCTTAAATGCTGACCTATTACAGTAGGAAAGGGGTCAACTAATATTTCTGACCGTAGCTATCTTAATAGCCCCTTTCCCTCACATTCTTATTAGGCATATTCTTCAGCCTAAGTCACCTCAGGGTGGAAATGAGGTAGAAATGGCAGGAAAGTCTTTGGCTTTGTTTGGGTACAGAGTCCTACATGTTACACTCCCTCTCTGTTGTTGAAGGTTCTTCTCATGCTTAGCTAACAACTGGTGAGCTGGCATTTCTACTGTCTGGACTTGGCAACTATTTAAAGCTAATTCTTTGCTTGTAGATTCTTTACAGTTTCTTCTTAATTATTCCCTAATTGTCTTTATGATATTACTTATTAATCCATGTTATAATGCTACCATCCCAAATAAATACCATCATAATAACAGATTACTCTAAAATTTAGTAACTTAAAACAACACACCTTATTGCATAGTTTCTGTAGATGTGGATCCTATGGCTCAGCATCTTCACGAGAGCACAGTTATCTTCAGGCTTGATAGAGGATGGGTCCACTTTCAAGACACATGAGTGATTGGAAGCATTCAGGTCCTCATGGTTTGTTGACCTAAGGAGTTAATTTCTTTTTTTGGTTTTTTTGAGACAGGATTTCTCTGTGTAGTCCTGCCTGTCCTGAAACTCAATCTGTAGAGCAGGCTAGCCTCAAACTCAGAGATTCACCTGCCTCCCGAGTGCTTGGGATTAAAGGCGTGCACTATCACCACCCAACTAGGAGTTAATTTCTTCATAGCTATTAGTCAGAGATTGCCCTGTACTCCGTGCCTTGCAAGTTTAATGTAATCAGTTCAAAGCACAGCAGAATTGTCCTGATTAACCTTAGAAGTGACATCCAATCACTTCTGCCATGTTTTACTCATTACTAGTATATAGCTAGATCTAGCCTGTACTCTAGGAAGGAGATTAGACATAAAACAATGACTGTCACTAGGAGCCATTTTAAAAACAACGTACAATTCTCATTCCAACAACATTCCTTGGATTACCTCATCTTCACCTTCTTGATACAAGTATGTTGGCATAATGCTCTTGTGGACTGTGTACAGTTTACCTTTGTTCATTCAAATGCTGATTTTTTTACTCCACTCTCTGGTTTCAATTGGACATTGAGTTGTGATGTTTATTCTAAGTATCTCCTGTCTCAAGTATGTGTAAACATGTTACCATTTGTTCTCTGTGTTGCCAGTAAAAATCAACTAGCCAGTGCTGAGCAATACAGAAAATAAGGTGAGATATCCAGGTCTAGTGAGGGAGGAGAAAAGGGAGGAAGAACAGGATGGAGCCATGAGGAGAAGACTGGGAAACATCAGGAGAAATCGAACTTGGCTTAGGAGATGACTTAAAAGCAAGTATAATATGGGAAATCTGAATGGGAAGAAACTATATTAGCATAGAGGTTTGGGATGACTCCATCCAACTTTGTGCTGTAGGCTAATTGAATAGATCCTAGTCTTCCTGTGTGGTCATTTGGGTATAAAGTTGGTTAAGGAGTAACCGCTGATATTACTAAAATAATAATTCAATATTAAATATTAATAACTTTCAACACAAGTATATATACATCCTCCAGTCATCTTTTTCCTGGTCATCATTTGGTGTTATCAGCTACCTCCCCTTTTACCTCTAGGTGGCCCTCTTGGACAGGATGTATTAGACTCCCATCCTGTGTCTTGAGGGTAATCCATGGTGTTTGGCATTCTTCATAGGAATTCCTGGCAATCACTCTTGATTCCATGCTGCCATCAGAGTAACCAAATGATTCTCTCAAGGATTTCACAGATTTGCGTCATCAAAATATCTAGAAGACACACTCGGGGAGCCAGAGACATGGGGATCTCTGTGAGTTCAAGACCAGCCTGGTCTACAAAGCGAGTCCAGGACAGCCAAGGCTACACAGAGAGACCTTGTCTCTAAAAACCAAAACCAAAATAAAACAAAAAAGATCTGGAAGACATACCTTAGGTTCTCAAGGGACCTCCTTTCTATACGTTGAGATCCTTGGGCAAAAGGAGAGCCCCAGCAGAGCAGAATCTTCTTCAGCTCTTGTCCTCTCACCCTTCCTGTTTGTTATATAGAGAAAAATTTACATGGATTTTGATTGCATTCTTCCCAAGTAGGTGATTATTCACCTCTTTTTGGGTATATGTTACCTTTTATTTTAGATCTTCAGCTAAAACTGACACTCAGATGTTGACCCCTGTCTTGTGGTATTGGCCTTATTCCAGCTCTTTCATTTGTGATTGTTCACCCTCAACTTACTAACAAGAGCACTGCTAGCTAGCTGTTTGTGAATTTAACTTTTAAATTGCTCCAGTGTTTGTTATTAGTCTCATTATTTAATTTATACTCAAAATAAAGGTGATGGCTGAAGATGGAAAGTGAAAGTAACAAACAAAATTAAAATGAAAATAAATATTAGTGAAAAGCATAAAATAATAACATTTCTTATATTTCTCACAAGTAAAATAATATGAATTGAACCTTGGCAAATGTAAAGATTTTTTTCCATCCTGGAACCTGATGAGGTGAAAGGACAGGTTAATAAAGATCAGAAAGGGGAGGACAGGTTAAGAAAAAACCCACTAGATATCTCATTTTGGATTATGATAAATATCATGTTTGTTGTTTGTTTATATAGACAGTGTTCTACCTGCATGTACACCTGCACACCAGAAGAGGACACCAGATCTCATTCTAAGTGATTGTGAGCCACCATGTAGCTTCTGGAATTGAACTCAGTACCTCTGGAAGAGCAGCCAGTGCTCTCAACCTCTGAGCCATCATCTCTCCAGCCCCCAATACCATGTTTTTTAGATAACTTAAATGCTAATAGAATTTTAAATGAGGTATTTAAGTTATCATTTATAGAAAAAGGATAAATATAAAGAAGATTGGTATTTAAAACTTACATATTACCAGTATAAGTTATTTTTATTTGGACTAGTAAAATCCAACAATATAACCTTTATAAGAGAGTGGGTTGACGACGAGAATAAAATGCAAACAACAAGCCCAAATTGGAAAGGTGTGCTTAGATAAAGCAAAAGGTGACGGTATTTATGTGATGTATGTGGATTCATAAGTGTCTCAAGTAAAACAATTAACTTCATGTAGTCATCTTTATTTAAAATCTGTAGGGAGCGGGCACTGACAGATCATAGTTAGGTTCTTTCTCCTACTAAAATGTACCATAGAAAAGCTTGCTTATGGTTAGGAAATTTTCATTGGAAGAGGACCAGCTAAGACTCCTGCCTGGGGATCTGGAAAAAGAGAAGGTTGAATTTCTTAGAAATAAAGATTCTTTTAAAAAAATGTATACTAAAATAAATAAAACAAAACCTAACACATAGGGACTGGACAAAACAAACAAAAAGGAAAGGACCTGGTATACCCTGCCCCTACCCTGAACTCTCCAGCCCAGGAGCTGTACAATGGAACCATTTTCATTATCTGCTTTCTTTGTACCTTTGGGCCTGCTGGACACTGCACCTGGATCCCTTCCCCTCCCCCTCTCCCAACATGGCACAGCTCAGTCTAGTCATGCCCACTCTGAACTCTCCCAGATGTCTCTGCCTCTGACTATGCCCTTCCTTTTATCTACAGTAAACTTCCTCCACCATACCTAGGAGCAGTCATGTCCTTACTTTTCCTTTTTAGTTTTGTTTGTTTGTTTGTTTGTTTGTTTTTTGTGGTTTTGTTGTTGTTGTTTGGGGTTGTTTTTTGTTTTGTTTTGTTTTGTGTTTTGTTTTGTAATTCAATTAGGAGTCATTTTACTGCTACTTTTTTTTTTTAAAGGCCAGTATTGTTTGGTTTTACCTTGGGGTTCTGGGCTACCTAGTCTCAGATCTAGTCCCCCAAGGATATGAATTCAATCTTATGGAGCAGGCCTTAAGTCAAATCAGATATTGGTTGATTGCTCCCACAAACTTTGTGCCATTGCCTTAGCATAGTTTACAGGCAGGACACCACTGTGGTTCAAAGGTTTCGTGATTAAGTTGGTGTTTTCTGTTTCTCTTATAGTAGCATGCAGAGTACCTTCATGTGCTGAACATACTGGAACTCAATGTAGACACCAGTTCAACTTCTCAGTGTTCAGTAACTTGTGTAGGTGTTGTCTTCAGCAATGAGGCTCTGCCATCAGTTTGTGGAGAGCAACTTAGTCTTGGCAACAACTCGGGTTGTTTGGAGATTCCCACGGGAGCCCTTTGGCCAACAGCTCAATTAGATGTACAGTAACTCAATCCTGTACTGGAAGCTTCATTTGATGACAAGAGATGGCCAGTTAGGGCTGTCTCATTATTTGTGATTTTATTTATATCACCTTCAAATATGTAAATATTTTATAAAGCCTCTGTCATATTAGATTTCCACACTACCCCTCAGATGACCCATAATTTTAGCTGTCTCTCCCCTATTCCCTCCCACATTCCCTTTTCTCTCCATGATTTGATCCTCCCATTCCAACCCCATCCCATCCATAACTATTCTATTTCCTTTTCCTAATGAGATCTACTTGCTCCCCTAGTCCCTTGCTTTATATAACTGACTTCTGCTTCTTCAGATTGTAACTGGTAATTATTGACTTAACAGCTAATATTCACATATAAGCAAATATATGCCCATATTTGTCTTTCTGGGTCTGAGATACCTCACTCGGGATGATATTTTTTAGTTCCATTTGCCTACAAATTTCATCTGCCATTTTTTAACAGCTGAGTAATATTCCAATATGTAAATGGACCACATTCTCTTTATCCATTCTTTTGTTGAGGGACATCTAAGTTATTTACAATCCCTGGCTATTATGAATAAAGCAGCAATGAACATGATTGAGCAAGTGTCTCTGTAGTAGGATAAAGCGTTTCTTGGGTATATGCCCAAGACTTTTATAGCTGAATCTTGAACTAGATAGATTCCCATCTTCCTGAAGAACTGCCACCCTGATTTCCATAGTGGCTATACAAGTTTACACTTCTACCAGTAATGGATGAATGTTCCCCTCACTCTACATCTTCAGCAGCATTAACTGTCACTTGTTTTACTGATTGTAGTCATTTTGAGGGGTGGAAGGTGAAATCTCAACATGAGTGATTTGCATCCCCTTATGTGCTGGCTGGTTTTATGTCAACTTGACACAAGCTAGAATTATCTGAAAGAAGGCAATCCCAATTGAGAAAATGTCTCCATAAGATCAGGCTGTAGGTCATTTTCTTAATTAATAATTGATGTGGGAGGGCCCAGCTCATTGTGGGTGGGTGCCATCCTTGGGCTGGTGGTCCTGAGTTCTCTAAGAAGCAAGCTAAGCAAGCCACGAGGAACAAACTAGTAAGCAACATCCCTGTATAGTTTCTGAATCTGCTCCTCCCCCAAGTTCATGTTTCTCAGACACTTGAATTTCCTCTTTTTGAGAATTCTGTTTAGATCTGTATCCCATTTTTAGTTGGATTGTTTGTTTTCTTGATATCTAATGTTTTTTGTACTTTATATATTTTGGATATTAACTCTATCCTATGTGTAGTTGGTGAAAATATATTTTTTTCATTCTGTAGGCTACTTTGTTTATATGACAGTATCCTTTGCCATACAGAGGCTTTTCAGTTTCATGAGCTCCCATCTATTGATTGTTGGTCTTAGTGCCTGTGCTATGGCGCTCTGTTCAGGAAAATCTGTGCCCATGCCAGTGAGTTCAAGTCTGTTTACCACTGTCTCTTCTGTCAGGTTCAGTATATCTGGTTTTATGTTGAGATCTTTGATCCATTTGATCAAAAGTTGAGTTTTGCAGGGGATAAGTATGAATGTACTTGTATTCTTCTACATACAGTTGTCCACTTTGACCAAAACCATTTGTTGAAGATGTTTCCCGCAGGGGTGTATTTCTGGTTGTTTTATCAAAAAGCAAGTGTCCATAGGTGTGTAGATTTATGTTTGGGTCTTCAGTTTGAGTCCGTTGATCAGTGTGTCTGTTTTTGTACCATTACTATTACTGTGTTAATCCCACTGTTCCATGAGCATAGGAGATCTTTCCAGCTTCTGATACCTTCTATTTCTACTCCTCTTCTTTCTTTCTTTTTTGTTTTTCGAGACAGGGTCTCTCTGTGTAGCCTTGGCTGTCCTGGACTTGCTTTGTAGACCAGGCTGGCCTCAAATCACAAAGATCTGCCTGCCTCTGCCTCCTGAGTGCTGAGATTAAAGATGTGCACCACTGTGCCTAGCACCTTCTTCCATTTCTTTCTTGAATGTCAAAATTTTTATTATACATATCTTTCAACAGTGTATAGAATTGGAGACTCCTACCAAAAGCTGTGTATAGTGAGGAAGAGTGTTCTCTCCAGTCAGATGGGTTTCATTGGCTCTGTCCTAAATGAGTAGTCCTTGGCACATGATAGGTTGTTTAGCCATTCTGTAATGAAAATTCCATACCCTGCATGATGGTGCAAAATATGAAATGCACTGCCACTTTGTGTGTCTATGTTTGATTTTTCATTTCAAACGAAAATGCAATTTTGTAGCACTTACTCTACCCTTCAGAGGTAACTGGTAGTCACAATTCAGAATATACCCTTTTTGATATTTTTCAATGTTTATATGAACAGAGTTTATGGAATTATCTTTTTTTTTTTCCAGTGTGTCTCCACATTTCCTTGATACATTACTAGCTTTTCAAGTCAGTACATAGTGAACATAATGACTACAGAGTTGAGGGCATATGGTAGTATGTACCATTTACCTTTTTTTAAATCTAACCATTTCTACCTATGCTAGTGTTTCTTTTGGTTGGAGAGCTTCAATGAATGCATTGGTTTGTTTATGTTTCAGGCTCTTCCACAGGATAGGTTGCTGGCTAGCATGAAATTGTGAGACTATGTGGGATGTTTTAAATCTTACAAGGAATGGTACTGATTTCTTAAACATTTGTAGTAACTCACATTACTAGTAGTTGTTTATGTTTCGTGCATTTTATGTACCCAGTTTCAGGCACATGTCCATCTGGCTCTGCCTTTCCAAGTGCTGGGATGACCGATGTGTGCCACCACACCGGCTTACTACATCTTGTTAAGAGCACAGAAAACTCTAAAACCCAATTGATGTTAGCACAGTAAAAACCAAATTCTGGTTTTATATTACTATTTCATAGTGCCTTCATCTTTTGCCAAGTATCAAGACTCTATTCTTAACTCTTTCATAGTTGCCATTATAGAATCAAAGCTTTTGCTCTTTAACCTTATCAATAAATTGTTGAACACTCCCAGCTTTGGCAAAATTTTGATGTTTTGTTGCTTATTTTCAGACTGTTCAAAGTTACTATAGTCCAAAGGAAATGAAATTCCCCTTCCACAATCACCCTCCCGCCTGCTGTGTCCATGGTCCTCATTTCCATTTCATCAAGGCCTCGGTATGTTAAAGACTGGCCTTTCCTCATTCATAACAATGTATTGCATTGTCTTGTGAACACAGCTTAACTTTATGCCGCATATTTAGTATTGTCTTGGTATTTAACCAATGAACATGTTTCGGAAATTTAAATAACAGAAATTTGTTGTGCTCATGTAAATACGTAGCACACACCCTTTCTGTGCCTTCTTAACATAATAGAATAGACACTGCTCAACAAGTAAAAGTTAGAGTCACAGTCTCCGTACTGAAACTACATCTGGGGCGAGGGGTGCAACTTCGTTATTAGAGTGCTTTCCTGACATGCAGGAAGACCTGAGTTCAAACTTGGTAACTAGGTGTGGTGACTCATAACTCCAATTTCAGCTCAGTAGT
This sequence comes from Acomys russatus, assembly GCF_903995435.1. Classification (NCBI taxonomy): domain Eukaryota; kingdom Metazoa; phylum Chordata; class Mammalia; order Rodentia; family Muridae; genus Acomys; species Acomys russatus. Next base: position 36,812,066 of record NC_067143.1, on the reverse strand, counting down.
GGAGATGGGAGGATCAGAACTGCAAGGTCATCTTTGACCGTATAGAGTTTAAGGCCGTCCTAAGACACAAAAGATACTGTCTCAGAACCAAAGAAAACTGTACTTGGTAACCAATAAATTCATATTCTCCCTGAGAATTTATCCACTTATGCAAAGATTATCTATTAGCTCAGTTTAATGCCAGAGGTGAGAAGAGTCCTTTAATTGGCAATTATGGCTGATAATTCTTGTATAGCAGGTAAAACCTTTGCCGTACAAGCATGAGGACAAGCAAGCTGTACCTGTAAGCCCAGCATGGAGATGGGTCAGGAGAATCACTGCACCCTACTCCTCAGAAAAACTAAAAGCAGAAACAAAGACACAGTGAGCTCCATATTCAGTAAGAGACCCTGTCTTCTAGGAGCAAAGCAGAACAGAAGAGAAAGATACCCAGTGGCCTCCTAACCTCTGCACAGGCGTGCAGTTATATACACAGAAAAATATTTGCGAGGAGCCAAATATGATAGAGCATGCCCCAAGTCTCAACACATAGACAGCAGAGTCTAGAGGATATAGTAAGACCTATGAAGAAAAACACAAAAACAGAAACCCTTAGAATTGTAACTTGTTTACATTTTCCTCAATTTTAAACATTTTGTGAAAGTAACATTAGCTCCATAGTAGTGTAAGAACTTTCGAAAGTTAAGATGTAATTACTTTCACCACAAGAAGGCAATCCTGTCTTATTTTAAATAGCAAAATATACTTATATCACACACCATAGTGATTCTGTTCCGACAGAAAGCTGTTTTTGTATCAGACCAATCTAATCTATTCCATAATTTACTTTGACTATTTTTTAAGTGCTTGTGAGTTTCTAGTTACTGTTTAAAAAATATTTGGAGGGGTAGGATGCAGTACCTATTTAGTAGTACTTCCTTAAAGAATTAGGAAAACAAGGTTGCAGTGATACATTTTTGCAATCTGAATACAAAAAGCCTGAAGAGGACTTTCATGTTAATAAAACATCACAGCTCTGCTACAAGAACCACAAGAGGCTAGCAAGTCTTACCCTGTGTGTCACAATCGCCTGGAGACTTCTTAAAACCTGATTCCTGGAGACTTTAATCATGTGCTCTCTGTTGTCCAGTATTTAAAAATATACATGTATTGACCAACTCTAAGATTGTTTACAGTCAACAGACTAATTTTGGAATGTTATAATTAGAAAATTATAACATAATTTGCTCATAGAATTTTCTTACCTTCAGAAATAAACTTGAGGCAGTTTTTCACACTAAAATGACTTGTTTTGATTATTAGCGGTGCAATTGGAACAGCAGCAGTAAAGAGATACAAGAAACTTTCTATTTATATAATGATTATTATAGTCCTCTAATATAAATTTTTTTTTACAAATTATGACAACAAAAAGGAAATTTAAAAGGGAGAATTTTTCGCCTTTAATGCCAAAGACCCCACACTTAGATGTTTATATTTTCCTATTCCTTCTTAGTCCATCTTTAAAAATACATTAATATATTGTAATCAATTATGAATATAAAGCTGGGCGTTATGGCACACGTCTCTGATCCCAGCACTTGGGAGGCAGAGGCAGGTGGATCGCTGTGAGTTCGAGGCCAGCCTGGTCTACAAAGTGAATTCAGGACAGCCAAGGCTACACAGAGAAACCCTGTCTCGAAAAACCAAAAGAAAAAAAGAATATAAAGTGTTTTTGTTTTTTTCTTAACAAAGTCATGGATTTTTTTCCTTATAATAACAAAGATTGACAACCACAATTTGCTACACATGGATAAATGAATTAATCATTTTATGGGTGGGTGCTGAAAGTCCAAACAGCATGTCACCAGTTCTGGTGAAGACACTCTTCTATATCACATTGTGGTGAGTGGTAGCACAATGGTAGAAGTGTGTCAAGAGGAAAATACTACATAGAAAGTTAGGAAATGGCAGAGTAATTTAGGAGTCAGGCTTTGGCTTTCATAGAAAGCTCACTATCAGAAGAAGTAACTCAGGGATCCTATGAGAGCTACCGTGTTGGCTTCCGGGAGACCCTCCCAGTAGAGGCGCCGTGCTGCTTCATACCACTACACTACACGCTTTCAGCAGCTGAAGCGTTGAGGGATACTCTCAAACCGTATTTAAATAACAGCAGTAGGGATACAATTTTAAATACAATTATCTCTTAGAGTGGCTAGGGAAATGACTATTGGTGGGAAACGTAAGGGCCTTAGTTGAGATCCTAGTGGAATAGAAACAGGCAGATAGATCCCTAAGGCTCCTTGGCTCTCCAGCCTTGTGGGGTCAAAGCTTTAAGTTCAGGGAGAGACCGTGTCTCAAAGAGTAAAGGTAGAAAGCAATTAAAGGAAAGTACCTGATGTCCGCCTCAGGCCTCTTCATGCATGAGAAAAAACAAGAGATAGCCCCTAGAAAGTTTCATCGGTTGGTGAATAATTACCTATAATGTATTTATTAGGCACCTGGTGTTAGGGATTCTAAACCGCCTTTCACAGCAGCAATATGTGTGTCAGGTGAAGAGATGAAGGAATTACAGTTGAGTAATTAGCCCAAGATCACACAGCCAGCAAGTGACAGAATCATGACTTGTACCCATATCTAGCTTCCAGAGAAAAGCATGACTAACAGGTAGATTTACCATGTTACTGAATCTCAAATTTCAGAGCCTCTTACTTGTAAATGCAGGGGTTGAACTGTTAAAGGTAAAATTGGAAAGCAGGATTGTAACTAGAAACCATTTCTATGTAAGTATTTTTGGAAATTGCTGATGATTTCTTGTGGCATTTTGTTATTGTAAACAAATACCCATTTTTGTAATTGAGTAATATGTGTCTCTGAAAATTTGGAAATTGAACCATCAGAGAAGACTATGAGAGAAAATAGTATGCTCCCAACACCCAGAAGGCAGAGGCTAGAGGATTGCAAGTTCAGCACAGCCTGGGCTACATAGTGCGTTCCGGGCCAGCTTCAGCTATAATTTGAACCCTGTCTCAACAACAACAAAATTAAAAACCACATGATTACAAATAATTCCATGTAGTTTCATGTTATTGAATCATGAGACAAAGAGAAGAATGGCCATTTTTAAAATTAAACTAAGGAGTCTAAGGAAATAACCTAAAGAAGTTTTCAACTTCAGCAGTACATAAGAACTGGTAGGTCTTGGGAAAAGTTGGCTTGTTTTTATTTCCTAAAACCCCAGATGTTGTTCAGATACATAACTAGGAATGATACTTGTAGCAAAAAGCTCTAGAATCTGGAACATTGAAGTGAAATAATAAATGTGCATCTTTGAGGCTTACATGAACAAAGAGAGAGCCTCACCGTGGTTCAGACCAATTAGTACATAATAATGTGTTGTTAGTTCCCATAACTCTCCTATGTTGAAACATGTTCTAGGGATATGTGTTTGTATTGCTTTTTGAAGTACAGCTTTTTGACCAGCCACCGTGGCAGCAGTGGTGGCATGGGCAGGCGGTCTGGCCCTACCTCACCAGCCACCAAGGGGTGGTGGAGGCCCAGGCTGACCAACTCAGCTACCACCCAGGCCCATACCAGGGTTTGAATTGGCCCACCCCAACATCCACTCTATCTGTGAGCACTCGAAGGGGCTGGTACTGCAGAACTGTAGCTGCAGGATCTCCATGGCTCTGGGCAACATAAGGATATCCTAAAGGAGTCTCAGTGAGGACCCAGTATTGATGGTGTAGCAGGAGCCAGAGGCCTTGAACCAGACCAACAACTCATTGCAGCAAACATTTGCATGTAAAGCTGTTTAGGCAAAAGGGTATAACCTGTGACATACTGCAGCTCCCAGTGTTGTTATGATGAATGAATGTGTGATGGAGAAGTGGGAAAGACAGGATCTGAGCAGTGTGTGCACAGCAGAACTGGAGACTTGTCACGTGGTGGATAGATGAGCAGGTTGTCACCCAGTAAGGTTGGCAGGACTGTGTGCAACAGCCTCGAGCTTGCATGGACTCAGCCCCGGAACAGGTTGCCCAGTGGCAGGATTGCCCTGGTTCTGAACAGCAACACAATGTTCCAGATGAATAATGGTCGGTCCATTTACTGGATTGGACCTCCTTGGAAGACCTCCATGGTCAGTGCCTTCTCAAAGAGGCCTTGCTGGCCAGTGGCCCGTGCTACAGCAGAGGTCTGTGTTGATGTTCTGGGGTGGTCAGGAGACCAGGCAGAGTTCCTTGGCGAGTGCTGATGCTGGAGACCAAGTGGATGTTCAGGGTCTGTGCTGTTGCCAGAAACCATATGGGAGCCTCGGACCCATGCTCCAGCTGACCGAAGGACAAGGAATCTACTCTTGCAGTGTTACCATGATTGCAGATGCACAGTTGAGAAAGAGGAACATAAAAGAGTTCCATCACGACCCCTACCTCCACTGCAACCCCTACCTCCACTGCAACCACCGCCCCAACCCCACATCTGACAAAGGTGACAGCCTAGAGAAGAAGCTATCAAGAAGAGCTTAAAAACCATGCTGGGGATGCTGAGGTGTAGCTCTCCACGGTAGATGGTGTCTGGCAGTGGTGTGGGTAGAGGACTCAGCTCTCCTTATGAGCTGGCCGCTAGGGGTTTGACCACGCTCCAGTGAGTGTATGGACAACACAAATGGACGTGGTTGTTTCCTCTTTACCTCTTTGGGGGCGGGGTGCAGACATGGGAGGACCAGGAAGTGAGCTCAATCAGATGCATAATGTTAGATTCCCAAGTAATAAAAATATTATGTAAAAGATCATAGATGGAATTTGACAGGTAATAATCTATTACACATTAAAACCCAAAAAGTACAACTTTTGTTTCTCTGTTGTTTATTTCACTAGAACAGATTTCTAGGAGTAACTTGGTTAAATCAAAAGAAATGAATAGTTTGGGCTCAGTAAATAATAATGAGTAAAACCAATTTATAGTGTTTAAGTAGGCCAAATAGTATTTAGAATAAAATAGTTTCAAATATTTTTTGCTAGGTTTGAGAAAAAACTATTAGAATTTTTATTATACTAATTTTATTTTAGAATTAGCAATAAATTATCATAACAATGTATTGTATTTACAGCATTCTTTCATAACTGAATTTATTTTTAATAGATTGATGAACTCCCAGAGGGAGCTGTGAAGCCTCCAGCAAACAAGTATCCTATCTTCTTTTTTGGTACCCATGAAACGTAAGTTAACAAAATAGCTTAAAATTTCAACAATTCTGATTTGACTCCACGAGATTATATACTTATCCATGATCTATACTATTTTATATGTTGTCAGTCATTATATCCATTTATAAAGTAGTCAAACTTTAGTGCATTTTTATTAATGTAAGGTGCATTAGTTATTTTTATATGCTATAACTAAATATGTAACAGAAGCAACCTTAGAAGAAAAGGGTTATTTTGTCTCATGGTTTGAGGGGTTCAGTTCATCTTAGCATGGCAGGCATGATAGAGTCTGGGTCCGCAAGGATATTTGATAATGGGTTTTGGCATGGTGGACTAGGAAGGACATGTAGAAAAGGCAAAGCAGGAACAGACATAGGTATAGCTTAAAAGGTCCATTTCTAGTGGCCTGTTATTCAGGCCTCACCTCACAAGACTCCACAACTTCCTAAATTTGCATCCCCATCTAGGGACTAAATGTTCAAACACAGGAGTGGTGGGGTGGGGGTTCATTTCAAATTCAAACCATAAAATAAGTTTTCATTCATAGAAGTCTTGATTAGTTTTTAGTGAATGTACATCTTTGCTTTGTATGCCATTTCTGTTTCTGTATTAAGTGTTGGTTATCAACCCACGGTCTCCCTTTAGGGCACTGTATAGCTCCTCTTTAGAGAAGCTTCTTCCACTAATTTTTTTTAGGATAAATTTATGTTCTCTTTAGCTCTTTCAATTTTAGACCAATAACAAATGTATCGCCTTTTAAAGATTTTCTAATTATTTTTGTTAATAAATAGATTCAAGTAATATAGACATTTATTTCTTTCTTTTGCAATAATATGACATGGACACAGGTTAGGGTGGATAAACAGATTTGCCCCAAGAATCCAGTACTGTCTGTCAGTCCTTTGTGTTTCTCTTGTGTGCTTGTTTGTGAGAGTCTCACTATGCAGACCAGATTCCCCGGCTTCTGCCTCCTGAGCGCTGTGGTTAAAGTCATTTGCCTTCACACCCAGCCTGTTGGCTTATTTTCAAAAATTAACATGCTTCAATTACACATGTGCATCTTCCCAGGAGAGGGAAGGAGAGGCGAGTGGTAAGCCAGAAAGGCGCATAGATCACTTCTGCTTGCATTCATCCTATTGCCAAGAACTTGTCACGAGGCCACACATAGCTACGGGGAAGCTGGGAAACAGCCAGCTGAACAGTTCTAAACTATGGGAGAAGTAATCTGTTAATGAAAAAATAAGAAAATGGCATTGGGGGACAACTGACAGTCTTGCCACACTGTGACTATATCATGTCTTTCCATGTGAGTGTTGGAGAGTCTGGCGTGAACCTTAGCTTACTGCTTATCTTCTACTTCATGTCATTCTGGCCTTGAGAGCACCAGGTCAAAGTCCTGAATGCAGACTTCTTTTCTTATATGATAAATAATTGTGTATCTTTCAGGAAATAAATATTTTGTAAGGGCTTTTTGGTATTGTTTTGAGTTTAGTTTGTTTTAACCTAGTTGTTTGCTGTTGTTGTTGTTGCTGTTTGGTTTGGTTTTTTGTTTTTGTGTGTGTGTGCTTGCATATGTGTATGTGAACTAGCTGCAATTCCTCAAACAGGCAAGAACTTTACAACTAAGCTATACCCAAGCCCTGTTTTCATCTAATAAGCACTGTATATGCCTTTTCTGCCTTACGTTGCTAGAAAGCTTAGAAGTAAATATTTTACCCATAAATACATAATGTTTTGTGATACATACTTTATCTCACTCCTGACCATTTTTTTTATGTACATACCATTGTTCTGATTTTTTTCTGGTTGCATTTTTGGGACAAGGCAGGAGTTAATTTTTAAAATAAATTACACTTCTACTTTATGAACCATTTATTACTTTTATTCTCTTGGTAATACTTGTTTTCTAGACATTCTGTAAGTCACTGCAAATAGAAAAGTACCCTTAAAGACCTGCCAGCTGGCACATAAAAACATTAGGCAGCTTAACCCACAGTTACTCTCTATGCATAGATAATTTCAGAAAGGCAAAAGCCAAACTAATAATTTCAAGTTTCCTTGAAAGTGACCCAGCCATATACAGTGTCCATGTTGTTTGTCAAATAAGACTTCATTCTACCTACCACTCAAAAACTTTATTAGCTCCTGGTTTTGTGTTTTGATCATACTGGTCTTCCCCAACTCTTCTTGGACCCACACTTCTCTGTTCACTCAACTTTGTGTCTTTTCTTTTTAAACCATCAGGACCAGTTTGTGCTGCCTACATAGTCTTGGATGTATGGGCTTCCTGTAGTATGCTTGACTACCAGGGCTACACTTTTAGAAAAAACTGTCTTCTCATTATAGACAGGGTCTAACCATAGCCCAGAATGAATTCAAACTCCTGCCTCCACTTCCCAAATGCATTAGAAAAGAAAAACTTCATAATATCAGGAAATAACAACTCTAGCTTTCTTATTTCCATTCTGAAACCTTGAAGGTAGCCTCCAATCTAGTTTCTCCATTAAAGGTTCTTTCCTAAAACTGAATTCTAGATCTGACTATTTCTTCCCCAGCTGCATTGTTTTCCCTGGCCAGGTTGCCACCATTGCTTCCCTTCAGTAGCCATCTGCTACTTCTTGCTTACATCCTAGTCCCTAACCTTCATTTGGTTTCCAACACAACAGCCAAAATGATGCTATTGACACATCTCAGGATCTTTCATGTTTTCCCATATTACTTAGTACCTTTTGTAGTGCCCTCTCAGGCCCTAAATAATTTGTGTCACCTCTCTACCCTCATCCCATACTGGTCTACTGTTACTCATTTCACTCTAGCTGCCCTGGCCTCTTTTGTGTTCTCAGACACATTATTCTTTTCCATGTAACAGCACAGATGGTTCCTTCACCTCCTTTACGTAGATGATCTAGTGATGCCTTCCCCAATCTTAACAGCTAAATTATAAAAGTCATCCTTGGTCTATCCATCTGTGATGACTAGTTTTAATTGTCAACTTTACCCACTATAATCGCTAGGGAGAGCTTCAGTGAGAGATTATCTACACTAAGTTGGCTTATGGTATGTCTGGCGGGAGGGGTTCTTAATGGTGTTAATTGAGATATAGAGACCACCCTCTGTGATAGCACCATTCCCTAAGATGGTTCTGACTGTGACTGCAGTGAGTTGAGCATCAGTGTGCACGCATTAATTCATTGCTCTCTGCTCTTGACTGTGAATGTGATATGTCCAGCTGCTTCAAATCCCTGCTGCCTTGACTCTGCTACAATGATGGATGATAACCTAGATTGTAAGCCAAATAGATCCGTCCTTCCTTAAGTTGCTTTTTTCAGGGTGTTCAATCACAGAAATAGAAAGAGAAGCCAAGATACCATCGTTCTTCTCTGAATAAACAAAATAGGTTTGTTTACCATTTTAATTGTTCTGCTACCAGCACCTGTACTTCATGAAGGCAGCAGTGGCTGTGCTTTATTTTTATTCTCTGTGGGATTTCATTACAATTGCATCGATGCCTGACATTATTGGTGTTTGGCTGGTATTTGTTAAGTTAATAGCTACATAAACGTTAGTTTGAAATGTTAAGTCTCAAGCATGTCAGCCAAAGTGAGCTTCACTCACTCCTAAGACTAAGATCACAGATGATGATGCTAAGGACTCTGTTTAGAGTGCACCAGTCTGTTAGCTACAGAGCTTAACTACTTAATGTTTACATTTAATTTAGAGTAAGATTTAAATTAGAGAAGATTTTGTCTTCTAGATTGTTCTCTATTTTTTTTCCTTTGATGCCCAATTTACAGAAATAATACTGGCTAACTATCCTATAGTAGTATACAAAATTAAATTATTTTATTCCAGTATGTAAATTCTTATTATAAATCTCACAACTCTTACATATAGTAAGATTAACATAAATGCTGGTGTGAAGTGATGAATGATGCAATCAGTGTACATAGCTGTAGTTCTACTTGTGTAACTAGAAGTCAATTTTAAACAACACATATTGGTAAAATTAGTGTGAAGTCAAAGTAGGACAGTCCAGAGCTGCTGGCTTACATACTCAGATACCCATTTTTATTGCCTTCCAATGTGTTTCTAAAGCATCTTGCGATGTGCTTAGCCCACAGGATTAATGTATACCTTAAATATGTTTATTGTAATGTGTTCAGACATCATATTTGATCCTGATATTTAAAATACCTTGTATTTGAAGGTCAGCATGTCAGTTCTATTTCTGATCTATCCCTGCAGTGCATTTCTAGGTCCTAAAGACCTTTTCCCATATAAGGAATACAAAGACAAGTTTGGAAAGTCAAACAAACGGAAAGGATTTAATGAAGGATTATGGGAAATTGAAAATAATCCAGGAGTGAAATTTACTGGGTACCAGGTAATAGTTTGCATCCCAGTCTCTTGTATCTTATTCTTTGCTTTTAACTCTTATGCATCTTTGTAAAGTATTCTTCATGTTGGTACTTACCTTCCATTCATTTGAAGCCAGGGTTCTTCTTTGGCTATAGCAGCATTTTTGATTAAGTACCAACTCTTGCCCAGTAGAGTTTGAGTTAAGTAGACATTGAAATATTGACTGTGACAGTGTTGGGTTCATTAATTGAATCAGGATTTCACATGCTGCTGAGGTAAGCTTCAATATCTCAGCTTCAAGCTACCCTCCTACCTCAGCCTTCCTAGTAGCTGGCATTAGAAATGAGTGTCACTGTACCTGGCTCTCATAGTCCTTTATTTTGAAAATGTTAAAGTAGGCCAAAGTCTTTACAATTAAAACATAGCATTTTTCCAATTTGTGTTCTTGCTTTTTTTTTTTTTTTTTTCAAAATGTAATTGGCTAATTTTTTTTTCCTTAGACAATTCAGCAACAGAGCTCTTCAGAAACTGAGGGAGAAGGTGGAAACACTGCAGATGCAAGCAGTGAGGAAGAAGGTGATAGAGTAGAAGATGGAAAAGGCAAAAGAAAGAATGAAAAAGGAGGCTCAAAACGGAAAAAGTCCTATACTTCAAAGGTCACTGGAAACCTCCCTCCTACTGTTAATGTTTCCTGTATATTCACTGTGTTCAGATTGGGTGGGAGTTATAGCTCCTTGGCAGCGTACTTGCCTAGAACATGTCATTTAGCCCCGTCCCTCAACCCCCAACACTTATTCTACAGACCTCAGAGGCAGTAGGATTCCAGAGAAGAAAGCCAAAAAACCCTAAGGTACAAGGGAAACCGCTACTGACTCGTCAAGGCTGATTTGCCCTGAAAGTCTTAAACTATCCTTAATTGAAGGGGGAAGATTAAGCATATAGGCTGAGTCAGGCGCTGAGTTGAACTGGGTGTGCAGGAGTGAGGATATCCAACTCTGTAAAAAAGGAAAGGGTAGACAATAACAAGTAAATAATAAATGTAAATTATGAAAGGGCCTATGAAGGAAATGGATGCAATCAAGGAAACACATAGTAGAAAAGCGGCCAGGCTTTTTTGTGAAGGTGAAGTTTATGCTAAGACTTGAAAGAAGTCCATAGGAGAGGAGCCAAGGCGGCAGAGGGAAAGAAGAGAGCAGGAAAAGTGAGCCGGGAAAGGCCTTCATGCACCTAAACTCAGCACAGCCCTCTCCAGACCTTGAGTAAGAAGAGACAGGTAATGCTAAATAGTGCAGACTAGTAAGCTGTATTAATGAGTTTGGATTTTACTCAAGTAATATGATGGTAGGTTTACAAAAGAAAAGACTGGGTGTGTTATACAATATTTCAAACGTGCAATCAAAACAAACCGTGAAAGTTATAAAAACTGTCCTTTAGAAACTAAAAGTAAGATAATAGATCTTTGACCACCTAAGGTTCAGGATTCAGTGGAGTCTGTCACATGATTGACTACTTGAAGAAATTACTTCTATTTAGATCCTTGTATTTAATGCTGGATGTACGTAGTAAACACGTGAGAAAACAAGTACCAAGAGCTTCTCAGACTATTCAGATTTTATTTTGGCAACCTTTAAAATCCACCTCACTAACACACAGATAAAATTGTATGCAGGCATTGTTATTACCCATGTACCTAATTATCTGTGTACTCAATTGATTATGAACATGATTTCTAGGGCTGGAGAGACTGTTCAGTGGGTAAGGTGCTTACTGTACAAGTTAAGATAACTGAGAACCCACCTCAGATCTGGGCCCCTGTGGGTAACCCCTACGCTGGGCAGGCTAGGATGCTCCTGGAGGGGATGCTGGTCAGCCCAGCCAGCACACTCCAGATTCAGTGGGAGACACTATCTAAAAAAACAAGGTAGATTCAGGCCTTTGATGCTATCCATTCTCTGGCAGATAGTCCCACACCGTGAGCGTACAGGAGCACTAAGTGGGCATAGTAGGTATTAACTTAAAAAACAAAAGCAGTCAGGAGGGAAAAGTAGTGGGAGGGGTAGAGGAGGAGTTAGGCACATATGTGCATACTCACGTATACCACAATAAAAAACAAGCAAAATGACTGCCTTTGATGGAGATAAAGTTTATAAATGATAAAAAATAAAGAAAAGAATTCCCCTTTCAGACTGTTTTATTCCATTGCAGTTATTTTTAGGCTGAATTTCTTTTAGCATTTTTGGTTCTTCTTAAACATCCATTTGAGTTATTTTTACTTAATTGATTGCCTGCTGAGCTTCTATGGAATGTGTTTGCAACCCTGAATTATGAAAAAGCTAATAAAGGTTTGTAGACTTTTAACAATGGACATATGACCTTTAAATGTCACTATTTCATTACATGTTTCAAAGATCAACAGTACCAAGACTCATAGTTAAGATGGAGTTAACAAGGGCTAAAGTTCATCTTTTTAGATGATTTTTTAAATTCAGTTAGTTAATTTTATTTTATTGCAACTTTCACAATCAGTTAAGAGTTAAGCTATGTTTAATTTTTTTGCTGTTGATGTTTTTGTACAATGCTAGGAATTAAACCCAAGGCCCTGTGCATACTGGACAAATATTCTGCCACCTGAGCTATAGCCCTGCCCAGAATTCTAACATACACACTTTTATATACATTTGTGTGTTGGGGTGGGAATAGAGTGTTTGGTTTTGGGGTTTTTTTGTTTTTCTCTTTCTTTTTCTTCTTCTTCTTCTTCTTCTTTCTTTCTTTCTCTCTCTCTCTCTCTCTCTCTCTCTCTCTCTTTCTCTTCTTTCTTTCTTTCTTTCTTCTTCCTCTGTAACCTAGGCTAGCCTGGAGCTCATGGTAGTCTTCTGCCTCAAACTCCAGTGTGATATGATTACAGGCATGAGCCAAGGGCCAGTCACAGTAGGTCTCAAACTTTGACGTGTATCAGAGCCTGTGGAGCACTGTTGACATGCGTGAGGCCCAGAACTGCAGTGTCAGAACCTTTAGGAAAGGACAGGAGGCTAGTTTACACGTCTGCTGACGTGGGAGTGACACTTGAAGAAACCGCTTCCTACATAATAACCTGCTACTCTCTAAAACCTCCTGACAGCCCGTTTAGGTAGAGGGGTCATCTCACATCTCCTCTCTTTACCAAACTTCATTTACTGTGAGGGAAAAATGCAGTAATCAGAAAGCCAAAGTACAGCAGATCTGAAGAAAATTACATATCTTTTAACAGTAATGGTATGACTGATTCATGTTAAGCACTAGCAGATACTGAAAAGATATAGATTAGATTGACATATTTTATATGTAAATGGTTTATGGTTAAGGTTTATCAAATCCTTACAACAAATTAACTAGTAAAGATGCTAAAAGAACAAGAATTTTAGTTAACAACCTAACAGTTAGACATAAACCTATTCAGGACACACTGATAAAACAGATGATAAACACCAATTTAAAACAAATGTATGGGAATTATGGTCTGAAGAGCTTTACAGTGTTAGCTTAGTGGCTAGACTTCCTGCTAAGATGCTAAATATTGTTATCCATTAGTAGAAGTCCAGTGATGCCCTAGCTCCCATTGCTGTGGGACTTGGTATTTGTATCATTCCACGTGCTGAGTAGCATAAACTCAGTGTTTTTCACAAACACCCTGCACAGGCATTATATAAATATATTTATTATAGTGTTGTGCAGTAGGCCAGCAGATCAGGACTGTTATTTGAGGGTTACTGGATAATGCACTTGAACATTTCAACTATTACATAATACTTATTAAAATGAAAACATTACCTTTATGTTGGCATATGGGATCTTTAATTGAATATGCTCCAAACTTTGTTAATAAATAATTTTAATCTAAAAGTTAAAAATTATAACATTTTAAACTGATATTTTGGGTGTGTTTTGTAGTCTTAATCAAGTAAAACAGAAGCAGTCTAATTGTGTTTCTATCATGTAACTAGATCTTTCTCTTTGTATTTTATATTTATTTTATGTGTGTACGTTGCCTGCATGTTTGAATTACAGTATGTGTGTAATGCCTGCAGAGACCAGAGTGGGGCACTGGTTCCCCTGGAACTGGAGTTATAAATGATGTTGGTGCTGGGAACTGAACCGGTCTTCTAACCAATGAACCCTCTCTTCAGCCCGTCTTTGTATTTAAAACACAACACAACACAACAAAAAAGCTGATTATGTATGTAAGGGGCTGGAGAGATGGCTCAGAAATTAAAATTACATACTGTTCTGTAGAGGACCAGGGTTTGATTCTTATTGCTCACATCAGGTTGCTCACAACTGCACACACATACACATGTACAAACAAAAATAAAATAGTTTTTAAAATATTATTTATGAGGATGCTAAAATTTACTAACTCATTTCTGGAAGGCCAAAATATGGCTTGGTTGAGTCAGTTTACCTTAGCTTTTGTTTGCAAAGTACTTGAAGGTTAATTTTTTTTAAGACTTCCTTCTCCCCTTATTACTTCTTTCCTTAGAGAAATGGTTTCATGTAGCCAAGGTTGGACTCAAATTCATTATGTAGCCCAAGGATGCCCTTGAACTTGTGATCCTCCTTCCTCTGTCTCCTGAGGAAACAAACATGCCCCTGTATATACTGTTAGGGAATCAAACCCAGGGTTCCTGCATGCTAGGCAAGCACTACTAACTGAGCTACAATCTCAGCCAGTAGAACTTCTAAAGAGAAATATGGTTTTAATAGATAAAAAGACAAGCCGGTCACGTTCAAAACCTGTTAAATGGACTGTGTTAGAACAAGCTGCTTAGCTTTCATGGTTTCTACCTAGTGGTCATTTCACACAGCCCACTGGGCATTGTGTATATACTTGGAATTAAAATAAAAAATACTTTAAAAATACACTTAAGGAGCAGTCATCTAGGTGACTCCGGGTACAGTCACTTTGCTACCAAGCCTGATAACCTGACTTAGACTCAAGAGCCACTTGATTACAGAAGAGAACTGGCTACCACAGGTTCTCTGACTTCCACACATGCCATGGCAGGTGCACGCACGCCTACAAATACATACTCAGACACAGTAAATTTAATTTTTTTTAATTTAATAATTTTTTAAAAACTCAATAAAGTCTTTCAAAGGGAACTGTTTTTAAACTTTGCTCTATCTCACCATTATAAATAAGACATACAACTTCAGTTCTGTTTGGCAAGCTATAGTTTGATTTCAAATACAAGATGATAAAGAAAATGACTGATTGATCAGTATAGCCCTGGTGTTTAGTAATTACCCATAGTTTAAAGGTTAAGTTGCTTGTGCTGTGCTGTGATACACACGCTTTGTCAGGATCTTTCTGTCCTACCCTGAGCCAAACAGCTGTAGGAGTACTCTACCTTGAATGCATTGTTGCTTTGGAAAGTCCACCTCACCTCTCTGGACCTTGGTTTCTCGTGCTATAATGTGACAAACAAGGACAGGATGATTTTTGAGCATCCCGTCCAGTGCTAATGCTTCCTGAGGTAGAAGGTACCCACCCAGTTGTATTTAATCATGTTAGGGGTATCTGTTTTGTCCAATTTTTAATACCACACTTCTTACAAGAAATAGATGGTTGTCTAGCCCACATCTGCTTCCTTTTCAGCTAGTTATTTGAGGCCCCGAGAGGTGAAACGACTTATCCACCATCACCTAGCCCAGCCTTGACACACTGCATGTATTCTCTGTATGTGCTGTGTCACGCCACACAGACTACATAGAAACTAGCTCCTTATCCACCCCTTTACTTACAGTTGTGCATTTGGAGCTCTGCCTTGATTCTAATTTTTAACTTGTCTAAATGTTTAGAAGTCTTCTAAACAGTCCCGGAAATCTCCAGGAGACGAAGATGATAAAGACTGCAAAGAAGAGGAAAACAAAAGCAGCTCTGAGGGCGGAGATGCCGGCAATGACACCAGAAACACGACTTCAGACTTGCAGAAAGCTGGTGAAGGGGTGAGGATGTGCTGATGGTTTCCTTGTCTCTGTCAGCCTAGAAGACGCTTCACCTTGGGGCCCATGGCTTAGCGTTAGTAAGCGTGCAGCTGTGTAGAATCTGAGTACAGAAGAGAGCCATGTGGAAATTACATGCCTTTCTGGAAAATTGGGGCTCTGAATATTTATTATTTTTCCAAACTACTTTAGCAACTTCAGAGTATTTTAAAGTAGGTCGCAAATTATTGTTACTATGAAATTCAGCAGTTCTATTTCTTTTATCACAAAGTCAGTGGCATGTCCAAAATAGGATGTAAGTGTTCAAGCTATGTTTGAGTACTGATATTTAAAATCTGCATATGAACAGATGTACTTACTTTGATTCTTGTTGACTTTGGCATCACAGGCAGAGCCACACTCATAAAGTAGTACATAAAGGTAATCTGTGCACCTTGGCATTTCCCATAGCATTTTCTCTGTGTAGATCATTTGTCTTCAAATAATAACCTATGGCGGCAGAGCGCATGAGTGCAGGGTTGACTCCCAGCACTAAAGCGATTGAAAGTAGATGAATGGTGAAACTGGTGGGTGCATTGTTATTCTTCTGTTGAACTTGGACTTTATATCTGTTCTTTATATCAGTCCCGTTGCCTCAGCTTTTTCTTCCTTCATCTCAGTTTTCTGCCATTACTCTCGAAGTATGATTTTAGTTGTTCTCTTACTCCCATCACTCAGGTTAGCCTTCCTAGGTTTCCTCCTCCTCCCTCCCCTCAGCTTTTGAGACAGTCGTGCAGTGTAACCTTCTCTGGCCTAGTACTCACGATGTAGCTCAGGCTGGCCTCAAATCTGTGGCACTCACTCTTCGCTGGCCTGAGTGCTGGGTCTGCAGGGTGCATCACCACCCTTGGCCTCTCTCCTCTTGCAGCATTTAATATCATTAGTCAGCTTCTCCTCCTGGCCTTCCTTACCAGCCACCATTCTCTTCTCTCGGCCTCCTCAGTCTGTCTCAGGATGCTGCCTTAGGAGTTCCCATATCCATCGTGTCAACACTGTTCAGTTTGGCTTGTTCATGATAGTTATAATGACGACAGTTACTCACTGCTGTGCTTCATTCATTTGGTTATAGGTAGCGGCAGATTTGATTTTTAATTTCTTTAAAAAGTGATTACTTGGGGTAGAGCTGTCACTTCTTGCAATGGTGCATGTGTAGCGGTCCCAGGACAACTTTTGAAAATCCATCCTCTTCTCATGAGTCCTGGGGACTCCAGCTGCGATCTTGGACTAAACAGAAAGTGCCTGTACTCACCAGCCATCTTGCCAGCCCTTATTCAGTTTCCAATGTTGTAGAATACTCAGTTTATAAAGCATATATTATGCTATGTGAATGTGCCATGATTTATTCAGTCTCTATCTACTATTAATGAGTATTTGGGCTATTTCTAGCTTTTGACAGTTTAGAACTATATTGCTATAAGCATTTTGTCTCCTTGTGTACATGCTCAGTTTTTTTTTTAGGTATTATATAACTAGAACTGAAGATGCTGAAGTACAAGCTTATGGGTTTCAGTTTCACCAAGTCACTTTCTAGAATTGGCCAAGTTATGCTCAGGCCAACAACATATTAAAGCCCCTGTAGTTAGCTTGGTATAATATAGTCATTGCTGTATGAATTTGTAATGCAGTCTGACCAGCGATAAGATCAAGTTCTTTGTTTATTTGTTTTTATGTTTATCATGTTTTCTCTCCATGATACACACTTGCAGGGTTTTTACCTATTTCCCCAGTAGTCTTTTTTCTAACTGATTTGTAGGGCTTTGCTTATTCTGTGGGATACTATTTAATGTTTATGTCTTACCTGTTCACTTTCTTTTGCTTTTAGAAAACATACTTTTTAAATTTTTGTTATAGTCAGCTGTTGACTTTTCTTCTTGTGGTTAGCACTTTCTGTCTTTAAACATGACCATTCCAGCATCTTCTTGAGATCATCTGCTACGTATTGTGGGTTTCTGCCTGGATTCACTTACGTTCATTTGGCCAATGCCCACCCTAAGTTAGAGCAGCTTTCTAAATGAATCATGGTATTTCATAGCCTGATATTAAACTTATGTTTAAATACTTAATAATACTTAATAGTCATGAGCTGTGATAGCATGTTAAGAGGTCCTGTGTTTTCTTGATGCACAAACCTCTAAGAATGGTTCAATAGATGCATTAGCAAAAGAAAGTTGCTGGAGCCGTGTCCTCTAAAAGGCAGGAAAGCATGAGATGAGCAGACACCATGAGGATCATTAGAGCAGAGATGCAGGAAGGTGGGTACTTCGGATGAGAGCTTATCAGAAGAGTATTGTGTGATTGCTTCTGTTTTCTAAGGAAAGAAGGGCACTTGAGGAGGGAGTACAGGAAACGTGCTGACGTTCCATAAGAAAGGAAGCAGCTTTAAATAGCCCCTTAGGAGAATAGGAGGGCGAGTGGCTTGAGAAGTGACGGGATTGTTGAGGCACTAGGACACACTTGGGGCAGGTGGGCATAGATGTCAAGTGGTGAGAAGGACTCAGCTCTGCTCCAGGCACAGCGAGGGCAGAGAACTATAGAATCCAAAGCATATTAATATTAATTGGATTTCTCAGTGTTTGTTTTTGTAGTTTCTCGTATATTCTAGATGCTAATCTGGGAAGTGTAGAATTGACTGACTTCCCCACTATAGGTTATCTCTCCACCTGCTCTCCACCTGCTGTGCTGTAACAGGACCTTTTTAACTTTATACAATCCCGTTCATCAGTCCTTGGGATTATTTCGTATGCTTTTAAAGCCTTTAGAAAGTCCTTGCCTATGCCTATGCCTTAAAATACTTTGCCTATGTTCTTTTTCACTTTTTTAGGTAAAACAAATTATTGAGAATTTCATACATATATATAATATATTTTGGTCAATCTACTTTCCAGTTCCTCCCCCATAACTTACCACCGCTTCTCTCTCAACTTCATGTGCTTTTTCTCTCTACTATTTTCAAAGTATTAGGTCTTATATAAAAGTCTTTGATCCCATTTTGAATTTATTTTTATACAAAAATTATTTTTACAGGGGCAAGATACAGATTTAGTTCCATTCTTTTACAGGACTATATCCGGTTTTTCTACAACCATTTATTGAAGAAGTAACTTCCTCCTAATATATGTTTTTGACAGAAATAAAAACTGGGCTGTGCACAGTGGCACACGCCTGTAATCCCAGTACTTGGAGAGGGAGAGGCAGGTGGATCTCTGTGAGTTCAAGGCCAACCTGGTCTACATAGCAAGTCCAGGACAGCCAACGCTACAAAGAGAAACTCTGTCTCCAAAAACAAAAAGGAAGGAAGGAAAAGAAATAAAAAGCGGCTGTCCGTGTCTGTGTGGCTTTATTTCCAGGTCCTCTGCTCTACATTCCACTAGTCTGTGTATCTGTCTTTGTACAGAGACCGTGCATATCACTTTCAGTTATGTAATTATTTCAGATATTGATGCCTCCAACACATGGGGAGCCCCTTCCATCTCCTCCTTTCCAGTCTTCAGTTTTCATTGTAAAGGTCTTCTGCCTCGCCAGCTAGATTTATTCCTGGGAATTTTACTTTTCTTTTACAAATGAAATTATTCTCTGATTCTCAGCAAACTCATTATCAGTGTATAACAGATTTTCCAGTTTCTATATGTTCTTTTGTATCCGCCTACTTTGTTGAAAATGTTTATCTGGTTTTAGGATTCTCTGTTGAATCTTAGGTCTTCTAAGTATGGGATCATCAGGTACATATAGGGGTGATTTCTTTCCTATTTCTAGCTCTTTTATTTCTTATCTTGTGTCCAGTACTGTCTTAAAAGACAATTTCATTAGGAATCTGTCTATGTCATTCTTCTGCTATCAACACGGACCAAGCCGGGCGTGGTGGCGCAGCCTTTAATCCCAGCCCTCGGGAGGCGGAGGCAGGAGGATTCAAGACCAGCCTGGTCTATAGTGCGAGTCCAGGACAGCCAAGATTATACAGAGAAACCCTGTCTCAGAAACAAACACTGACCAAAAACAACTTGAGGACAAAAGGGTTTATTTGGTTTACGTTTCAGGTCACAGTCCATCACTGAGGAAAGTCAGGGCAGGAACTCAAGGCAGGCAGGGGCTTGGAGAGGAAACCATGGAGGAATGCTGTTTGCTGTCTCCACCCGTTGGCTTCCCCACTGGTTTATGGTCTGCTAGCTTCCTATACAGTACAGGACCACCTGGTGAGGAATAGTGCTGGCCACAGTGGGCTGGGCCCTACCGCGTGAAATCATCAGTCAAGACAGTTGCTCCCAAACATGGCCACAGATAATCTGATCTGGGTAGTCTCTCAGTTGAGACCCTAAGATGACTCTAGGCTATGTCAAGTTGACAGCTGATGCTAACTAAGAAAGAATCTGAACTTTTCATGTTTTGGTTCAATAAAATCCTTTAGACTATTTGGCACTTCACATAGCTTTTACTTGTTTGGAAATACTGGTTTACTACTTCTTCAAATACTGATGTATTTCATTATATTTTAATACTAATCCTAAATATCAAGATGCTGTCATATGGAGGATTTAAAATTAAAATTTTGACTTAATCAAATTTTATCACTGGCAATGATAGTATTTTTTTCCTATGAACTAGTAAGTCTATTATTTTTTTTTTTTACAAAGTGCCCAATATTAAATCTTTTTATTGGTGTATAACTACACAGATTCATTAGAAAATTTTCACACACACACACACACACACACACACACACATTGTTATTATTTTTATCCAGGCCTAGCCATCGTCCCCTCCCATCACCCGCTTATCCTTCTTGTTAAAATCTAAAATCTGTATATAAGATAAAACAATTATTTGTCTTTCTAGGTCTTATTTATATCATTTAACATGCTGATCTCTAGTTCCAATAATTTTCTCTCAAAAAAATAGTTTCTTTTGACTGAGTATAACTTCAATGTGTGTGCGTGTGCATGTGTGTGTGTAATGTTTTCTTTATCCTTTCATAGGCACCAAGCCTGACTCTATAACTGGGCTATTGTGTCACCGTAAACATGAGTGTACAAGTAACCTCTACTGTATGCTGCTTTGGATTCTTTGTGTATATAGTCAAGATTGGTATACATGATCAGCAATAATTCTGTCTTCTTGTTGATGTTTTCTAAATGTGTGTGCATGTCTGCAGACAAGTACACCAGAGGCCAAAATTGAAACTCCTTCATCACTCTCCACTTTAAAAAAGAAGATGGTATTTTGATAGGGATTGCATTGAATCTGTAGATTGCTTTTGGTAGGATGGCCATTTTTACTATGTTAATTCTCCCCATCCATGAGCAAGGAAGATCATTCCATCTTCTCATGTCATCTTCAATCTCTTTTCTTCAGAGTTTTGAAATTTTTTCAAACAAGTCCTTCACTTGCTTAGTTAGAGTAACTCCTAAATATTTTATATTGCTTGTGGCTAATGTGAAGGGTGTGGTTTTCCTAATTTCTTCCTCTGCAAGCTTGTCATCTGTGTATAGGAAGGCTACAGACTTTTTTGAGTTAATTTTGTATCCAGCCAATTTGCTGAAGGTGTTTATTAGCTGTAGGAGTTCTCTGGTGGAATTTTGAGGGTCACTTATCCTATTGGGACTCTAGATGAGAGAAGCATGGGAGAATATCAAAGTAGAAGGATCCAGAGGGTCCTAGAAACCTACAAGTAGAACATTATGATAGGCAGATTTGGGCCCAGGGGTCCCGCTCAAACTAAGGCACCAGACAAGGACAATACAGGCAGTAAACTTTAAACTCCTACCCAGATCTAGCCAATGGACAGGACATTCTCCACAGTTGAGTGGAGAGTGGGATATGACTTTCACATGAACTCTGGTGCCTCATATTTGACCATGTCCCCTGGAGGGAGAGACCTGGTGGCACTCAGAGGAAGGACAGCAGGTTACCAAGAAAAGACTTGATACCCTATGAGCATACACAGGGGGAGGAAATCCCCCTCAGGAACAGTCATAGGGGAGGGGAAAATGGGAGGGAGGGAAGAATGGGAGGATACAAGGGATGGGATAACCATTGAGATGTAACAAGAATAAATTAATAAAAAATTAAAAAAATAAAAATAAAAAGATGGTTTCTCACCAAACCTGATTCTTACAGGTTTTGCTAGGCTGGCTGGCTAGCGCCTCCCCTATTTCTGCTTTCCTCTGCAAGCACTGGCATTGCCAGTAGTAATGTATTACTACTGTATACAGCTTTACATAGGTGCTACGGATCCGAGTTCAGGTCCTGATGCAAGCACTTTCCTCACAGAGCCGAGATCTCCCCAGCCCTTATTTTTAGAGGCCCTCCACGTGGATTTCATAGTAGCTCTGCTAGTTTGTTTCCCCTACAGTGTGTGAGGGTCCATTCTCCCTCAGTACCCTCAGCAGCATTTGATGTTTGTTTCTTGTTGATAGATAGCCATTCTTACTGTGAATAAGATGGAGTCTCAGTGCAGTTTTGATTTGCATCTCGCCACTCAACTCACCAAACATACAAATTGTAATATCATTTTTTCCATATGAAAATGGTATTCTATGAAAAAGCATTTTGTTTTCTGCCTGCCATATTTTGGGCATCCATTAGGTTTGCTGTTCCCTACAGACTTTCAGTGTGCCTCCCACTAAAATGCCTCAAGGAGGACTCTGATTGGATCGTCCAGATGTCAGCCATGCAAAGCACAAAGGTGACCACAGAGCATGAGCGCCACCGTGGCGCTTTAGGAAGAGGAAGCAGCAGGCCTGGCATTAGACTCAGAGCTCTGTGTCCAGTATAGACACCATTAAAATGAGAAATGAATACATGTGAGCAAAATAGTTATAATAGACATTTAAAAGCCACAGACTCTACAGTTGCTCCGCAAGCACCCATTTGATAGTACCTTATTTAAAAAACAAAGAGGCATCTTCTCAAAATGGCCATGTTGGTGCCACTGTCTCTTTAGCACATTGACAGTACTCTGAGGCTACTGTTGGGTCTGCTTCAAAATATTCCTTAATACAAATTGGGCTGTTGAATGACTTTTCTGCCATGATAAACATAAAATTTATATTTAATATTACATAATATTAATAAAATACACTATTGAAGATTTCTTTGGTTGATTAACAATTTTTTTGTTTTCTTTTCCGAGACAGGGTTTCTCTGTGTAGCCTTGGCTGTCTTAGATTCACTTTGTAGACCAGGCTGACCTCGAACTCACAGCAATCCGCCTGCCTCTGCCTCCCAAGTGCTGGGATTAAAGGTGTGCACCACCACGCCCAGCCTGACAATTTTTTTTAATTTGGGTTTTTCCTCCTTTCAAGGGAAGAGAGTCCTCCATACTGTCTGAGTATAATCATATGTGTAGTATTTTCATTTATTAATAAATCAGGCATTACATTTTTCAAATTCACTGGTTGTAAATTTTTTTAAAATGTTAAGTCTGAAAGCCTCCTTGTTTGGGGTAGGGGCAGAGAAAGCTAAGTCTGTGCGGGAATGGTAACCTTAATAGCTTTTCTTCTTGTGAAGGTCCTGTGGTGATCTGATTGGGTAAGTGTAACAGGCTTTGGTTAAGTGGGATCATCCACGCACACATGTGTTGATTGGGTTACTTACAAAATAACTCAAGCTGTTTTAGGGAAAAAAATATTTGGAGCCTGAGTTCCCTTTTTGTCCATTTCATGAGAACTAGAAGTGGTTAATATATTGAGGTTAATGACACAGAAAACAAAAATAACATCTCCTTGGGGAAATATAACCTGACACAATTTAAAGAGGACTCTAAATTAAAATGTAATCCTTGGGTCTATAAGGTGGCTCAGTGGATAAAGTGACTTGCCACCAAGCCTGATGACCTGAGTCTTGATCCCAGAGTCTACACAATAGGAGGGAACCAACTCCAGTAAGTTGTCATATGACCTTCACTTGTGCACTGTAGCATGTACACATACACACACACATATTTTAAAAAAACATAAAATACAAAACTAAATTAAATTTTTAATTATTTTATGAAACAAGAATTTTATTTTTGCACATGTATCACATATATATTTTAAAATAAATCTGGACTTTCTTTGTTTCCGTTTCTAGTTTTTCTTCAAAAGCACAAAGTCAGAGACTGGACATACTGATTGTTAACTTTTGTGCTTTGTTATGTGTGTGTCACAAGTAACTAAAGTAAGTGTTTTGAAGGATAATCTCTGTGTGCCCGTGTGGCTTTCAGCTATATACAACTTGCCTTCATTTCAGACAGCACAGTCCTACAGCACAGATTACCACTACTCCAGTAGGTTTGGGTGCGTCAGCAGTAAACATTGCTCAGATGGTAAAGCCTGTAACATACTGTGCCTTCCTCCCTGCTGGAGAGTAGGCAAAGTTTACTCTTCAGGGTTTGGTTTGGTTTGTTTGGTTTGTTTTAAGAGAACACTAAAAATAACATTTAACTTTTTGTAAATAAAAAACAAAGCTTCTGAAGCTGTTTTGCAAAGTATTGCTGCTGCTATAATGCTGATGCTAATTCAAACCTCAGAAAAAAAATAGTGCTATGCCCTAGAGGTGTGGATAGCTTTCCTTGTTAGAATCCAAGCTCATCTAAGGTTTGTTTTATTTGCTTTTTTTTTTTTACAGACCTAACTACCATAATGAATGCTGCATATTGAGAGAAACCACAAGAAGGTTAAATGTTTGATTGTCTGATTCTTGGGTTTGATATGAACCAACACAGTCTTTGTCGTCATTGACAGAGCCCCAGTGTGTGCGCATTATTCACACTCCTCTCCGGTCTGCTGAAGAAAAGAGACGTTTTAACCTTTTTAAGGTTATTGACTTAATTTTATGTTATTTGGTTGCATGAAGTTGCCCTTAACCACTCAGAAATATCAAGATTTTTGCACAGACGTCTCCATGCCTAGGTTTCTTTGCCAAGGCAGTTCTGGTCATCAGCTTCCTGCCCCACCATCATCAAATGCTCAGTTAAGTAGTAATTCCTATTTTTTAGATGACTACTCAACATAATACTTCAGGATGGGATTTTCTTTCTAACAGAACCCAGGAACCAACTCCTAGATACATACTGTTGGTGTATTGGAGATGAAATTAAAATCATCTTTGAGTTTTAAGGCCATGTGTAAAGTTTAACCATATTGTACAATACCTATTCTGTATTAGAAATAGCTAGCTGAAACGTATACTTCTCAAAACTCATGTTGCTGTGTATACAAACTGAGTTTATATGTGAACCTAGTGAGTCTTTTGTGTTCTCCCAAAATAAAGCAAGGATTTATTTTTTTCCCCAATGCTGATATGATTTGAGCTACTTACTCAAGATGGTCACTTTACACTTGGAAGCTGAAATCAGCAGGAGCACCATGGGAAACTAGACAAAGCATTGACTCTTGAATACAGACTTTTAAAATAAACTTTTCTTTTGGAACTAGAATTAGAATAGTTAACATCCATCTGCAAACCATTATTATGTGTACATTATTGTCGCTATTGTGATAATAGAGTCTTATTTATTTTTATGCCAGCTTATACTGTGAGAACACGTTAGTCAGTTTGGGTTTCATCAACCCTGCTATGCTTGTCCTTGGAACATCTTTTGTGTATGTTTGAGGTTTGTAGCTGAAAAGTTTACTGTAAAAAAAAAAATCAAAAAACAAAAAAATGTATTGTTTTTACAGAATAAATTTATTGGAATGTGTACTGGGAGTAAGGTTGGAGGCTGTAAACAACGAGTTAGTGTTACTCAGCTTCATACGTGTAATGTGAAGTATTAATGTAATTCCTATATTAAAGCAAAGATTGACAGTAAGTTGACATTAGAATTAAGTACAGGTGAGGATTTTATCTTTTCTATCTCTTTTCTTTTTAAACATTCTGGATGGTAGGTTAATTGAAAACATTGGGAGGGATGGAAGGGAGTAGAGTAGGATCTGTCTGCACGTCTAAGATAACACCACCTCAGTAGACCTACGTTTACACACAACTTTGTGTGCATTCCATTTTCTTTTGGTTTTCTTATTTTGTTGAAGGACTAACGAACACTAAGAGAAAACCTAAGAAGACCTGAAAGCGCGGTGTCACTGTGATGACGAGGTGATGCTGGGCCCTGAGGGTTAACCGCACCATCTCCTGAGCCCAGCAGCGTTCACTGAGGAGGCCGCTGCGCTTCCGGCTTAGTTCTGTCACTTAGCAACTGATGGTTTCTCTGTTGTACTCACACAGGTCCAAGTTGGAAAGTTCATTAAGAGACAGGCTGCCACGTCAGGGTTTTTTTCCCCCTAAAAGGTACTTTTTAATTTTAAACATTTTATTTTAAAATTAATGAAATTAATCAAAAGACCTTTATTGATCACAGTAAGACATATGGAAAATGTAAGTAACATTTTAAATTGGAACACATAGCAAACAGATTTAGTTTTGTTTTGTTGTTTTTTGTGTTTTATGTAGCCCTGGTTGTTTTGGAACTTGCTCTGTAGACCAGGCTGGCCTCAAACTCATAAATCTGCTTGTCTCTGCCTCCCAAATGCTGGGATTAAAGGTGTGCACCACCACTGCCCTGCACAGGTTTCTTAAATAAAAAGTTCAAGATCTGTCATGAAAATGTATACATGAAATGCTTCAAATTTAATAAAGTTTATCCTCATAAAACACCAAAAATTTTATTGAAGATATACACAAAAACACAAGAGAAATATTGCCAGCCAGTCACCAGTAAAACAAGTGTTCATTAAGGCAGCTAATAAAGTTGATTTGTAGCATATTAGCTATTTAAATTCATAATAAAAGTTTTGACATCAGTAAATATATACTTTCCTTGTGAAGACACTTCAAACAACTTAAAAATATTGTGATGATCTGGCATTTATATTAAGGTTGTCAATGACTCATACATTTCATAAGAAGTTATTTCTCCAACCTGTAATTGCTATTTTGAATTATTTCCTATGCATAGTGAATATGGTTAGTCACTTCTGAATCGTTTCATTTTTATGCTTTTTGTAGGCACTAGAGTTGTAATTTTCACATATAATTTGTGCAAACAATGTTAAGATCGATGGTCACATACAAAAACAAATTTTGATATATTTCTTTAAACAAGTTATTGTTCACTTCAATTTCCCCTCAGAAATGAGAATATACCCATACAGTGCTATTGTTTGCACTCACACGTACGCTGCAGAGCAAGAATGTGTATTCTCGGGAGTATTTATGTCTGGAAGGGAGTAGGGCATCAGTTCCATTAACAGGGTCAGAAAGAGCGTGAGGTACGTTCACTCCACCTTTTCATCTGCCTTTGTTCTTAGGAAGAACTCGGGATTGTAGGTACAGCGGTAGGCCAAGAGCTGAGGAAGCACTCCATATGCTATGTTTAATGCTAGAAAAAAGATTTTCGATTCTTCAGGGACTCTGTAGACATAGGCAGTTCTAGCATGAAGGGAAGCACCAATGTGAGAAAACTGGGCCTGTTTGCATCAAACAGACAAACAAACAAGTAAGCATGAGATCGCCTCACTTGGGTTAGTGGTGAATTCTGAGTGCCCGTTCAGCCATGTGCCCTCAAGATCTATCGTAAAGGCAAAATACCTGTGAATAATCCAGCCTTAATATATAGTCTTTCCCTAAATTTAAGGTTGTTCTTGATTAAATAACTATTAAAAAAATACATCCTTTTTAAAGTGCGGTTTTATCATCCCTGTTGTGTTTTTAACCTACACAGTACCCACTATCACACTACAGACTCAATTCAACAACAAGATTTTTAAAAATAAAATCTCCCCCTTTTTTCTAATTTAAATTCTAGCAATACTCACTACATAGACACTCCGCAGGGCCTCACAGATTGAGCTGGAATTACAAATGAAGTTGACTTTTAAATCTAAACTGCAGTCAGTATAATGAGCTACTTAAAGAGAAGCACTGAGGACTTCGGGGGTCACTTCTCAGCCTGACTACCGGGAGCCAGCGCTCAGCCCCATCATCAGGGAGGTTTGTTTATTCGTGTATTTGGTTTGTGCAACTTAATGGCACTGTGGTTGTTTGTAAGATATGCTTGTTAATAGCTTGGCTATGGATAGCAAGATGATTATAAAATGACAAATATATACACAGGCAACCTTCCAAATCAGACTGAAATCTACTTAGATCGTGACTGGTCAGCATAATTGAAGTTCGGAACAGAACGCCAAGGGCCTCCCTCTGTTTATATGTACATAAACTCTATTCAGACTGTGCCAGTTGGATTTTGCTTGGCTTATTTGTTTTTCATAAGCACAGAGAAAAACTGTTAGAAAAGATACAGGCCGTAGCAGGATTAAAAACCAAGAGACTATTTTCTCAGAAAACTTACATTTTATAAAATGCAAACCCAAGCCTGCATTTTTTATGTTTGGCTAAAATTCAAGATAACACATGAATAAAGATTAAGGATTTAAGTGTAGTAAGTAGTAAATTATTGGTATACTATAGTAAAGGTGAAAAGAGAAGGGATACTGCAATCTAAAGTGACAAGTAACAAGAATGAATCGCTAGAGAATGTGATTTTACCATATTTGTTACCTGACACTTCCTTCCATATGAAATTGATTGTGCTAAGTGGTTAACAGGCAGAAGTGCTCCTTAGCACTTGACTTGACCTTGACAAGCAAGGGCAAGCTTTATAAGCAGCATGCTTAGAGATTTGTACTGATGGCAGATATTTTAATGGGCTACGATTTATAAATTACTGATATATTCTGGATACCTCTAATACGTTTTTGCTACTATGGAGATAAGAATTAAATTCCTGTATTGTGTTGACAAGGACCAACAAGTGGATTTACCTGCATTGTGGTCCACAGGCACTGAGAGGGTTCTGCCCTCAGACCCAGCGCCCTAGGACAGATAGCCGAAGGCCTAGCAAATGTTCACATCTCGGGGCTATACAAAGACCTTCAGAAAAAAAGGGCATGTGGGAGGCTGCCTTGGGGAGCTGCTGCTGCGGGTAGTCTGGGAACTCTGAACAAAAACTTGGTTTCTGACACTTTGTCTCTAGGTCCTACTTTAAATAGCTGTTTTCTGAATATATAACAATTTTCTTCTGGACTAGAGGCCAGTTTTGAACCCTGGTTTTGTCATATTTATGGGTTTAGTGATTTATACTTAAAGATTATTGTGCACATCATAAAACAGCCAGAAAAATGCCATTCATAGTTTTCAAGACTAAGCAACATGAGCAGTTGTGTGTACTTGTGTAGGCAAGCCTGCCTGAAAGGCCAGTGATTCTGTGGGCCCTTTCCTGCACTAAACAGTGCAGCTAATACCTCATTTTCAGGAACAGTTAAGCTCATGGCAACATTTAAAGATGATTTGTGTCCTTAGATTAGATTGTACGCCTACTGGGCAGATACTGTGTCTGATGTTTTGTGTGGCACTTATCACATTGTTAGAGTTCAATAAAGGTTCAACAACAATGGTCTTGTGACTGTCAGAACGCAAAAAGGATCTTTAAAGCATTTTTTTTAAACCTATAGTAGTAGGCCATTCTACTCAGAATTATTAATAAGGGGTAAAGATTATAACACTCTTTACCAAAAGCTGTGTGCCTGTGAGAAAAGAGCCCTGCAACCCTTGTCTGAGTGGGACCCCAACTGTAGCTTCCTCTGATGTTAAGTGTTCAGGGTTCAGAAGTTTCAGGAAAAGCTACCTCACCTGACATCCTGGTAAGGAGTACCCAGCACACTTGCTTTCCTACAAAGCCTGTGCGGCTCTGCCTGGGAACCCTGCTGGAGTTGAGTACCAACTGAACGCACTGCTGCTGAATTCGCATCTTGATTATGATAGCTACAAAACTCAGCGAGATGGCTGACACCCCAGTCATTTTTCTTTGAATTTAACTCTTAAGTTTCCTACTTTGCAGCACAAAGAGATACTGTTTTGTTGCCAGATTGTTTAGAATGTAAAATTAGGGCCAGGTACGGTGGCACAGGCCTTTAATCGCAGCACTCAGGAGGCAGAGGCAGGAACATCTCTGAGTTCGAGGCCAGCCTGGTCTACAGAGCAAGTCCAGGACAGCCAAGGCTACACAGAGAAACCCTGTCTCAAAAAACAAACAAACAAAAGAATTTTAAAATAAGGTAGTGAAAGTAAGCAAAAAGACAAATTGTAATAGCTCCCTTTCCTGTATGTATAGAGAAAACTAGGAAAGAATGACTTATCATAACCCTCCTCTCTAACACAGTCCTGTAGGTGTTGAGACAAAGCCCTATTTTGGGCCCCATGTAATACAAGTAGATAATCCTCACTGTAGAGGTTGATAATAGTCACCCTAGAGCCACAGGGCTAGATTGGACTATAGCGCCACCCCAAGCTAAGTAATGGGGTCCACCTCAGGTGGGGGAGGGGCAGACACACAAAAATCAGTTAAATATCTGTTAGTGATCTGGCTCCTGGCAACCTGAGCGCCTTATATTTTAGGCCCCCCTTGTTGACCTTTTAACTCCTTCTCTATCAAAGGATAAGAAAGTGGAACTCAGGGTCTAATTTGAACACCAGAGGCGCTTGCTAATGTAAGAAAGCACCAGAAGCAGACGGGGGATTAGTAGCCTAGTTATCTGAGAGCTTCCTAAAACCTGAAGATACTCCTTAAAGGTTTCTGTGAAGGAAAAATGTTTCAAGACTTAACTCCAGGAAAATCAACTTTCAACTAGACCGTCCACAGATGTCGATTTCTGCATAGCCAGGAGTAGGAACCTGACTCACCTGACTCAGCCGCCCCAGTGGGTGTGGGGTAACAGAATGTCCACTAGGAATCTGCCCCTGAGCTTTTGCCCAGGTTTTGTTTTGTTGTTGGGGGCGGGGTGTTTTGTTTTGTTAGGTCCTTACATGTAAGATACACCTGTTAAATTGTAGAAGAATTAATTTCATAAGAAGACAGTTTTCTCTCAATTCTTTCTGGGAATCTATACCAATATTTATAAACAGGAGTCACAGAGCTTTTATATGTCAGGCACTACTGTTAGCTCCTTAACATAGTACCCTATTTAATCCTCAGCAACTTTACAGAAGAAGAAAATTGGTCATTAAGAGAGGTAAAGTAACAGTAGTCGTTGAATTAGCTAGTAACAAGGGCCTTGAATCGGCTCTTGCTGTTAAGCATATTAACTATATTAGCTTAGGTTTGGCTTCGTTTCATTTTCAATGATTGTAATAATGTGCCATCAGCCATTGGCATCCAAGGAGGCTTGGTTCCAGGACCTCGGGACATCCTAAATATGTCAAAATCTTGAATCCTCAAGTCTCTTGTATAAAACATGTTTGTGCCTTATGTACATCTTTCTACATGTGTCACATTAGATGACTTAATAGTTCCAAACAGTGTATATGCAGTGTAAGTGGTTGTACTGTGTCCTTTAGGAAATAAGGAAGAGTAGACTTTCGTTCAGTACTGATGGCCATCATAGGCCTCAACATACTTCTCATAAGTTGGTTGAGTCAGCACATGACTAAGAGTTGACTGTACTTGAGGTGATGGAAGTGAATTGATGCGCTCTGCCATACTTCTCATTAGGCTTACAAGCCCTATAGCAAGCACTCTATATGCAGAGAGGTCTTACTATAAGCCCCCCAATTGAACTTGGCCTAAAATATAGCCTGATTTCTATTTTAAAATGTTTTACTGAGCTTCTACTTTCTGAAGAGAGCAGATATGAGAGGTTCCTAACAGTCTGAAATCAAGGACCAAATAACCACCCAGCGTATTTTCCAATGAACTAAATAAGAAAATTTGAAGATTTTTTTTTCTTATTAAACTGCAGCATCTTAGGAGTTTACTACATCATTCAATAGTGTGTTTTACGTTAGTAAGAGATGGTGGTGGGTGTTTGTTATGCCAGCACTTGGGAGCTGGAGCAGGAAGGTCACAACACCAGCCTGATCAAACAAAAAGGTCTGACAATGTCAGTAGGACCATAAATGTTTAAGGCTCCTAAATTGAACAACAGTTTAAGAAAGTAAGGGATGCTGGTCAAGGTTACAGATATCCTTTCTGTGTGCCCTCTTGAGGAGTCATCTCCTAAGCATGTGTTTGCCAAATGCAGAACAAGGCACTCCCTGATTATGTGTATTGCTTTGTTGTGGCATCGTTTCTTTTACTTAAGCTGTACACTGAATAAGTAGATATTAAAACCCAAATAAGAGCTAGGATGATGTGGAATGTGTAATCTTTGGACCATGCCACGTAGGCTGACATTTATAGGGCCTGGCCCTCATGTCCTGCATCTGGGTACTCACCAGAAAGAATGTCTCCAGTCTCTTTGTCAAACTGGACTATGATGGATAAGATTGCTGCAAAGCTTAAAAGTCTGGCTTAGCTACCTCTGCCAGTCCTACGGTCCATACTGCCCTTCCCAGAGTCACAGGTACCCACTTGGAAAGAGCCTCGTCCATAGAACTGCTTTGGTCTTAACTACTGGAGGCTCTAAACAGGTTTGCCTCTAGGCTAGACCTTCCTGAGCCTCCAGACTTGGCCATATGATTCTTCCACGTAACTGGGCAGTTGTTTAGGTTCTCCTGACCAGCTCTCTAGTTGTCCTCTAAGACTGACCAGGCCCCATCCCTGTCCTTTCCTACCCTTCTAGCTGAGGACACTTAGAATCCTATCTCAAGGTGGTGGCAGTGGGCAAGCCAACGCACGTGGCATGCAGAGAATGTCCAACTGAAGCAAAGCATAGGTAGCTGTTAGATTGGCTGGGGAGAGTGAGGTAATTGTGCCACTCTTGGCGAATAGAAGGGAAAAGGGGGAATCAAGCCAAGGAAACCAAAGCTAAGGCTAATTGTGTCCTGAACTGCCCGCTTCCAGACCTAAATGTTCCTCCTGTTGTTCCCTGGAGCAGTTCAACCTAATAAAGTCCCATTCAGCCCTTAAATATTGGCTGCAGGCAGCACTGCCTCCTACCGCTGTGCTTGCCCCGCAACGGTTCATTCAGCTCCGCCATGCCATACACAAGGCTTACTTTGTGCTACTGGGCTCTGCCTCAGCTGACAATTCGCAGGGACAGGAGGAGATGAAGCTGTGGATGTGGGTTTTAGGGCCAGGCAGAATATTTAGTCATTTGGTGGTAATGTGCCTCATCTTTGAAGCATTTATTTAAGTATAAAACACAAAAGATCCATTTATCACCCCATTGCTTCAGACACAACACATCACATTTGACAGCCTCCCCTGCAGCTAAATTGCAAGATCTGGCCCATGAAAACTCCCATGGGATCTTTCCATAAGCAGGAAACACACTTACTGCATTAAGCCACTGAAAGTAGTGTGTAGCCTACCTTCACATGGGGTAAGTACAGCAAAGCAGCAGGTTAGGAAGTAGGAGCTCAGACAAGTGTAGTGGCGATAGGCTAACTCTGGAAACAAGTGACCTAGCTGTGGGCATGGGCCCATGTAATGGGTGAGGGGAAAGGGAGTTTAATGAGTTATTCCAGGGGATGGAGAGATGGCTCAGTGGTTAAGAGCACTGGCTATTTTTTTTTAGAGGACTGGAATTCAATTCCCAGCACGCACATGGTGGCTCACAACCAACTGTTAACTCCACAGGCATCAGGTACACAAATGGTGCATAGATGCAGAAGGCTCGAGGGCTTTGGCCTGAGCTAGCCAATGCAAGCTATTTACAAAGACAATGGGCAACAGGAGAAATGGGGCGTATTTTAGTATCTAAATTTGGCGTGCTACCTGGGTATGGTGGGAGACAGGAGAATATTGAGTTCAAGGCTAGTCTGGGCTACAAAGCAAGACTGTATCAAACAGCAAAGTATGTTCTTTCTCATAGACTGATATTTTGCAACTATGCTTAAAAACGCAAGTGTACGTGCTCCCATCATAACGGTGCTGTTTTTACTTTACTTCGGAAGTTTCTCAAAATGCCTCCAAAAAAAATCTGATGTGCTAGTGAGACATCCAGGTGAGATGATTAAGTTGGGAATTTGTAAGTCAGCAGTCAGAGCTGGAAAGACTGGTCACCAGCTTACAGTTGATATTAAAAAGATTGAGAGATAAAAGCCCAAGCCAAGGCTTTGAGGATCAGGTATTCAGAGGATGACCAAGGAGAGCAAAGTGACTGAGCATTTCTTCAAGAATCATTTCTTCTGTAAGCTCTATTTTTCTATGATTATTCTAATTAAGTGCCCCCAGAATGATTTAACCCTCTAACCCTATAAAGATTGTTTTTCCACCCTAGGATTCTAGGGTCTTTCTGCCATCATGGTTACTTTACCCTGAGTATGTAATTAACTGCTTTGCTTCTGGTGGACTGCACTCTCTTTCCAGGTCGATGCTGCTTTCACTAAACACCTGCTGTCAGGCAGGGACTTGGCGAGGTGCCAGGGTGAGGGGCTGATGGACAGGCTCAGTTTCCAGAAACAGAATTGACACTAAGCAAGCCAGCCTTCCTGGTTCTGTTGAGCATTGTGTAGCAGAGCTCCGGACTCTTTATTTAGATAAACTAGACAGCTTAAGCATTATAGCTCTCTTTTCCTTTTTTGTGGGACAGCCTTGGCTGTCCTAGACTGGCTTGGTAAACCAGGCTGCTCTCGAACTTACAGTGATCCACCTGCCTCTGCCTCCCGAGTGCTGGGAATAAAGGTGTGCGCCACCTTGCCCGGCTCTCAACTCTTATCAGTAGCTTCATGTCCATAGTTTGGGAAACAATTCTGTAACATAACAGTGCTACTTGCTACTCTAGTGACCCCAGGAATACCTTAATTTCACCAGATAACTACATCTATGACATGGTATCATTAAAGTATATGTGTGTGTGCGCGTGCGCGCGCGCACGCGTCCGCACAGCAGAAATGTCTTCCAACAAACTAGAAAACTATTTTCTACTCAAACACCAAGCAGAGACAGGTTTCATAAATCCAATAACAGGGAGGGCACTAATGAGCCTTTTCCAAAGGGAATATTCTTAACTTGGTACCTGAGCCAGACCTCCAGCATGGACCAGTGTTATATCAGGCATCCATGAACATCCAGGGACCACTAATCCATAAAGTGCAATCACAAAGTAAGGGACAGAATAGAACATGTATGCCAGCATCTGTGTAAGAGAAATAAAAAATAAATTAAAAAAACAACAGGTTGACCTTAACAAAAAGCAAAAACATGAAATATTTTCAAAGATAAAATGCTAATCCCTATTCCCATGTAGACACCTTGCTTTCCCATTTAAGATAAGAGAACTTTAGAAAAATCTTGGGCTTTGTAACTACTTGACCTGAATTTTAGGATAAGCAGCAGGGTCCTTTAGGTACGGCTCTTGAAACTGTGTGTAGAGTCGGCAGAGCTCAGCTGGGCAATCCAAAGCAATCTAAGGACAAAATGAGTTCATTATAAATAGTCCTGCCTGGTTCTTCGGTTTGCTGATAAGGCAGCTTTAATCATATGCTGCCTCAGTTTGCGGCATAAGCTACGTGTCTTTGCAGACTTGTCAGTAACAGGACAGCTAGAAATAATCGGACTTCCCTGAAGGACTGAGCCCAGGTTAACAGTGGAGCAGTTCTTGAGACTCTGGTAATCGGAGCTGCAGCACCTAGGTCTAGTGAGCCGAAGCACGGCTGTTGCTGTAGATGGCCAGCTCCACTGTTCTTGGGAGGAGGCAGCTCATCTCTACAGGAAGAAAAAGAACACTTCTGTACCAAATTAATCTTACTGTGCTTTGCAAGATTCAAAAGAAGCATCCGCCTCTCTCCAGTGCCTCACAGAGCATAAGGCCCTTGGGCGGCAGTAAGAGATGATTTAGAAGCAGGGTCCTCCTGTGAAGCCCCTTCTGTCCACTTTGAGAAAGAGCAAGAACAGATTTAGTCCCAGCAGCAAACACTCTAGGCCACAGAGGAGACTTTGGAACATCACTGAGACACTTCTCCCTGAGGCACCATTCCTCATATCCTTGGCCATAAACAAAACTTTCCACTTAGATGACAATGTAGATTACAGGCCAGCAGTAGACCTGGACCTTTGCCCAACTTCTCATCTGCAGAAGTCCCACCCTGCACAGTGCACACATCTTTCTCAGGGGCCAGGGAGAAGGACGTGGAAGGATACAGTTGGATCTCATGTGGTGGATGGTTAAACTAGGCAGTTAGAGCAAGGCAACCAAAGGGCAGGTTCCATAGATTGTTCTCAGCTTGTACACCAGTGAGTTTAGAATAGTGGGTAATTGTTGAAGGTGAATATGATTAGCAATTCTGAGATACTGAAATATTTTTTCTAAGATTAATTAAAAAGCTGGTCCACTGTGAAGGACAAATCAAGACAGTAACAATTGTTTATTGAGCACTTCCAAGGTACAAAAATGATAAAGGTCAAAGAGGAAAAAAAAAATCAAAAATCCCATGAGGCCTTCATGTTATCAGATCTAACCCTAAACCTAATCCAGCATTTCCCTTAGGACTGTTGCTCAGGGACCTCTTCCCTGCTCCCATCACCCCTACTCTTGAGAGCACATGGGCCACAGCTGACCAAACAGGGTTGCCTTTAAATCAGAAAAGAAAAGAATGGGGAAGGCCGGGTCTGGTGGCGCACCCTTTAATCCCAGCACTCGGGAGGCAGAGGCAGGATCGCCGTGAGTTCGAGGCCAGCCTGGTCTACAAAGCAACTCCAGGACAGCCAAGGTTATACAGGGAGACCTTGTCTTGAAAAACCAAAAAAAAAAGAAAAAAAAAAAAAAAAAAAAAAAGAAAGAAAGAAAGAAAGAAAGAAAAGAAAAGAAAGAAAGAAAAGCGGGAAACAAAAGAATGAGATTCTAAAGGCCAATGTGTTAGGTGTCTAAAATAAGGAAAGGAAGATACTTCTAGACAGAGCTTAATCTGAAGACCCAAAGGACAGGGAGTGAGGTAGCCCAGGATGAGCTGTCCCTCATCAGTGTGGTCTGAGGGCAAGAAAGCAGCGGGACTCTAGTCCAGAGCTCCAGGCTGTGGCAAGAGGAGTTTATCAGTTTGATTTTACACACACACACACACACACACACACAGAGAGAGAGAGAGAGAGAGAGAGAGAGAGAGAGAGAGAGGAGGGGGAGAGATGTTGGTTTTCCCTGTTATTTTGATGTTATGCTTACCAAGCCTCTGAACAGGCAAAATCCAGTTGCCAGGAGCAGACACATGACCAGTATTAAGTCAGATGGTCTCCTCAGCAGGGCCTTCGCTTGGGCTTCTTGAAGAACCTGAAACAGAGTTTGCTGCTGGAGAAGAAACTTGTCCCAAAGCCAGGGACAAGTCGGAAACACTAAATGGCACGATACAGTGAGTCTGGAAGATGTACAGCTCACATCCTAGACCGCTGGCCACTCAGCCTGATGAGCGTCCCCCCTCCAGTGTTCCCTCCTCTGTGAAGCAGAGGTGCTGAGCCAGGTGACCGGGGGCCCTTCCTGATCTGGTCCGTATTTTTTTTTTCTTGAAACTACATTGTTAGCTACATTCATTTGAAAAGTGACATTTTAGATAATAAACCTGAAACTGCCACACTGCTCTTAATAGTTGACACACATTCCCAGCCATACAGGGTTTTGGTTGGTTGGTTGAGTAGTTGGTTGGTCAGCTGGTTGGTTGGTCAGCTGGTTGGTCTGTTGGTTGATTGGGGGTTTTTTTTAGACAGGCTCTCAACTATGTGGCTGAGATAGGCTCCGTGTGTAGCTCAGGTTGCCCTCAAATTCATGATCATCCCGCCTCCACCTCCCAAGTGCTAGGATAAGATTTCATGTGTTCCACCATGCCTGACTCATATATGTTTCTCCACATTTATATATGTGTGTATACATATATATACACACACACATGTGTATATATGCTCACACTGACCTTTTTTTGCAAAAATAGAATTTAGAATATAAACAGTTTGCATTTTTCACTGAATAACTGCCTGTGATCACATCCCAACATGATTAAAAATTGAGAATACCATAAGGAGACTATACTTGTCCTCCCATTGCAAGACATTGGGGCATTTCTTTACTGTAACACTTAATGTGATGAAGAGCAGCCTGGACAGAGACCTCTGCAGTGACTCTCTCAGCACTGGCCCCTGAGGTGACTAAACTGCTTTGCGGAGTGGTCCTGATGTCAATGGTTCTGTATCTTCCGAGTTCAGCGCCTCTCAGCACTGTGCAACAAAGCCCACCTCTGTGCTTTAGCACTGAAGCAGTAACACAAATGGCTCTGTGTGTCTTCGTTATGCAAACGCTGTCCACACCCTGGCCCAGAGCCAGGGCTGACCAGGGTTACTGTTTATCTTTTCTTTTTAATACCCACTCACTACTCAAAGAGATGTATGTGTGTAGCTGCTGTTGGCCTGAGTTTACACAGCAGTATCTAAATATTTATAAGTCAACTGTGTGTAAATTATAATGTACATAGAGCGAGAAGTAAACCACAGTGGTGGAGTGGTTCAGCACACAGGTAGCCATGAATTTAGCCCTAGTACTCCCCTAAAAAGGTATTTTAATGAATCCTACCTGTAAAAATAATTTTAGCCAGACATGGTGGTGCATGCTTTTAATCCCAGCACTCAAGAGACAGGTGGACCCCTCTGATTTTGAGGCCAACCTGGTCTACATAGACAGCTTGAGGCCAGGTATATGGTGAAATCCTGCCTCAAAAATAAATTAATTAAATACATAATAAATTTTAAAATAAAAATAGTTTTGTAAAGCGAGTAATTATGTTCTAACTAGTAGTTTGTTTTCACATATCAGATAGATTTAAAAGACCTTACTCAAGGATCTCATATATAAACTGAAGAGAAAGTTAGAAAGAAATCCCTAGTTTATAAATGGAGACATAAGCAGCCTTGCAGAGCTAGGCTTGCTCACCACACCACCACCTCAGCTGGGAATGGAAGGGAAAGGGTCTTGGGCATGCTCCTGCAACCAGCATCCAGGCATGCATCCCCAGGGATCAGACCCTGTGACCCTAAGGATTACCTTGATCACCTCAGCAGTAAATGATATTATTGAAAGAAGTGTCAGGTACTCGAACTCAGGCCATTAATGACCCAGGGAAACCACCTGTCACACTAACACAAAAGGGTGGCAAAAGCCAAGGTGATCCCCAGAAAGGAAGTCCCCTGAAGTGTGGCCTGGACAGTTCAGTCAGAAGCAGATGATTAAAAAAAAAAACTTCCCCAGCAAATGCCAAGCTATGGACACAGTCCCACAAAATGAATACCCAAATGTCCCTCCCCTCACAGGAGATGTTGATGAGCCCTCTTAAGAGTTACCAGCTGCCGTAGTACCAGCCAAGCTTACATACTTGCACCTCAATATTCACACTGGCTATATCTAAATGTAATCAAATCACCTTTGAGGGATAATTGTAGTTTTCTGATGGCTGATTATAGATTCTGAAGGCAGCCCAGACCGGAAGACATGTATATGGTATGCTTAAGAAAAATGCGGGGCAAATTCGTGTTCCATATTTTCCTATTTAAAAGAGAGAGGAAAAGATAGTCGGTGATGGGTTCATGCATATGTAAATACACTGATATTTAAGCTGCCTTCCTCCCCAAATCATAAAATTTTGCTATGAACCAGGCAATATTTGTATTACATAAGAAAAAAAAAAAAAATCAACCTAAAACCATTAGACGTTTGTTAACAGTGATGTGCTAGCTACAATATTAAAAAGTATATGTAACCCATATATTCTAATTTTCTGCACATCTAGATGACTTCTTTGACTTCAGCCTGGAAAAAAAAAATCTTAATTTCTCAGTGCATTTAGCATAAGCGTGAGGAATAGCATACAATACAGACAGCTGTACGCAGTACCCATGCACTGAATGTCAGCTGCTCAACTAGCTGTTCAGTACACACGTCTGAAGCCCGCTCTAAAGCACTTAAAAGATGAGGGCACACAGGGGAATAGGAATAACTTTGCAAAGTTTTTAAAAGCTTGGAATCTATTATAAAGCTTTAAAACAACTTCTCTAAAAACCTTGTTAATTGGGAAACAAACAATGAAAACAAAGTGACTGTTAAAATAGGGTTTCTTACCTACAATGTTTCCAGGCACAAAAACCACAATGCTCATTATAATGGATCCGACCCAGTACAGGCCAACGGTTCTATAGCTTTCCCTGCAACAGAACATGTTGATTCAGTGTGCTTGTCGTGGGATACAAAAGGCAATGCTCACACTGTCTTTCCTTCTAGTCTTGAGAGCGCATGGGAAGAAACTCACTGAGCCACGTGAGAAGCACAGAAACCCTGCCGGCCAAGCATCACTTCCACGTGTGACACAGTAAAGAACCTTCTTTATGTCCTTTGTGGGTTTGCATATTCATGTGTGCAGACGTGTGGTACACGTGTGTGCACTAGGGCGTGGAGGCCTATCCATGTGCGTGCTTGCAGAGACCAGAAAGCTATGTCAGGTTCCTTTCTCAGTCAGCCTCAACCTTAGTTTTTGAGACGGGGTTTCGCACCGAGCCTGGAGCTCTAGCCAACTCAGCTGTGCAGGCTGGACGGCAAGTCCCTCCAAGGATCGTCCTTTCTCCTCAGTGCACCCCCAGCCCTGGGACTCCAGGCGCGTGGCCTCACAACCCAGCTCTCTGCCTGAGTGCTGGGGATTGACCTCCGCCTCCTGTGCTTATGCAACAAACAAGCGCCCCTGCCCCTTGGTGGCCTTTTAAGTAGGAAATTGCGCTTTCCGCACAACACGTGTTGACCTATGGCATAGTCTTTACCGACTAGGACTGTATTTCCATGTTGTGTATGAAACTCACAGCATAGAAGAAGAAAAAAATGGTTCAAAGATGGAAGGAAGCAGGACCCTGTAAGTTTAGGATGTAAAGCAGACTTTCTGTGGCTAAAGTCCCAGAGGTGAGGATAGTTCCCACGGCCCTGTGTTCTCAAGGGGCTGCTCTAATCTCAGTGGTGGCCAAGTGTCCCTTCAACTGATAACCCAGAAACAACTCCACACTACAGGTGGAGAGGGATCCAAAAGGAGAGGAGAGAGTGGGGAGCACTGTGTTTTCTGCTCTGCTGCAGCCCCTACATGGAGCCAACCCCACCAGGGCAATGCTTAGCCCTGGATGCCACCGGAAGACAGCCCAAAATAAGCCCAAGTGTCCTGGAGAACATGGTGAGGGAAGGGGAGGGCTGTTCCTGGGGCTCACTGCAGCCCCCCAGAGACAGAACTGAAAGAGCTTCTCTAACTCAGGGCCACATGGAGGCTGGGGAGCTCCGGCTGTCTGGAAACAGTTTATAGTCAAAGAGCCTTTTAGGCTAGAAGAAACCATGGGAAGCCACAGTGGACAAGGACTGAGAATTGAGCCAAAGTCCTGGTTACTTCTGTGGTTGGTGTGGCACAGAGGTTTCTGCCGCTGGAGTCCCCAGAGTCCGTATGCTGTGAGATACAGCTAGCTAGTCATAGCAGAGGGTTCTGGTACCCAAAAAACAGCAACTGTTACGAAACCGCCCCTCATTTTTCGAATAACAAAGACACGCTCCTAGGGTCAACCACAAAGAATTGAGGGGCAACCCCAAGTTTGTGTGCAGTCTCCCAAGCCCTCCAGCCACACCTGAACTTGAGGAGAAACTCTGACACAAAATGAGATGGAGCCTCTGAATTACAATTGCTGGACTTTGATTCCTAAAACTGAAAGGATGAAGAGATGGCTCAGTGGGAAAAGCCCTTCCTGCACGTGAGGACCCAGGTCCAGATCTCTAGCACCCACATGAGAAGCAGCGTGGTGATATGTACCAGGGTTAGGGCAGAGACAAAGAAGACCCCAGGTGCTTGCTGGCCAGCCAGTCTAGCCTAAACAGTGAGCTCTGGGTTCAATGAGAGACCCTACCTCAAAAAATAAGGTGGTTGGCCTGGAGGTGGTGGTGCATGCCTTTAATCCCAGCAGGTGGATCTCTGTTAGTTCAAGGACAGCCTGGCCTACATAGTGGGTTTGAGGACAACCTGGGCTACATAAAGAAACCCTGTCTCAAAAAATCATCATCATCATCATCATCAACATCATCACAGTAAATAAGGTGCCTCAGTGAGATGGCTCAGTGGGTAAAGGCACCTGCTGCCAAGCTTGTCGACCTAAGTTAGGTCTCCAGGCCCCACATGGTAGAAGGAGAGACCCCATCCCTGTAAACTGTCCTTTGACCTTCACATACCTACTATAGCACGCAATACACACATGTAATTTTAAAAATAAGGTAGAGGAAAAATTGAAGAACACATCCAACATCAACATCTGGCCTCCATACAAGCCTGCATGAATGAGCCCACACTCCTACACAGGTACACGCGTAGGCGCACACACATTCTCACACACACACACACTCACACACATACACACACACACACACACACACGTACTAAACACACATGCACACACGCACACACACACACTAAGAGTCTTATTGTTGTCACGTGTTTATTTGTTGAGATAGGGTCTCACTGTATAGCCGTGACCTGGATCTTGCCATTAAACCAAGCTAGCCTGGAACGCAGAGATCCACCTACCTCTACCCCCTGAATGCTGGAATGAAGGTGTGCACCACCACACCAAGAGAATTGCTCTTATGAAAACATAAGCAGAAACTTAAGGGGTCACTCTGGCTAAGCTGCCACCAGGATAGGAGGTCAACTCAAAGTGGTGCTTTGAAAAAGATAGTGATACAGAAAATAAATAAATAAAGCTTTATCCAACTCATAAAACACTCCCGTCCTGGCATACCTGTGTGTGTTCACCTCTGTTAGTACGTGTTTCTTACATACCCCTTATCAGTTGCAAAGGCGGCACACCCACCAGAAGAGCTAACTTACTCCCATGCTATGGCAGCCACCATCACCAGGTACATGAGGTAATGAACAGAGCCATCCCAGTAGCAGATCATGTGTCCATAGGCCGTGTTCAGATACGGTTCGCCCTAAGGAAAACATTAAAAAGGCATTTTAAGGAAGACTCAAATCTTTAAATGCAAAACACCAGACTTGTATTGCAAACTGCTTCGAGGCTGTTGGTAGGCCTGTGAAAATATGACTTTACCCTGGGGCTGCCAAAGCCAAGGTCTGTCATGGCATCGAAGAGTCGAATTCCTGACAGATTGGCATTTGATTACTCAGCAAAGGTTTGTACAACACAAAGGCATCAGGTGGCTGTGCTGGTAATCCCAGCCAACTGGAGCAAGGCCAAACCTGTGCCTGCAGGCGCTTGGCTGGACCAGAGAGGTGGCCCAGGAAGGGCCTGTTCACCGGTGCCACCTGCTGGCCTTAACCAGACATGCTGATCTTGTGGAGGGCTGGGCAGTACATGGGGAATTACCCATGCCCAATCTCTCTCTCTCTCTCTCTCTCTCTCTCTCTCTCTCTCTCTCTCTCTCTCTCTCTCACACACACACACACACACACACACACACACACACACACACACACACACACACACACACACACACACGCAGCAGAGGCAGCACTGAGCTCACTCCCCCCTGTGGGAAGGCTGGTCAGGACTGACCTGTCTACAGAGGAGAAAACATGTTTCAGGAGCCTCAAGGCTTGCCCGAGGTCACGCAGCTAATATGGAGCCCTGTGTGTATCACCAGCAGGAACCACATTTCTGAGACATTTTTAGTTTCACGAGCACAAGATTAACTATGCATGCTTCCGTTTCCAAGGCAGTCATGTCTCCAGGTCCTGTCAGACATGGAGTCTTCAGGGGTGCCTTCTTTCTTCCTTCTCCCAGAACAGTGCCCTCTCAGATCACTTCTTAGGTCTTCCTAACATGCCTGCCGTCCTTTCTTTAACTAGAGGAGGTCTGAGCAGCCAAACTGTATCCACCAGGCAATGAGGCAGAGTCTCTGAAACCCCATGGCTTCCCTGGGTCAACACACCAGCCACATCCTCACAATCAAATCCAGTTCAAATCCCAGTGGCGGAGGAAGCCACACCCAAACTGTAGCCCTGTGCCTGGCCACTGCCCTTTTTTTCTCACCCCAGGCACCCTGATTGCCTAATTCCAACTGATTTCATAGCTCAAGTCATTCCTGCCTGCACCCTCAGCTCTGAGAGCCAGTGCTGGCCTCCTCGGGAGCTTAACAGTCACCTGTGGGGCCTTCCGACTCACCTGCTTCGCCCATCAGCCAAGCCCTTCCTGACCTCCCCACAGCTGGCTCAGCCAGCTCCAGGCTCTGCTGTGCAGTCTTTGGGCAAATCTCACCAATGTTTTGTCTGCTGTCACCTTAGGTGGCCTCCCCTTGTCATCACAGCATAGGCCTTCAGTCACACATAGAGCCATTGCTTCTTTTCCAAATGGGTGCCTCACTTCTCCCTATGTACCACATGCTAATGGCAATGTGAGATGCATGCAGCCCCCCTGCTGTCAAAGCCCCATTTCTTCTGCCAGGTTACCACCATTACACACCAGCTTCCTTTCCTGTGCCTATCTGCCCCAATTCTTGCCAACCTTGCCAGGTGGATCTCTTACCCCCTGAAGGCCCCTCCTCTGGGCTCATTGGGCCCCTCTTCTCCAGGCTTCCCTTCAGCCTCTCTCTGCCCGCCATGGTCCATATCCAAAGCTCCTCCCCTAGGACCAGTCTCGAGGGTTTGAGCACCTCTCCATCACCACCTATGTGAGCGACACTCTTCTTGGACTTGCAGTTATCAACTATATTTGGGTAGCTCCTGAGTCTCTTTGACAGAAGCATTTCTCAAGGTCTAGACCTGCCAGCTGGGGCATTAGTGGGTGTCCCCCAAGACCCCAACTCCACATGTTCCCAGATGAATTCACCCTGCAAACTCTTCTAGAGAGACAGACCCTAGGCCTCCTCTCCAGACCTTTGCCCAAGCTGCCCCTTCACCCCAGAAGGCCTTTCCTTTCCCTTCCATGTGCCTGTGGTCCTCTCCCAGGGCCACTCTGAAACTATGGAAACAACAACAACTCAGAGTGGCTTTCCCAGCCATTCCCAGAGCCCATTTATCTGTGCAGAGAGGATGCCTCTGTTGTCGTCACGCCTGAGCAATGCCATCCTCCCTTCACGGAGACAGTTGGATTCGGCGCTCTTTACTCCCCAAGCCTCTGACTTGGTAACACCAGCATTCTAATAAACCCCAAAGCAGGAAGCAGGATGTCACCCAGGCCTTCCTCTCCATCACCCCCAACTCAACCCCATAGCCCACTCAAAATCCCTGAAACTCAACCCTCTCTCTGCCCTGAACTGCCTCTGGCCACCTTCATGCCCTTGCGAGCCTTGCAGAAGCCACCTAACAGATGTTCT
The DNA here is from genome assembly GCF_903995435.1 of Acomys russatus. Classification (NCBI taxonomy): domain Eukaryota; kingdom Metazoa; phylum Chordata; class Mammalia; order Rodentia; family Muridae; genus Acomys; species Acomys russatus. The sequence continues at coordinate 36,767,272 of NC_067143.1, read as the reverse complement.
ACCTCAGGACATGGCCCCAATGCCTACAGATTTGTCTTTTTCCCTGGTTCAAACTCTGTCCTCACACACTCTGGGGAGACATACAAATATGTATGTACAAAGACATACATACTTGAAGCACAGAAAGACAGTAGACAATACTGTTTTTAACCTCTGTGTCTTATTTTCTAGGAGACCTGAGTAAGTCCCTTCACCTCTCTGGGACTGGAGTCAACTCACTCTAAATTAGAAAACAAGATTAGTTTCCTCAAGTGCTAGGGTTTGGTTGGTAGGGACCCAGAAAGCTGATGTAAGTACCATGATTTTATTATTATTATTATTATTTCTTTTTTTATACAGGGTCTCAAATTATAGTCCATGCTGTCCTGGAACAACACAGCAATGTTGTTGTTGTTGTTGTTGTTATAATAATAATAATAATTAAAATAATAATAAATAATTATGTAATAATTATATAATATGTTATATATTATATAATAATAACTAAATAAAACATTAATATAATATAATATATATAAATATAGATAATATAAATATATAAATATTATTATATAAATTATATAAATATATTATTATATAAAATAAATTTTTAAAAATATATTATATATATAATTTAAAATATAAAAATAAAAATATATCATAATTTTAAATTATTATTATTATTATTATTATTGCCTTAGCTTCCCAAGTGCTGAGATTACAGGAATACCAGACTTCCATAACCTGAGATGTTAAAGTAATTAGAGATCTCTGAGATTACAATCCAGTAACAGGAACACAAATGCTAAATTCCTGTGAAGTTTTTCACTTAAAAGGGAAATGCTAGATCACGTGGCAGTTCTGGAATGAAGGAGGTACAGCAAAGAGTGGTCTCCAGGCCTTCTGTTTTGTGTTGCCTGCTTGCCATGTGAGGTGACTGGGGAACCTCTCCATCAGCGGCCTGCATTTCAGCCACCCCGTCTTACAGCAACCCCTGAGCAACCCCGTACCTCTCTCAGGTAGTGGGTCATAAACCCATCAATGATGCCATCTTGCTCCAGGCCTATGATGAGGTTCACCACGCTGGTAAATCCGAACACCGCATACACTAGAACAAAGGACATAGCCGCTGAAAATGCATGCCATGGGAGAAAACAAGGATGGGACGTCCAACAGTTGGCATGGAGTGTTGCTCATGTTTTTCCAGATGTTGTAAACATTATCCACACAGACAAGCAGGCTGCGTCCACTTCACATCATCTAGGCATCATCTGTCTTCATGGACCTCCCATACCTAATCAAGTCCTTCATTGAGGGAACTCAGGTCATAGAGACAATCAATCACAGTCTTCTAACAGATTCGGCCAGGCCGCTCCCACCACCCCACTCCCTTCATGTGAAACCCACACCCGACTCGGGAAGCAGGAGCTATGCCACTATCCAAGCAGCCAAAGAGGCGTTCAGGTGGTCTAGAGAAGGCGAGCCATCTCAGTGTGCCATGCAGGCCAACTAAGAGTGTGCCCAACGTATTAGCCTCGTCCTCAATGGACGTCCTCAAAACAGGTGGCTGTGTATAAGGGACAGCCATCAGCTGTAAGAAAACAGGCAGTGGCCTTTAAAATGCACATGACATGGTACAGCTGGCGATGTGGGGAGGAGGGCTGCTGCATCTTTGGAATCTGGTCAGTTGAACAAAACCCTAACTAAGCCTTAAACACTATGAGGGGCCAGCAGCTAAGGACCAGAGCCTTTAAACAGCTGAGATCCCGCTCAGGGCATGCAAATGTATTTTTTTCAAGTTATAATAAATTGGTGTCTCAGACTGTGGACTGAGAAGGGGCGGGACAAACCCCAGTTTGTGAATATAAAAGTTGTGAGAAAATAAAAGGAGTGTGGGAGGCTGCCTCGGTGGGAAGCCAACAGGAGTGAGGGGGGGTCCCTGAGCGTGTGTCACCACTGAGGCCCACGCCTGCTTCCTGATGCTGTTACCACTTTGAATCCCAAGTGAGTAGCCATCATGGCTCCTGGAAAACCCACTAGCAGCTGCTGACACCATGAAGGGTCTGATGCTGTCTTAGAGGTGACAAAGACATAGCCTCTGCCTCCTAGTAGGTGAGGAACCTGGCCCAGGACTTGAGCCCAAGGTTGAAGGGTCCTCAAAGGTCGAACAGAACTGAGGACACAAAAGTGGCTGCCCTGCCTCAAGGAAGGGGAAGTGTATGAGTGGGTTAAGTGTGGGCTCCCTGGGTGGGGAGGAAGAAGGAGGGTAGACAACCTCAGGAGACTGGTCTGGGACCAGTTCCTGTCCCCGTGGAGTGGGACAAGAATAAGGACCAGCTCTGATGACAGAGAGGTGCAGCCAGACATGAGAAGCACACAGTTTCTCTAAGTGTCAGTTTTGTGTGTGCAAACGGGAGAAACTGGTCACTTGTAAGTCCTTCCCTCTCCACCTTTGCCAAGGCCCACAATAGGCAAAGAATGTGTCCCATGCCTTTGATGAGGGCACATGGCTTGCTCTTAACCTTAGGACGTAGGTGGAAATGACAGTGGCCAGCTTTAGGGACATCTTTTCCTTTCCTTTAGCCCTCTGTATATGCTTTTGGGGAACTAAATCTACCTACAGCCTGAAGCAGGGGGCCACAGCCAACCCACTGGCTAGTGAGATGTGAGGCATCAGTAGAAACCTAATGAATAAAATGCCCAACAAAATACCTGGCCACAGGAAGTACTCCAAGACCAGTCACAGCTTTGCCTGAGGCAGCAAGTATGATGAAAGGGGTCCGTATCTGTCTCTGGGATCCTGACCATATTCTGATATCTCTAGCTAGCCGATTGGAGGGATGTTCATTATTTGTATTAAATAAAATAATATTTCTGAAGGGCTCAGGTCCTTGCTGGTCACATGATATGCTTGTTCAAACAATGGCATTTCATGTTTATTTGCAGGACGCTGTAAATCTCTAACAAATACTAATGTCTGACTAGCTCCCATGGTATTATTATTTTCCTCTTTACACAAATGTGTAGACTAGCGGTTCTCAACCTGTGGGAAAACACAGATATTTGCATTGTGGTTCATAATAGTATCAAAAGTATAGTTATGAAGTGGCTACAAATAAATTCATGGTTGCGGGTCACCACCACATGAGGAACTGTATTAACAGGTTGCAGCATTAGGAAGGTTGAGGACCACGGGTGTAGACTAAACACTGTCCGCCAAATTCAATCCCATATGCCAGCAGCCAACTGACGGCAGAGAGCCCAGCCAGGAAGCTGAGTAAGAGCAGCGTGCTGGGAGTTCAACAGGGTGCAGGGAGGAGGCCCGCCTGGCCCTGCCAGTCACTCTCTAGCAGAACTCTATTTAGAAAGTGGACACCACAGCCTGGAAGGGGAGCTCAGCGGGAAGGACCTTGTCCTGAACAGCCCTGCACTGCCAGCTTCTGTCTCAGTGGGCTGAGAGCACTTACAGCTCAGGAGGAGCGTGTACCCAGTGCCTGGCTCCCTGCCACAGAATGGATACCAACCCATCCCGCCTGAGGAAGCCTACCTACCGTAGAACAGGGGGTCCCTCGGTGGTTTTCTTTTGACAAGGACCCGAGCCAAAAGGGCCACCAGGAGCAGGATGAGGGCAGCAACTCCAACAATGGTCCAGGAACTGGAAAGACCAAAGCAGGGAGGTGGTCAGTAATCACAACGAACACAATGGTGCCTGGAATTTCCTGGCCATTGAAGGCACTGCTCCCTGTAAGGCAGCAGGCTTAGAATCCAGCCTCAACTACAGCACACTGACCTCTCCGGGTCACAGCCCATGGCTCTCAGGGACTAGGAACCCAGGTCCCTTGTTCTTTTGTCCTTCCTACCTATCTTGTGTGCATGTTTCTTCCTCCTCCTCCTTCCTCGTCTGCCTAACACGGTGGCAGCCCATCTGTCTCTATCCTCCTGTTTCTCTAACCCTTTACCCTAGAAGCTAACAGATCTAACCAATGAGCCATAAACGCTCTGACGGACCGAGCTTCATTATGAGTGCACATGCCCTCTAGGGTGAGAGCTGCTGTCCGTCCCTGTGTGGCCAGCACTGTTGCTGGCCTTAAGAGACTACAGATGAACAAGAGAGGCCTCTGTCTACATGGATAGATGTATCTCATGGATTCTGAGCTCTGCCTGCCATAACGCCACCCCAGCCCTACAGAGATACCCAGATTGCCTACACTGGCAGGACTTCCTATTCTGGACAAATGCCTACGTGGCCCTCTCTGTCAGCCTGCTGTATACCACCAGCTCTCAACTACCACTCGGAGATGCTACAAGCACGGATCCTCGGCTGGTGTACCTCCACACCCTGGCCTATACACTGGGATCTCCATGTAGCCTTCATCACATGCCTCTGGGAAAGGGGGAGACAATGACGGAGGGAGGAAAGGAGGGGTGTGAATGGAAAGGTAGATGGACAGGTGAATAGGTAAGAGACATGGACAATGGATGAAGGGGTGGTAGATGAAAGACTGGATGATGTACGGATGAATTTTATAATGTGATGAGAAAGAGACTGGGTCTGGGTACTAGGGGGGAAATGGGAGCTTTTTGATGCCTCACACCAGTGGCCTCTCCAGGCTCTTCACAAAGGTCCAGAGCAGAGGAAGAGGAAGCTGCCACGGATCACAAGCATGATGCTGCTCTAGGGCACCCAGAGAGGAGAGAGGCAGTTGGGTGAGCCATATGGCGAGGTGTGACTGATGAGCCTAGAGGCAGGTGCTGGTCAGCAGACAGCCCTCTCCCTGGACATGAGGGGCTGAGCTCACAGCCAGCGTGCTCACAGGGCTGGGCTCCGCTACAGTATGACACGCAGCATGAATTAGTTCAGGCTGTCCTTTCATGCTCTTTACCTCTGAGGGAAGAAGACAAATGAGGAGAAACTGGGGCAGCAGGTCACGTCTACCTCCCAGCTCTGACCTCAGAGACCCTCTGGGGAAAACAACACATGCCTGAGACAGGCAGAAATAGGTTGAGGGAGGACTTCAGGTGATAAGTAAGGTGCTTTGAATAAGCCGTGGGTTGTTAGCCTTGAGTGGTGGGGAAAGTTCCTGGGTCTCTTTATTGAACCCTTTGGGCTGCCAAACAGTCCTTCCTAGCCTTCTCTCCCTGCAAACATCAGGCTAGCCCTCCCCCCTCCTTACCTAGCTCACACATACTGCAAGGTTCAGCCCCCAGATCTCACCATAACTGAACATATGTGGGGTGCATACGTGCGTGAGATTCCCCTAACCCCTTTCTGACCCTTCAACCTCTCTGACCATCCTGTTTCTCAGAGTTTTCATAAAAGGCCCTGGGGAGAAGGAAGCCTGAGTTACGAAGGTCGGGTGTAACTGAAAGCCAGTTACACACAAGGCCCTCGGCTGGGCAGAGCACTACCAAGAAGAGCTGCAGCCTGGGAAGGTGAGCTCTAGCCGCAGGAAGTGAGCCATGAGGCTCAAAGCAGAAATCTCTGGTTTGGCGGGAGGATCCCACAAATGAAGAAGTGGCGCTTTCATTTCCTCGGGGCTGTCAAGTTAAGTGTATCTTCGGCAATCAGCCATGGAGACAACCGGAAGAAGAAACAGCCTGGGCAGGAAGGTGGACCAGGTGTTAAAGATGAAAGACAGTTGTCGCTCTGGGGGTGGCGGGGGTTGGAGCTGTGGCTCAGAGCTGTGCAGGGGACTCTGACAGGAGAGCCTTTGCCATGGTCTGTGCCAGAGGAAGCCAGAGGAAGCCAGCACCAAAGAGAACTCAGGAGGACGAGGACAATAGGAAGAGGACAGTGAAGACCTGTGAGGTAAGTGTTATGGGCTGCTGGCATTTTATCCTGCAGATCTGACAGCGGAGGAGAATGCCTGGAACTCCAGGGCTCGGCACTGGTCAGTAGCACACAGCGACATGTCACCAAATCCCCACCAGCAGCAGCAGCCCTTCCTAAACGGATCTTTCAGCAAATCTCTGCCTGTCACATCACTTCTTTCCCCTACCACGCTCACCGCCTTCCCGGTGTTCACAAGGCTCGGTCCTGGTGATCTTGCCATAGCTGAAGCTCCCATAACTCCAAGAAAGCTTCCCTGGCCGCTAGCCCCGCCCCTAGACAGCCTGTTTTGTTGTCTTCATATGGGGGGGGGGGGCTACTCTCTGCTTATATAGCCATTGATGTCCGTTTTAATGCATAGCTCCTCAGCCATTCCTGGCTGCTAGTCCCAACTTCAGCAAGGGATCAGCGCACAGAGATGTTCAATAAATGTTCACTGAGTTGCTTGCTCATGCTACTACTCTAAAAGCCAAGGTCCCTGGGCTCTATTGACAGGCACAAAGCATCTGACTGCTCAGAGCTGCTGCTTCGGGAGATGCACCAAAGGTGGGGTTGGTCCAAGGGCAGATGCAGCCTGTGTGTGCCCAAGCGAGCGTCTCAGTGCTTATGCTGTCTGGATGAGGTGACCACAGCAGTGAGAGAGAATCGGCTGTCTGGGTGCACGCTCTGCCAGCAGTCTGGAGGTCTAGAGGGGTTGCAGGCTACAGACTGATGCAATTTCCTTAGCACCAACTGCTGTGGAAAACATAGCAGGTTACTTCCTCCTCCGGCAACCAGAAATCAATTTCAGCAGGGCCACCACTGGCGCCTTTCCACTGACCACCCAGGCCCCTTTAGAGAAGTAGGAGGCGAGACTGGAGCCCTGAGTCCTTACAGACTCCTTCAGCTCCCCCGATTTCTTTAGCACTGAACCATTGTGCCTTTGCTCCAGGCCAGCGTCCAGCCTCTATTCCTTTCACAGCGCCCCTCCACAAAGTCCTCCCAAGATCCTTAAGGTGCAAATACCGCCCATTTGACAGACCAGAACACTAAAGCCAGGATGCCCTGCTAGCAGCAAAGCCAGGCCTAGAAAGCCACGGCTATTTGGGCAGTCGCTCACAGCAGTTCCTAAAATTTAAAAATGGTAAGTATGTGAAAGTCCATACATGGAAAGCGTTCCTATCAAACAGGGTAGGCCCGTGCCTTCTGTGTTGCTCTGCACCCCTCTGGTGTCTGAGAGGCAGGGGCATTTCGGTATTGACCTTGGTAATACCCCTACCCACTCAGTACCAGCAAAGAGCAGGCGCCCAGCTCTCAGACCTTGAACTGCCCTAGCCCAGGCGAGGACCTAGGGCCTGGTGACCCGAGTGCTTTCCTCATGCGGCAGGCGTGGCGTTCCTGGACGCTACCCCAGTCCCAAAGCCAAAGTCCCGAGCCCGCGGGAAAAGTTGCCGGCGCTTGTCGACCCCATGTGCTCACTCACTCATGCTGGGCCGCCAAGTGGTTGAAGATGTAGGTGACCGGGATGGCTGAGAGGGACAGCACGAACACCCCCGTGGCCGCTGAGGCACTCATCTTCACTACCGTGTTGCTCTCCTTTCACCGCATCGCTCTCGGGGGGGAGGGGGTGCCAACCCCAGCTTCCGGCTGCGCCGCGCCCCTTGCCGCTGCCCTTCTAAGGCGGCCCCCAGCAGCGTCCCCTCCAGGCGTCCCCGTTGCCCGCAGCTGCCCCTCAAGCGCAGTGGCGCCACCCGAGTACGCTGGGGCAGCGGTACTACCCCCAGAGGCGTCCCCGCCTGGCTCCTGCAAACTAACGCGGGGGCTCAGCGGCCCCCGCGACAAGTAAAGCACGGGGGACGCTTGCTTTAGGGGTAAAGGGAGTGGCGGGGCGAAGGACACGGTTCACAGCCCGGAGCTGGGCATCCTCGAGCTGGAACTGCGCTGGGCTGAGCCAAGGGCTAGCGGAGGGTGGAGCCAGACCCGAGGGTGTCAGAGCCCGCAGGCCCGCGAGATCCGCTCAGAGAGCTGCCGGGACAGATGCTCCTGGACCCTTGGCAACAAGCGCCCCACCTACCCCTCACCCCCCCCCCGCCCCCAACCTCGAGCCCCTAGGTAGCCATCAACGTCTGCAACCAAGGTTCCAGTGCCAAGTGGAAATGCTTGTTTTCCTCCTAGGCTGCTGGATCGCCTGCCCCTTGACCTTGATCAAGTTACTGAAGCGTTCTGTATCCTTTCTCTCTGTGAAATGGGGATAGCCTGCTCCATCATATGATTGTGGAAATCGACCGAGTTAACAAGTATGATGTGCTTGCCCTGCGCAGCTCCCTTTCCTTTTTGTAACAGAAATGACCCTCAGAGGACTATAAGACACTGAGGCAGCAGTCATTCCTCCCCTGAAAGTGTTCCTGGAGGCCTGGTTACCACCAGCTAGCCTGGCAGGTCCCCAGGGCTACAAAGACTGAAAGACAAGGACTCTCCTTGGAATACTGCTAGCCCATTTAGGTGTAAAGCACGACTGTCCTCTGCTGAAGCTGGCTTTCCGGTGGGCTGCTCAGGAAGCAACCGGGGGCTGAGCCTGGTCGGACAGCCCAGGGGAAGGGAAGTGGGCTCCTGGGCAACAGCGGGGGGCCGCAGAGTGTATGTCTTCCTGTCTTCAGGACGGAGGCTTACAGTCATTTGGTTCATCTTAAATGTGAGGAAAATGAGCCACAGATTGGCAGTATCTTGCTCCAGGCCATTCCGTTGTGCCAAAAGCCAGCTCTCCTATTCCCGTCCTGCGTTTACTTGTAAACTCAGCCAACAACAGGTACATGGGGTAAAGCGGCTGCCCAGGCTGCAGCAGCTCCAAGGCTTCTCCCGGAAGTCTCAGCAGAAACCTGGACAGCACCTTTTCCCCACGATTGCTCCTTACCTTTCCCACCACCTCCATTCCCCAGGGCGCCTCCTGTCCTCCAGGCCGTCCCCTAGGCCAGCTCCCCAGGCCAGCCCAACCCTCCTCCTCCCGTAGGCAGCTGCTTCAGTCCTCACTATTTATCCGGAGCCCCTCTGGCTGCCCTGGATCTTTCCTGTCAACCTAGACACTTGCCAGACCTCATTTCTACTAACCTCGTCTTTCTCATCCATACTTGGTTTATTTTAAATTCAAAAATATATTTATGAAAATAATCTAACGGAGGCTGGGGATGTCATTGATAAAGTGCTTGCCTGGCTTGCATAAATCCCAAGGCTCCACCATCCAGCACTTTATAAACCAGCACTGGGAGCTGGAGGCAGAGGGATTCAGGAGTTCAAAGTCCTCAGCTACCTAGAAAGTCCAAGGCCAGCCCGAGACATAGGAGATTCTGTATCAACTAATTTTTTAAAAGGTACAAGAACATGCCACAGAGTATGCCACTCATGAACTGCGCATCATCTGCTCTGAGTGGAAATGCTGAGTGGGGGCAGGGAGGAGAAGAGGCTGAAGATGGGAGGTGATCAGGGTCCCTCTCAGAGAACCTCAAGTGCAGGAAGCCACTTGTAAGGGTGAGGAAGGGCTGACCTGATGAGAGGATCATCCGCCTGTGGTGTGCACAGCTGCCTACCAGAAAAAAGGGAGGCAAGAAGACCAACCAGGAAGTTTGCACAATTATCCTGGCAAGAGATGATAGGACCAGACCAAAGCCAATGGCCGTGAGAGGGAAGAGGAAACAGATGCGAAAGAAGCCAAAAAGAACTGGACAAAGTGGGAGGAGACTATATAAGAACTTTGTCTGAGTATGTTGGGTTTTCAGTACCCACAGTGTTCCAACCATCCCAAAGGCAACTGGGAGTCTTAGTCGGCTCCAGCAAAGGAGGCAAAGGCTGTAGATACAAGTTTGGGTGGCATCTGCCTCGAGGTGGGGCTGGAAACCAAGACACTGTGTTCAACATAGGAGAAGAAGAGTCAAAGAGAAAGGCAGACAGGAGGTATCTGAGAGGGGTCTGTGAGCACTGCCACCAGCAGAGCAGTACAGTGACACCTACCCTGGCAGCACAATCAACCCACGACATCCAGGGCTGAGAGCTGACCACGCTTTGATGTTTGTGACAGGCATAGCGGACTCTGTTTTCAGTGCTATGTCTAGAGCTGGAAACAGAAATGGCCAGTGGTTGCTGGGTTCACAGGACGTCCCCTGGGCTTGTGAGTAGTCACAGACGAGCAAACATAATGCCATCTGCAACAGGTACCCTGTAGATTAAGCAGTAATCCCCATCTTTGTCTCCTGTTGTCCTCACAGCAGGCCTCTAAAGGATGTAGAGCCATTGCGGAAGGAAGCTGAGAACCCAAAGAAGTGAGCTGACTTGCGCAAAGACAAAGGCGGAGGAATGCTGGATTCCCGTGTCTCCTTTCGATTTGGTCTCGGATGCCACAGCCAGCCATCAGCAGAACGCTGGAAATGGTGCCTTAGGGAAATGTGGATATGCGGTATGCGCACCCCAAGTTTGCCTACATGAGACATTGCTTTAGAGACCAGCGTCTCACTCAGTGCAGTTTAGTAATTTAAGTTTGAGGGAGGGACAAATTCTGCTTGTAAAAAGGACGTTTGGGAGTCTAGAGAGATGACTCAGAATTTAGGAAAACTAGCTGCTCTTTCTTAGGCATCAGCTCTAATTTCCAGCACCCATGTGGTGGCTGTAACTCTAGTTCCAGGGGACCGGATGCCCTCTTCCGGCCTCCAAAGCATGCAGGCAATAGTTGTTTCTTGTCTTATAGAAAGGTATTTTTTAATTTGCCTTTTAAGAAGTATCAAACAAAAAAAAAAAAAAAAGGAGAAATATCAAACCTATAAACTGTAAATGCAAAAATTACAGCTATAACTGAGTACCAGATTGATCCCAAGTGTCCTTAAGATAAAACAGAAATAGAAATCTATTGCCATTTCTGTAGTATCAGTTAATTAGCTGGCTAGTGAGGAATTAAACTGAAGGGTCCCTCAGTACACCTTTTTCTATCAGTGAGGAGAAATGAAAGCAAGACTGGAGAGCTTGGTCACATAGGAACTAAGAAATGGCATTTATCAGCTAGGGATGAGGTCTCACAGATGAATATTCTAGAAACTACGTAGAAGTCAGCCAACCTTTCCCTTTTTAGCCCCCTCACCCCAGGGCTTGCCTTCTCTGTCTCTTGTGTTTCATGTGTCCTTGAGTTTGCATAGCTGGGGTGCGACTCAGTGATAGGACATGTGTCTAGCATATGCCAACTCCCGGGTTTGAGCGCAAGCATCACCACAAGAGGAAAGCTGAGTAAGTGTTCTCACAGAAGCTTACTTGCTCTAGATGAGTGTGCACGAGGCATTCAGAGTGCTCTGTGGGATCCACTTGGCAAAACAAACAGCATAAGAGATCAAAGCAAGGGCCATATGACTCACAGCATAGATAATGAGGACGCCGTCTGATGGCAGAAGCCAGGAGGAAATAACCTAGCACTTCCTTCCTCAAACCTCACTGCTGGAAGGTTTTCTGGGTGCCTGGGACTGCTTAACTCTACAGTTATTGTGAGTGGGCTCAATTTGTTAAGAAGGATCTTGAAGGGGGTGAGGTTGCTGCAAGTCCAGGCCCTAAGAATGACAAGCACAGAACACGCTCAGTTCTGACTGCAGAGGAGAAAGCCAGTGGGGGTGCCAGATATAAAAGGGGACAAGCAAAGAGCAGCCAGAGAATAAGATGAAAGGAGAGAGTGTGTGAAAGGCTTCCAAAGGTCCTGTGCAGTAGCCAGTAGAGTTTTGCCCTGGGTTTCCTAGCAACCAGAGCAAAGAAAGAAAAAGAAAGAAAGAAAGCAACACAACCAGTTATGACATTTGCAGTGCTCCTAAGATAAAGAACAGAGCCATTGCTCAGAAAAACTCTTCGCTCAATCTTCTTAAGGGAACATTCCTACAGTAAATATAGAATCATGTTCTGGACAGCTGGTGTTTGGTACGTCTTCATGCAGGTGACTGGCGGTTTGCCACGTGTCACTCCATACCCTTGAGTGGTCAAAGCAATCTCATGAGGGTAAGAACTCCCTGAGTGCCTAATCTTGGCTCAGGGGGAGATTTTATAATGTCGGGAAAGTGATGTACAGAAGATCCTTTTCCAGCACCCCATACCATCGCTTCTCATTTAAGTACAGGGCAGATGCCACCACCTGACCATGGCACTGTCCTGTTTGAGATAATTTCACCTTCCCAACAGAGCAGGCTGGTAAATTTCTCTTTGCAAAGTGTTTGCCATACGGGCTTGCCATACGGGATAAGTGAGTTGAATCCCCATATTGGGTGGTAGTCTAGTGAGGTGGTGTGCACTTGTGATTCCAATGCAGAGGGACAGGCAGATTCCCGAAGCTCGCTAACCAGCTGTCTTAGTCACTGTTCTGGTGCTGTGAGGCAACACCATGACCACAGCAACTCTTATAAAAGAAAGTATTTAACTGGGGCTGGCTTACAGCTTCAGAGGTTTAGTCCATTAATGTCATGGCGGGAAGCAGGCGGCACACAGGCAGACACGGTTCTGGAAAGGTAGCTGAGAGTTCCACATTTTGGTCTATAGGCAGCAGGAAGAGAAAGACACTGCGCCTGGCTTGGGCTTCTGAAACTTCCTCCTACCCCCAATGACACACCTCCTCCAATGGGTCCACAGCTCCTCCAACAGGTCCACAGCTCCTCCAAAAGGTCCACAGCTCCTCCAACAGGTCCACACCTCCTCATCTGACCTCTCAAGTAATGCCACACCCTGATGACCAAGCCTTCAAATGCATGAGCATACGAGGCCATCCTTATCCAAACAACCATACCAACCAATGTAGCCTAATCTGCAAGGCCCAGGCCAGTAAGAGACTCTATCTCAAAATAACAAGAAGGGAGGGTGGTACCTGAAAAATGGTGCCCAAGGTAACTTCTGACCCCAACATGAGCACACACTCCCAATGAAAGTTTTAAGGCCAAACTTGGTGAGGCATCTCTCTATAGCCTGGTGACATATTTCTGTTATCCCATGACTTAGAAAATAAAGACAAAAGCGTCAGAATTCAGAGTGAGACTCGGTTACATAGTGAATTAGAGACCAACCTAGCATAGGAAACCCTGTCTCCAAGAATGAAAGGGAAAGGAGGAGAATGAAGGAAAGTTTAATACAAAAGAGGTGATTGATAGGGAGATTGAAGCTATGGCAGCTGCCAAGCAAGAAAAAGGTGTTCTATGCTCTTTAGCTAAGTATGAAAAATAGATAATTTGACATTCTGAATGAAAAAGGTAAGTTGAAATAAGGCCCTATATCAAAACCCAAAGTTTTTGTACTCTTCAGACTGCTCCTAAGGCATGACAAGAAGACTTTACTAAAGTTTGCATAAGACAGAACTGACTGGAGACGGGCTTAGAAATGATATTCTACATAAAAAGAAAAAAGATATGATTGATAGGCCACAGAGTCTGAAGGATAGGCAGACGGCTATGACAAGTCTTACAAGGACTGGAGAGCAGTGAGTCACGCCTCCCCTGCCACTTGACATCAGGCTTGGCAGTGTGCCCTACACCTTCCAATGAGACACTGGCACAGGTAAACTGAGGTACCTTTAGTGGTTTTTGCTTCTGGAATCCACTCTCTATGGGCCCAGCAACGATGTGATGAGGAAAGGCCCAGCAGCCATGTGAAGAAGCAAACAGGGAGGACCAGGGCCTGGCTGGCGGCAAGTGGGCAGCAGTTGTTAACTGCAAAGACCAGAGGAACCTAAACATGAGATATCAAATGCTTCCTGTGGGAGATGAAGAGTAGGTCCAAGGTCAGAGTCAACAAATGCAGAGTAAGAGGTGTCCCAGGTGGTCCCTCAGGAGCTGGGCTGGGCATACCTGTCCTCTTTCCTACAAGACTAGGTGATGGGCTGAAGTCATGGCTTCCTATTTCTAATCAGGATCCATACTCCCTGAAGGAAATTACAGGTAATCTGTCAAGGGAGTGTTTAGAGGAGGGTGTAGGACCCCCAGTTGAAGCAGAATCCCCCTCCCCCGCAGCTTGAAGTGCTAAAGCATCCTCCCCCTTAGCACAAGGCCCACTTGATATTCTATGGGCATCCTTAAGCCTGATACTTCTTTTTCATCCAGACACTGGGAAACAGTCTCTACATTCTTTTAGCTCGCGCCTGCTTACACGGAACCCACCCATGATCTGTCAGCTAAGGTAGGCCTGATGAGCAACCTACACATCTGCAAAGACGCTCACTAAAGTGTGCATGTTGACCACCATAGTCCCATATTCATAAAAACAAGCAAAACCCAAGGATTTCTAAATACATCAGGAAAACCAGCATTACAGAAGAAAGGTCCAAAAAGAACGAACAAGCAAGCTGACCTTGCAGGAAGCAGGCAACTTAAGAACGCAGGCTCTCTATAATCACTAGTTACTGACTAGAGGGCTCTGCGGTGCTGTCTGTCACAGGAGTGAGGAGAGGTGCTCCTGGGAAAGGAGCAGAGAACAAAGGCAAAGCGGCTGGTTCAAGAATCTCAGACTGTACGCTAAGAACAACAAAGGACCAGAAGTATCAAAGACGGGGGAGGAACTGGAGACCCACCCACTGTGCTATTAAGGACCAAGCAGAGATCCTCCTGCATTGCCTGCCCAGTCTGAGATTATAGATGTGCGCCACCCTGCAAAATTAAACATTTACGTTCATGAGTCCTTAAAACTGAAAAATCCAGGGTTGGAGAGATGGCTCAGTGGTTAAAGCAATGCCTGCTCTTCCAAAGGACCCAGGGTTCAATTCCCAGCACCCACATGGCAGCTCACAGCTGTCTGTAACTCTAAGATCTGACACCCTCACACCAATGCGCATAAATTAAAAATTAAATAAAATATTTTTTAAAAAAACTGAAAAATCCCACGGAGTAGAATAGGAAAATAAATAAACTCCCCCTCCCAGCATGGCCGTCTACCTGGCCTGCTTTGCTTCTTTTCTCCACAGCCCTATCCATCACTCGCATGCTGTATACTTTTCTTATGCATTATACATGTTAGCTAGGACCTATCTCCCATACTATGCTGCCAGCTCCAGGAAAGCAGAACTGTTGCCTCACTAACAAACAGTGCCAGGTACCCAATAAACACCAATAAAGATTTATTGAATTAGATTAAAATTTGAACACGAAAAAGCAGTGTTTTATAACTCCTGTTATAAAAAGAAAATCACTAAATATTTGGTATTTCTTTCAAGAGAACAAAAAGAACTGTCACCCAACATGAATGGCATTAAGTCCTAGAAAACAGAGAATTAGCAAGTAAGGACGTATTGGTCCTAGAATAATAAACCCTGCAAAAACACCAATCATTTGCAAACTGCTAAAGAGCAGATAAAATTTCAGATATATTAGAACCCAGGATATTTACTACCCATACCACTTAAATAGGAAAATTACTCAAAAGTACTGTTCTGTAGAAATAAAACAAGGTCCAAGGAAGAAGACAACATATGAAACTGAAATCCCAAAGGATTCAAAGAAGCTAGCTGGGCCATGGTGAGAGTAGGCGGAGTCCTGGAGAGAGTGGGCGGGGCCTAGGAGAGCGTGGGTGTGTCCCGGAAGTGCGTGGGCGGAGTCCAGGAGAAAGTGGGCGGAGTCATGGAGAGAGTGCTTTAATCCCAGCACTAGGGAGGCAGAGGCAGTTGGATCGCTGTGAGTTCGAGGCCAATGTGGCCTACAAAGCGAGTCCAGGACAGCAAACAAAAGAATAAAGAAAAAAAATAAAGGAAAGAAGCTAGCTAGGGTTTAAGAGGATCCTCAGAGAACCTTCTTAGACCGACACAGTGCAAATGATGTAGCTTTTCACACACATGTCTTCTAGCTCTGCTCACACTAACAGCCTCACAGCATCTCCTGGATTTCAGAGATGATTACAGTGATGGCAGAGAATGGCCTACTTACAAAGTAAGAATTTATCTGAGAAATTAATTAACAAAGAGCAAAGTAACAAAGACACAGGCGTGGCAAATGCTTCCAAATAGATGGCTTGTAAGCGAAGGAGCCATGGTGGAGGCAGGCTGTGGACTAACCCAGCAGACACTGTTTCTATAACTGACCAGCCTGTTAGCAAACATTTTGGAGAAGCGAGGACTCTTGCTACTTTTCACAAACTATCATGTCACTTCTGCCTCCATCTGGTGGCTCATGTGTTCAAAGCTTAGTCCCCAACCAGAGGACCTGTTGGGAGGTGACTGGATCGTGGGGTTCACTTACCAATCAGCTAATCCTAGGTTCTATGGAAAAGGCTGGGGTGGGGGCTGGCTGGAGAAAGTAGTCACCTAGGTGCACCTTTACAGTGTATTTTGTCCGGGGTGGGAGGGCCTTCTGGTTTCCCTCACAGTCCCTAGTTCACCATGGGGGTTGGGTTGGGGGGTGAGGAGCGTGGGGAACGATCTTCCTCCACCATGTGCCCCAGATGTTCTGCCTCAGACCCAGAAGCGACTGAGCTGAGTGAGCAAGGACAGAAACCTGTGAAGTTTTTTGTTTTGGTTTGGTTTGTTTTTGTTTTTGTTTTATAAACCTGTGAAGTTTTAAGATAAAGCAAGCGTTCTCTCCCTGTAAGTCCGTCTTCTCCGTCAGCATGCCAGTGGTGAACACTGTCTCACACGCCCTACTGTAGGCCAATAGCAGGACAATAGGAACCTGGGTGCTGGCAGTATTGACTGTCTGTCACCCTCACACTTCCTTCAGGAGTTCACCACTTCCTTGATCCTAGTGTTGTCAACTCTGACCTATAGTCAGGAAGTAGAAAGGAGAAGTAGGAAAGAAAATACAGCACAGAGATGAACTAATTGTACCTCTTGGTGCTGGAGAGCAAAGTGAACCCCTTACCCTAGTTATCAGATGTAATGCCTCCAATGGACATTTCTGCAGTGACTGGATACTTCCTGTCCGAGGCACGGTGGGTAAAGTACCAGCTCATTCACAGTTTACAAGGAGTTAGACGTGCCAATTGATCACAATCACACAATAATGTGTTGGAGAAAACACATGAGAGAGAGAGTAATGAGAGTGTGAGTCCCACAGCAAGGGGGAGTTTGAGGCACACAAAAGCTTCCTTCCTGTTGTTAGGCTCATGGCTGAGGCACCTAAAACAAAAGACAAAGTATCAAGAAAAAAGACTTATAAGTTGGATTTACAACTTTTCTGACACCAAAATGCCCAGAAATGAGGTTTGAAGAACCACAGAGGCCCGTGTCTTTTACATGCTATTTGATGAAAAGTATATATTCATGGGAAAGTAAGAGTGAACAAAGGTAGCAATCACAGGTGGGAACGTCACCAGACCAGTTTGTTCAGGCTCTACTTGGCATCTCTGTGTCTTCGAAGACAAGGAGATTCCTTTCTTCAAGGTCTAGAGAGAGCACCTCTAGAATGAAAGTTTTGTGATATTCATCAAGGGAACAGAAAAAAAAGGACAGTTTTTCTGTTTCTGTTATTTTCTCAGATGTCAAAATGCTGCATTCAGAGGTATTTTAGTCCATTTTCTACTGCTGTGAAGAGACACCATGACCAAGGCAACTCTTATAAAAGAGAGCATTAGCCAATTAGTGGTGGTGCAAACCTTTAATCCCAGCACTTGGGAGGCAGGTAGATCTCTGAATGTGAGGCCAGCCTGATCTTTACAGTGAGTTCCAGGACAGCCAGGGCTACATAGATACTCTGTCTAAAAAGAAAAACAAAAACAAAAACACATTTAATTGGGGCTTGTTTATAGTTTCAGAGGATTAGTCCATCATTATGGCAGGGAACATGGCGTCCCACTAAATGAAACCAGGTTCTAAAATCTAAAAGTGAAGAAATAAACTAGGCATGGTGGCACATGCCTCTAATCCCAGCACTCCAGGAAGCAAAGGCAGGGGGATCACTGTGAGTTTGAGACCAGCCTGGTCTACAAAGGGAGTCTACAACAGCCAAGGCTACACAGAGAAACCCTGTCTCGAAAAACAAAAAACCTAAAACCTTTAAAAAAAAGAAGAAATGATTTGACAGGTAGTGGTCTTCTGTCCTTTGGAACATCACAGGATAGAGGGAAGTGTGTAGAAAGAAAGAAAGGAGTAAGAAAGAAGCCCTAGACCATCCACCCCAGCAAGGACATGAGAGCAAGAGAGAGGCCCTTACCTGCTAAGGAGTCCTTGATCCAACTCAGCCCTGACATTGAGCATCTTCCCTCACAGTTTCCATCCCAGACCCCCAGAATAACAGGAGGAGCCCAGGGAGCCCTACTCTCCTGATACCTTCAATAAAGTTCACTGCACCCAAACAGAACAAAAGAAAAAAAGAAAGATTTTTTTTTTTTAAGGGATTATCCATGCAACACACTCAGCAGGCTACGGCTGGTGTAAGTGTCCTGTGGTAGCTGGGATGTATGCATTTAAGGGAACTAGCACAGTGAAAAACATTACTGACAGATCTTTAATTACTGAACTATGAAATAAAGGTGTTTCCTAACTCCTTGGTGTAAGCAGTGTCCTGTATACACCGCTTATCTGTTATGTCCCTGATGGGCTACTGCATATCCTACTGTGGGAGAGGCCAGCCCTTCACTGCTGGTCCCAGGTGGCTCTATGCTGGCCCTAGACTCACCGCCATCTGTATCTTTTTAATTAGTAGTAAAGCCAGTATTGTGTAAGATCAATGGGAGCTGTGAGTCTGAATAATTAATCCTTTTGTTATCCCAAGTAGATAAATAACAATGTTTTCATGTCCATTAGACCTGTGAAGAAATAGAAGATTGGCAAGATTTAAGCTCTTGCCCATGTTCATCCAGACTGAACAGAACAAACAGCACAGCACCAGAGACTGGAGGCTTTCTACTACAGTGTGTGGCTGATCGTACTGAGGTGCCATTTCATGAGACAGGAATGAAGCCAAGTGGCTCCATCTGTAAATACTAGGGCTACCGTGCTATACAGTCCTGTTGCTTTCTGCGGTAAATGCCTATTGACACCATGGGCAAAAGCCTATAGCCTGAGTTTCTCCCCACCTCACAACTAGAATTTGGCTGAACTTTTCAGGTTGGTTTACATTTATTTATTGTATGTGTGTATAGGACATGCACATGTGGGTACATTTGTTCCAGCATGAAGGCATCAGTCAGGGGACAACTTCAGAGTTGGCCCTCTCCTTTCAACATAAGGGCTCTGGGGGTCAAACTCAGGTCAAAGTCAGTCCTCCTGACTTCTGCTCCAGTTCCTGTCTTCAGGTTCCTGCCCGGGCTTGCCTCAGTGACAGATTGTGACCTGAGAGTTATAAGATAAAATAAACCCTTTCCACTCCTTGTTGTTTTGGTCATGCGGCCTTTTTTTTTTTTTTTTTTTTTTTTTTTAATTCACTAAGCCATCTTGATTAAATTTAATTTTAATCAGCCTGATTTAATTAGAGCAGTCAGTGCTCTTAACTCCTGAGCCATCTCTCAAGCCATTTCTCTCATGGTGTTTTATTACAGCAATAGAAACCCTAAGGAAGACAGGGCCCTTGGCTCTGAAGTGTTTCAAAGTAGCAGCAACTAACTTTATGAGGAAGTTTAAGGGGAAGAAATGTGGTAAGCTTGGTTTGATGTGTGTGAGACACTGGTAGGGTGTGTCCGGTGGAAATGCGGATATCCTAAGCAAGAACTTTGCAAAGAATGGCCAGGGCTTGAAAGAGAGACATAGAGTCTCCAGCAGTATCAGGATCGTAGGTGTAGCTGAGCTGTAAAGAAACTTGTTCTAGGGTGGGAAGTGAGTCAAAGATGGAAACGTGTCAGCGCTCAACAACGACTCAGTGGACTTTCCTCCGAGAAGCTTGGAGACGCTGTGAAAAACTATAAAACTTGTGCTACGAAGCCCTGGCAAAGGCAGTCTCAGAGCGTGAGCGCTAACCATCATGCCCAAGGAGGTCAAGTCACCTCACAGAAAACAACTCGGCGGCCTTGAGCGACCACCAGCCTGAGAGCTACGTGCCAAGTGGTTAGCATGGTCCAGGACCAGACAACACTGGCTTGAGGAGCGTGAGGAGACAAATATGCTTTGGCATGAAGAAGAAAGAGGCGATGGAGGCCGAGGCAGGGTTGAGGAAACTTTCCGTGATGGGCAATGACTGATAACGTAGATTACTGAGCCGTGGAATAGGAACGTGCCGACAGAATGCTCTGAGTAGTTCTGGATAGTGGGATGAATGCAGGTGCAAAGAGGGAAATTAGTCCTGAAAAAGAAGGGGATCTCTGCAACTGCTTATGCTGGGATTATCTACTTTTTGAGGGCTAGGAAATAAGTAGAGATGGGCAGAGCTAAGTGAGCTATGTGTTCACATAATCAGCATCTATATTTAATTCTCTGTAACCCAAGAGGCAGCAGATGCTGGAGAAGTGGACTCTGAAACCCAACCTGCTGCTTTGTATTTCATTTCTGGCCAGGACATGTTTTTCGTGGAAGGCCATATATAAATCCCCAAAGCAGAATCACAGCAACTGTGCTCAGAACACATGGGGCAGAGAAGCCCAGCCCCTCCGTGCCCTAAGCCCTAAGGTTATTTTTATTATCACAAAAATCGTGAAGGCATGATGTAAATTGGACTAATTTTAGTTATCTGCCTTATATTTGACTCCATCAACATAGTCTAAGATATCTAACAGTGACAGTGCAACTGAACTGGATGATGAAATTAGATTAAAAGTGGAAAGGTAAGCTGGGCCCAGAGGCGCACGCCTGTAATCCCAGCATGCAGGAGACAGAGATAGGCAGTTCCAGGCCAGCCTGGTCTACAAACCGAGTCCAGGACACCTAGGGCTACACAGGAAGTTGAAAAACAACAACAACAAATTAAAAAAAAAAAAAAAAGTAGCAATGACAACAGAAAAGGCAAAAATGGACATTTGAGAAACTGAGGCACCATGAATTAAAGAAAAGTGAAGTCCAGTTATTGAGTTCACGCAGAGTAGATGTTAGGAGATGTGTAGCACAGAAATTACCAGTGAGAGCCGAAGCCTTGTGTGGCCCATGCTGAGGAAGTTAAGACAGAAGGGTCAAGGGTTCAAAGCTAGCCTAAGATAGATAGCTAGATAGCAAGAATCTTTTAAACAAAATAAAATAAATGCTGAAAAGAAAAGTAATCAGCAGTCAGCATTTAAACTGATTCCTTTTTGGGTAATTCCTAGAATTTTGTAGAAAGGAACATGGGGAACGGAAAGGCGAAGTAAACTGTCACCTGTCATGTGGCAGACTGTGGCCCACTCATAACCTAAAACCGCGGGAATTGACTTCAAAATCCTTTCCTCTGTCCTTGCTCTCTATCAGCAGCTCTCAGACTGGCCTCAAGTATCTTAACATTCTTTGGTTTCAGGATCTTAGGAAATACAATGTTTTTCATGACAAGAAAAAAAAAATCCTGAATTAACTAGAAAAGAAAAGGTTATTACCCTTAACATGGTAAAGGGCAGTTGCAAACAACCCATAGTTAGAGTTCTATTCAATGGGGAAAGATTGAAGACATTGCCCTGAAGATGGAACCCTGAGAAGGGAGGGTAGTCTGACTATGAAGGCTTTGGTACCACTGACCACCAGGTTTGATTCAGCTGATCTGGCTGCCTGGGCAGAGTGTTCTCTCTCTCTCTCTCTCTCTCTCACTATCCCATGCATGTCCCTCTTAATGCTATGCACTGTGAGGATGGCCTTCCCTCCAGGGAAGAACTCCATGGCCAAGGCTTTGTAAGTACCTTGCTTCCCTTCCAAAACCTCCAAAGCAGCTCTCAGGACCAGGAGCACGGTGCTATGTTGCTTCTCACCTCCCCTAGCCAAGACTGCTGCTCTAGGACTCCCAGGCAAAGCTTTGGGGAAAAAAGAATAGGAAAAAAAAAAAAAAAGCATATAAAATGGAAAGTAGAAAATAAATGGTTTTAATTCACAGGTTATCTGATCCTATATATAGAAAGTGTCAAAGAACACATGCACAAAAGCCACTCGAGTTAATTGCTGAATTTGGCAGTGTGGCAGTTGTAAGATCAACACCCAGAAAGCTGTTGTATTTTTATATGATCAATGGACTATTCAAATATACTTTTTTTAAAATCCATTTGTAATAACACCAAAAAAGAATACTTAGGAATAAGTGAATTAGTGAAGGAGGTACAAGTTTTGTTGTGTATGTATGTATGCGTGTGCACATTCATGTGTGTGCAGATGCACATGAACATGTAATGAATGCACTTGTACGTGGAGGTCAGAAGAAAACTTGGTTCCTCAGGTGCCATCTGTGGGTTGGTTGGTTTGTTTTTAAACAAAAGCAATGTCTGTCTTAATCAGTGTTCTGCTGCCGTGAAGGGACACCGTGACCACAGCAACTCTTGTAAAGGAAAACGTTTAACTGGGCTTGCTTATAGTTCATTATCAACACGGCAGCACACAGGCAGACATGGTGCCAGAGACGGAGCTGAGAATTCCACATCCAGATCAGCAGGTAGCAGGAAGAGAGAGGAATACTGGACCTGCCTTGTGCATTTGAAACCTCAACGTGACATACCCCCCAGTGGCACACTTCCTCCAATCAGGCCACACACCTGCTCCAACAAGGACTCACTTGTTAATAGTGCCACTTCCTGGTGACCAGGCTCTCAAATCCATGTGCCTATGGGGACCACTCTTATTCAAACCTCTACAGTGTCTCTAACTGATCTGGAACTTGCCCAGTAGACAGGCCGCTGGCCACCAAACCTCACTGCTGGGATTAAAGTCATGCCCCCTCACGTCCAGCTCTTTACATGGCCACTGGGGACTGAACTGAGGCCCTCATGCTTGCCTCTGAAGACACAGGTACACATACATGAAGGCAAACACATACCCATAAAACAAAACTTAAAAGATCTTTTAAAAAATGATAATAGGAAAACCAGGACAGTGGATCTAATCAAAAATTTAAAAATTTAAAGTTCTAGTGACACTACCAAGAAAGTAAGAAAACATCCGCTGGGATGGAAGCCATATTTGTGAACCATATATTTAATAAAGCTCCAGTATCCAGGGCATATAATGAATGCCTACAACTCAGAAACAAAAAACAACCCAATTGTAGAATGAGTGATAAGCACAGGGAATTAAACTAGGGAAGTGATAACAAAGCCATTAATAATCATGAAAATACAAACCAAAACCACAGATGAGATACTGTTTTACGACCACTAAGGGTCAGAGGCTTGAGATGTGCATCTCAACATACTATGCTGAGTGGAAAACGACTGCCTTCTTGTCCCGAGACTCAACACTTCCGACATGCTGCGAGTGACTGTTCTAGAAGCATGAAGACAGGGAACGTCTTCTCCGCCCTCCACTCAGACCCGATACATGACTCTTAAAGACATGGCTGTTGGCTAGGATAGAGAATTGGATGACAAATGACGTGAAAAAAAAAAAAAAAAAAAAAAAAAGAATAGTAAAATGTTCTACTGATAAATAAAGGGAAGGGTGGGGGCAGTAATGGTTAGAGTTTCCTCCCTAAATTCTAATCAGAAGTCTAGAAAACTGTGCAAAGTAAACTATTCTCATGGTAACCATGAAAGTTGACAAAACCAAGGGAAAACCAAAAGAGTGTGGTAAATGTACCCACACAAGACTTAGAAGAAAGGAGGGATGGAATTTCCTTATTTATGCAAATAGATCCAGGTCCCACCTACTAGGTGAGATGGGGAAATGTGTTTAGCTTGTTTCAGTAGAGTTTTTCCAAGTTCCCTACAAGTTCACCTCCTCAGTGAAGTGAGCCTCTCTCTTCCTCCCACCCCATCTGGATGCTAGCTGCTGTATGGGATATTCTGGGGAAGGACCCACATGGCCTCAGGATACTGTTGGGATATTCAGCTAGCGTGGCATTAGCCTGGACCTGTGGTATGTGCGGGCTGGTGATGGCTGACATACAGGCCCTGGCCTTGGCATTCTAGTGTCCACAGCTGACCTTAGCAGTCATTTTAACCTACAGCCTACTTTGGCTTCTCTTGGTTGGAGCCTGAGGGCTGCTCTCCAGCTGGCTCAGCCTCAGTTTGGCTTTTGTTGACCCAATGAGCTCCACTGACACACTACCAGGCCTGGCTAGAAGGTCCAGGCAAGGAGGTCACTTTGCCTGCCCCCCTCCCTCCCCTTCCCCCAGCAGGTCTGTGAAAGTCTAGTTGCTCTTAACTGTAATTAAATGCTAGAAGAGGCTGAGGAGTGAATGGGCACCACATACCCTCCCTGACCATTGAACTTCCTCCAAATTACCTTGATGAGGAGGCCAATTTTCCACTTTTTCCTTCTGAAGTAGGAAGCCAGGCAGAGGTGGCACAGGCCTTTAATCCCAGCGCTCAGGAGGCAGAGGCAGGTGGATCTCTGAGTTCCAGTGAAAG
The DNA here is from genome assembly GCF_903995435.1 of Acomys russatus. Taxonomy (NCBI): domain Eukaryota; kingdom Metazoa; phylum Chordata; class Mammalia; order Rodentia; family Muridae; genus Acomys; species Acomys russatus. The sequence goes on along the minus strand of NC_067143.1, from coordinate 36,743,133 downwards.
CTGTGGGAGGCTGGGGCTGGCTTAGGAGCTGCAGGGAGGGCAGATTTGGACTCTTTTCTCTTTGGCTTTTTCCTTGTTTGGAATTCCGCCTGGGGTCACAGACATTAAGTGCAGAGGATGTGATTTCACACGCTTATCGGTTTCTGTGGTACACGTGGTTCCGTCTTTGGCTTCTTCACTTTAGCTTCTATTTATACCCTCAGTGCTCATCCTTTCAAAGGGCCACTGCCACTTCATTGCAAGGACCTAATCACTGCCTTTTATGCTTTCCAAATATCTTATCTTCTTTGGCATTAAATCATTTTCCAAAATAGATCCTTTCCTCCTCCCCCTCCTCCCTGCCGGCTGCCTTTTCTAGAGTTTTCCTAAATGCCTTTCTGTCAGTAGGTCTTTCTCTTCTGAGTCCTCACTTTGTTCTAATTATAAACATGGTGGCATATGTTACCTTCCCTAGGCTGGGTTCCAGAAAGCACTGGCAAGCAAAGAAAGAAGGGCTCTGGAAGGAAGCTGCATTTAGTTTAGGACATAGCAACTTGCTGTTGCTACTGTATTTAAAGAAATATTGGGGGGGGGGGGGTGTTGATTTTGAGTTGAGCAGGCCTCCACGGGCTTCCATCTCTTGACAAGTTAGAAGCCTTCTGGGACAAGTAATGACCTAGTCACGTTTGAGCTCTCACCCCTGATCCTCTCTTCGTGAGTTACATGACTTCACTTCAGATTCATCATAGTACCCAATAGCATTTCAGAGGCTCAAGGAAATAATGGTATCATATGACAGTCATGCCTGGTGTCCTGCTGGGGTTTACCTGGGAGCTCATTCCAGATTTTTATGTAGTCTCTTCTCAGTACTTTTCCTTATTAAAAAACAAAAAACCCAACTTCTTTCATTTACCTCAATTATCAAGTGAAGAAAATCATCTATAATCTCATATATATATATGAGAATATTTTTATAAAGTTTTAGGCATTTCAAACAAAATGTCACACTCTGAACCCGGAGGACAAAACTGTGTGATGTGTACCTTGCCACATAGCCAGTATTATGGGTTATTATTAGTATTATGAGTTAAGGACATTTTTTTTTCACATCAATAAACCCCCTTCCAGCAGATAATTCCATCATACGGCTGACTGTCCTGTAGTTGTCCTAGTTAGCTTCAGCTGCTGTCTTGACAAACCCAGTCACTTGGGAGGAACTGAGGAATTGACTAGCTCGGATTGTCTTGTGGGCGTGTCTGTGGAACACTTTCTCTATTACTGGTTGGTACAGGAAGATCCCTCCCAGGATGGGCAGTGCCACCCAGAGAAGTTATACTGGCTTGTGTAAGACAGCTGGCTGAACCCTCGCCAGAGAAAGCTAGCTAGTAAGTAGTGTTTCTCCACGGTCTCTGTAAGATGAAATAAACCCTCTCCTCCCCAAGATACCTTTATTTTATCACAGCAACAGAGAACAATAGTCAAGTGTCTAGGTTATTTCCATTTAAAAAACCGTAATACTTTGATATCTTTGTTGTTTTAAAAATTTACACCCAGCTCTATATCTTCAAGATAGATAGATTACAATAGACAGAATTTCATTGGCTTTCATCTATGGGCAGATACTTCTGAATTACTGCAGGGCAGTCATTTTTTAGCATTAAAAGGGAGATTGAGCTGAGGGTATAGCTCACTGGTAGAGTACTTCCCTAATAGTACAAAGCCCTGGGCTTGAGTTCCAGAACAAAAGAGGGAGATGGGTAAGTGTCTTATTGATTTATAAAGGCTCTTTATATAACACTATGCCTTTGTCATAAATCATGTAAACTCAATATTCCTCTGGGTTTTTTCTACTTTTAATTTTTTATGCACTATTTCTAGGTAGATAGACTTCAACAGCTTTAATCTAACAAGCCTGCACTTTTAAAACTTTATGGATGTTGATTTTGATGTCCTGTTTAGGAAGGCATTTCCTACTTTAAAGGCAATCATTTCCACTTGAATCTACTCTGGCTCCTTTATAGTCTCTATAGTCTCGGCATTGCTCCTCCTTGCTTTCTCTTTATAGTATTATGGGGTGGTGTTGTTGTTGTTGTTGACGCAAGATCCCTCTATAAGGCTCAGACTGGCTTTGAACTCGCTATAGATCACGGGCTGGCCTCAAACTCTACACGTCTTGGCCACCTGAGCAGAGATTACAATCCATTTATCAACATACCCAGGTTTTCATCACACTTTTAAAAAGACTATTTCAAATGTATAGGGGGAAATATAATTACTTATGTATCCCCAGCCCCTTCTGCATGCTTTCCACACCTCACTTCTGTTAACCATTACACAGCCTCCTCCAAGCTCATAAAGCTAAAGCTCAGGGAAGTTCACTGGCACGAGGACCCAGCAGCATCTCCACACAAGCCTATGTTTTTGTAAATGTTGAAGAATAAGATATTTCACCTAAGTTGGTTGACTGCTGCTTATAAAAAAGAAAATCTTCCATGACCATTCCCCTGAGTCAGAGCATAAAAAGAAATGAAGTGGGGGTGCGCTTAGCTAGGTTTAATAGGACATCCTCCTGTGTTTCCCAGACCCCTGCTAGGAGATGCTGTAGGACAGCTGTTCTCAATCTGTGTGTCATGGCCCCTTAGTGGGGGTGGGGTGGGAGGGTGGGGGCTTGTCGAATGACCCTTTCACAGGGAAACAAAGTAAGCTAAATAAAGATAGTACTTTTTAAAGTACATGTGACACCTCCCCTGAAAATGGATTCTAAAAATTGACCTAGAAAAACAAGCTTAGGAATAAGGGGTCTGTGGGAGGATCCAGTGTGGTCTTGGACCACATAGATAGTGCCAAGGTCACCAGACGATAATCACCTCTGCCCCAGCCTTCTTGTCAATAACAGGTTAGGCGTTTCTTCCTTTAAAGGAACAACCCTGTGTATTTAACATTCCGGATTCCCTAGTGCTTATCTGTAAGCACAAAGACCTCCATGACTCCTACAATACTCATTTTTTAAATGACTATATGAGTGAACCATAATTTAACCAGGCTTCTCTTGATGAGTGTTACCTGGGTGCTGACGATAGAACTCAGGTCCTCAGGCTTTCCAGGCAGGCACTTCACTGACTGAGCCATTCATTATCTTGACAAAGCTAAATCATGTCCATAAATTCATGTGGGAATATTCATTGCTAGCGTACAGAAGTATCTTATCTCTAAGAATTTTTAATACGTGTGTGCATGTATTTTGCATGAGAGCATCCGTATTCCCTCCCTCCTTCTCGCCTTTCTTTGTTGTGTTGAGAGGTCTAGGTATGTAGCCTGGAGCTGGCTGTGCTATGGAGCTCATGCTGGCCTAGAACTGACAATCATCCTACCCAGACTGTTTAATTAAAGCATGCACCACCATGCCTGCCTAGTCCTTTGGATTTTTCTACATGTAAGATTATCTCATCTGCAAACATAGTTTCCTCTTTACTAACTGGCCTGGACAAATCTCTAGAACAATGTTGTATACATTGTTGTATACGTTTAGAACAATGTAGTAAAAGTAGATATCCTTGTCTTACTCCATATCTTAGGGGGAAAATTCTTTTTTTAAATATGAGGTTAACTAAAAATTTTCTTTATGCCCTTTGTCAGGATAAGGGTGCCTTTTCTGTTTCTAGTTTAATGTTTCTATAATAAATAAAATATTATGTAATATTACTTTATAACATAAAATTTTAATGTATTTAAACATATTTTATAATATAAATTATATAAAATTTATATAATATAAATTATATAAAATGATGCAAGTCAGTTGGTAGAGTATCTGTCTAGCATGCATAAGGCCCTAGGTTCAATCCTCAAATACACGAAAAACAGGGTGAGGGTGTAGTGATGCAGGTAGGAAGATCAGAAGTTCAAGGTCACCCTCCACTACACAGCAAGTTTAGGTCCAGTGTGGACTTCATGAGTATGTCTCAAAAATGACATACTTTATTTATATGGTGGTGTATTACACTAATGGCTTTATAAACTTTGCCTTCCTAAAACAAATTCCTCTTCATAACACTGAAGTTTTAATTCTTGTGTGTGTATGAACGCCACATGCATGGGTATCCAAAGAGGCCAGATGCTCGGAGTTACAGGTTGTGAGTCACCTAACATAGGCACTAAGAATCAAACTCTGGTCCCCTACAAGAGCAGGAAGAGCCCTCAGCTGCTGCCCATCTCTCCAGCCCCAGCACAGTACTTTTGATATGTTGATAAATATGATTTGTCAGGGTCTGTTGTTGTTGTTGGGGAGTTTTGCACCATATTCACCACGACTGGTAGTTTTCTTTCCTTGGAATGCTCTGCCTTGTTTTGAGATCTCTGTCAGCAACGTTTGCACCTTCAGGTGTTTCCTTAATTCTCCCTGCTTGGGAAATAAACAAACAAAAAATGCCCTCAAGAGCAAAAGCTGACTTGATGTTCATTTCTCTGCAAGATTCTGTTCCCTCAAGTCTCAAGATCTCTGTATCCATCACTCCATAATGCGGATTTCTTCTTGATTACACTTTACGCAGGTTCTTCAGAGCCCTCTCTTCAACTAGGCTTCAATTAAGGCCCTGTCCTGTCTTTGGTCTGCCCAACCCAGTCCTAGCAAGAATCCTCCCAGCCTTCATGTGTCCTTTTAAAAGTTCCCATCTGTTGACTCTTTGTCATTGTTTTTGGCCTCAAATCCCTAGCTAGCTTTGCTGAATTCACAGCTGAATCTGATTTTCTTTTCTGTTATGATGTTCTATGGTACTAGTCTTAACAAAGCCTTCCTTGGTGCTTTATTAAGTATCAGAATAATTGTCCCTTCAGCAGTGCCCTCACACAGTTCTTTTATATATTTTTCATATTTGATGGCTGTAGGTGGGGGAATGAGCTAGCAGTGAATGGCTACATAAAGAATCCCATGGAAAATCACCAAGGAAACAAGGGTCAGGATGTCCTGGTAATACAGCTTCTGTTCACCTGCCATGCAGAACGCCCTCCAGCTGATTATCTTACCTTGTGTAAAATGGTTGCTTGCCTGAAGCTTCCAAGCACCCAACTGCCCCAGTGAGATGCCAGTAAGTGGCTTTTGCCTTCAAAACTTCAAAACACCCGTGTTCTGGAAACTTGGGGGGCCACACCTCGGTTGACAAATACCTGGGTGTGGTCCTAGTCAGCTGGAATCAAGACTTTTAATTGGGTATAAAGTGTATCTGAGTGGTCATCCCTGGTGTGCTACCCATAACATTATTGCTAAACCTATAAGCCTGCTTATTTCTGTAACAAGAACATATTGTTTTAAAACTTTCTTTCACAATACAATTAAAAAAGAGTAATGGATGCCGGGTGTGGTGGCGCACTCCTTTACTCCCAGCACTTGGGAGGCAGAGGCAGGCGGATCGCTGTGAGTTCAAGGCCAGTATGGTCTAGAAGGCAAGTCCAGGACAGCCAAGGCTACACAGAGGAACTGTCTTGAAAAAACAAACACCACAAACAAAACAAAAACAAAAAAACAAAACAAACCCAGTAATGGAGATAGAAGGAATGGAGATAGAAGGAATGGAGATGGAGATAGAAGGAATGGAGATGGAGATAGAAGGAATGGAGATGGAGATAGAAGGAATGGAGATAGATAGAAGGAATGGAGATAGAAGGAATGGCTCAAAGAAATTACCAGGGTGGGTGTAGGGCAGACAGAAGAACAAAAGGTAGAAAAGCAAGTAGATTTTCTGTGAGTCTTCAGGATAAGGAATCTGAGCTGACATACGTTGTCTGGATTGACTGGGATCTGGGTGCCCTTGCCTAAGGTAGTTTACCTTTGGGGAAAGGCTAAGAAAGCTTCCTGGAGGATTCCCCACCCCCACCCCACCCCCGGTACAAGGGTTCTCTGTGTAGCCCTGGCTGTCCTGGAACTCATTCTGTAGACCAGGCTGGCCTTGAACCCAGAGATCTGCCTGCCTCTGCCTCCCGAGTGCTAGGATTAAAGATGTGCCTGTGTGTCCTCACCACTGCCCAGTAGGTTCCTGCTTGATTAAGGGAGATTCTTGGGGAAGAGCAACTGCATTAAGAGATCTGCCTTTCTAGTAAGTAGAAATAGGCTTGTTTACCCAATAATCATCTGTTTACTCAAAGTCCTTCTTCTGTTCAGCAAAATGTCACCAGCACAGCCATTTGGGGGGGAAGTAGGACTTTGGATCTGACAGGTGCTGGTTTTCTTTGTGGGTTTTTTGTTTGTTGGTTGGCTGGTTGGTTTTATAAGACAGAGTCTCACTCTGTACCCCTGGCTGGATGGGACTTGCTTTGTAATCAGGTTGGCCTGGAACTCACAAGAGAGCTGCCTGCCTGCCTCTGCCTACCTAGTTCTGGCATTAAAGGCATGGACCACTGTGCCCTGCCCTCTTAGTAGTTTTATAAAAATTATTTTTCTGTGTCTGCAGGAATGTACACACATGCTGGAGTACCACAGCATCCTTGTGGAAGTCAAAGGCCAACCAGTCTGTCTCCATTTTTAGTTATTTTTTTTTTCCAACAGGGTCTCACTAGCTGGCCTGGAATGCACAGAGCTAAGTAAGACCCTGTCTCATAGGAGCAAAGGTATGTATTACACACGCAGCTATGTTTTAAAAATTACATTTCATTATTATGGAGTGGGTGGGCAACATGTCATGGCACACATCTGGAGGCCGGAGGATAACTTGCAGGAGTCAGCTCTGTCCTTCCACCTTGTAGGTCCTGGGGATTAAACTCAGGTCATCAGGCGTGGCAAGTACAACTGCTTTTTGTTTGTTTGTTTGTTTAATTGGTTGGTTGGTTTTTCCAGACAAGGGTATCTCTGTGTAGTCTTGGCTGTCTTGGAGCTCACTCTGCATACCAGGCTGGCCTCGAACTCACAGAGATCCTGCTGCCTCTGCCACTTGAGGCGAGCGCAATTACTGCCCAGCCCTTTATTCTGCAACTGTATTTTTAAAAAAGTAATAGATCGTTGAGTTATACACATTTCAAAATTAAAAATAGATCTTTTCAGATTATTTTTAAGTCCCCTCAAAAATGAAGATTAAAATATGGAAACTTAAAAAAAAAAAAAGTTGTTCTGGTATCTTGCTTGTTTTCAAAGAATCGGCTTCAATTTGTTTTCCAACCCCACTACAAAAATCCAAGTTTAGGACTCTTAGATTACTGGACATCTAGAAAGCGGAAGTTTCATCCCAATTAGTCTCACCTAGTAAAGAATCGTTTCCTAAGTCTTTTATCTTCTGCCTCTAACAACTGACTTATCTCAGGATCTGCTTATTACTGCAGGGTTCAAGAAAGGCTCCCGCATAATGACAACCACACGGAAACATTGCCTGAAAGAAGACTGACGGAGCTGGCAGTGCTTTTCCCACTTGTTTTTGAGGGGAGAGGAGAGGGTCTCCGTTTGCAGCGCACGCAGGGAGTCCACTTGCTCACACCTCGGCCTCCCATTTTACTGGGATGACAGGCATGAGCTAATCTCTGCTCGCTTCTTTGGGTTTACAAGGTGGTGGGTGGTGGTTTGTTCTGCACAGGAACTGAAAACAAGGCCTACGAGAGAGTTGAGCAGGAAAGGCTTCAACCACAGAGATGGAAATGGAGGAGGAGCACTTACTGCAGGGTATAGTGTAACCTGGACAACCCAAGGGGTAAGGGACCTGCAGATCTGGGGAGAGATCAGTGGGGGTCCGAGCCTCTCAGCTCTGCTTGGGGTTTCCGAGGGTGGAGCCGCCATCCCATCTTTAGTACATTAGGGCGTCACCCCTCCACGTACTTCCCTTGCCATGCCCTCGAGGTCCCCCAACTACCAGCTTCTCCACCAAGAAGAGGGCTGGGGCCACGTCCTCGCGTCGCAGCAGAGAGGAAGAGGCAAGGCGAACCCAGCTGAAAAGAGGGTCGCCTGTGGGCTGGAGCGGCGGGCGGAGGCCTGAGAGCACACTCCGCGGCCGCGCGCCTCCCCCGCAAACCCTCCCGCGGCCGCGCGCCTCCGCGCTCCCGCAGGGCGGCGTTGCCGAGGCCCGAGGCGCGCGGCCGGAAGCGCCTTTCCCGGAAGGCGGGGGGGTGGGGGGGCGGCGCCGGCCTCCGGGCGGCTCGACGATGGCGGCGGCGCGCCGTGTGCTCGCACGCTGAGCAGAGCCGCGCTGCAGGAGGATGGCCTCGCTCGGGTCAACCGTCGCAGGGGAGCCGGTGGCCGGAGCCGAGGCGGAGCTAGGTCCTCCGGCCCCGCCGCCGCCGCCTCCGCCGCCGCCGCCGCCTCCGCTGCCCGCTCCCTCGCCGTCCGCTCTCGGGCCGCCGCTGCCCCTGCAGCGCGAGCCGCTGTACAACTGGCAGGCCACCAAGGCGTCGCTGAAGGAGCGCTTCGCCTTCCTCTTCAACTCGGAGCTGCTGAGCGATGTGCGTTTCGTGCTCGGCAAGGGCCGCGGCGCCGCTGCCGCCGGGGGCCCGCAGCGCATCCCCGCCCACCGCTTCGTCCTGGCGGCCGGCAGCGCGGTCTTCGACGCCATGTTCAACGGTGGCATGGCCACGACGTCGGCGGAGATCGAGCTGCCGGACGTGGAGCCCGCCGCCTTCCTGGCGTTGCTGAGGTGAGCGGCGGGCACGCGGAGCCGGTGGCCGGCGGCCTGGAGGGAGGCGGCACCCGGCCCGGCCTGCGCCGACCCCCGGTGACCTTGGGCCAGGCGAGTCGGCCGCCTCCCCCGGTTCCAACCCCGGCCGGGGATGCTCGGGAAGGCCGGCCAGTCGTGACAGTGAAATCCGGCGTCGCCATCCCAGCGGCGTGCGCTTTGCCGTTGAGGGGCGCTGTCCTATTCCAGTACCGGAATTGTCGCCTGGCCTTCAGTGGGCAGAGTGTAGAGGACGGGGCGGGCCGCCCTGAATTGCACACTTGCCAGATTCGGTTTGGTTTGAAGGGCGCGGTAGCTGAAGGTCTTGGAGGCCAGGTGTTTTCAGGTTCTTCACGATTTGTTGTCAAGACTCGGGAAAGTAATAGCCATAGCAGCTAACTGGCTGGCCCGTTTCCTGTTTCTGCAGACAAGGTGACATTTGCTGTATCCTAAAGCCCGCTACTGGTGGTAAGGAGTTTGCTTTCAGGTGGTTTGAGGGTAGGAGACTGATCGCTGAGTAGTTTTCTCTAATGGAGGGGAGTAGCATTTTGGCGTTACTAGTTTTTTAATCACAGCAGTTCTGTTAGGGAGGCATACCGTGTTGTTTACCCTAATTTTACAAATGGGACTGAGGCCCGGAAAAGCGAGTCGTCCAAGGTAACCGATCCAGCTCCCAGAGGACCATATGCGTTTCATTATACGAAGACGATTTTGGCTGCCTGAGTGATGCGTTGTTTTTAAGATAGCAGAGTCTTGAGTAATTCTGACGTAAACAGACAGGTCAGTGGATCACAAGAGTCCACAAAGGCTCACTGCTTCATCGAGAAGATGCAGACAGTGAAATAGAAAGTTCACACGAGAAATCATGTTGAGTCCCCGTTAATAAATGGATAAGGAATGATAAGAAAAGAGAATATACAACTAAAGAATGTTTAACCTCATTATTAAATAAGGAAATGCAAAGTAAAACAGAAGTGCTTTCTCATTCTCATCAGCCCAACCAGATCTTTTGTTTTGTTTTGAGTTTAGGTTTTTATTTTCTGGGCTGGGCCTAATTATGCAGGCTTGATATATTTGCCAAGCCAGCTTCGACTTCAGCCTACCTTCAGCCCCCTGAGTGCTGGCCTGCCAAAAAATTTTAAGAGATGACTATAGGAACACTTTCTGACAAAAAGATGTTCATTAAAAGCCTTTGAAAAATAGTTGTACACCTTAGATTTCTACACAAAACATTAAATTATTGAAAAACTACAGTAGCATTTGTCACAATAATGTGGAAAGGGAAAAATGGGCAATAATAGGGCCTCTTGATGGACTATAATGCAATCATTGTGATGTTTATGTTAGCATTTAAATTCTGTGCCACATAGTAACTACTGAAAAGCAATGGAACAAACATTATATACCTGGAGATGGAGAAGGAAACACGAATTTGCCAAGCAAGATGGTTGAACTGGAAAACTGATAATAGTATCTTTTTCTCTTTTTGTTCTCAGGATTTCTAGCGTTTAATTCACTCGAATTTATGGGGACAGGTGTGCAGCCTAATGGCTAGTATTTGGGTCATTTGGATTTTGCAGTTGACTGGGGGGACTGGATATAGCTTGCTTAAAGTGTGCAGTTTAGAAGTCTGGCCTAAAATAATAGGCCAGAGAGGTGGCGCAGTGGGTAAATGCTCCTGCTGGCAAGCCTGAAGACCTGAGGTAGATACCTGTGACCAGGGGATGGAAGAGTGAGCTTCTCCTGCAAGGTGTCCTCTGACCTCCGTATGTGTGCTGCTCTGTACCTGCCTCCACACACATGCAGGAGAAAAAAAACCAAAACAACAACAACAGAAGGATTCTTTGGCCACCTGCACCATGATCCACTTGGATGTTAAGTTTGTAGATTTCTCCTTTTGGTATCATATTTGTAGGTGAAACCTTAAGGCATTTTTAATACTATTCCTAACTGATATTTACACTGGCAACTTTGAGAACTATCGAGCTAAAGCATTTGGAACTCTTTAATTGATAGTGCTAGAATAAAATTATGGAGGAGGCTCTTTTCATACTTAAGTTTTAATTCATATTTTCCTTGAATGTGCTAATCAGTTTTAATAAAAAATTAAGTTAATTTTAAAGCCATTGAAATGCTTTTTCATTTTTTTTGTTTTTAGTAAATTATATATTTTCATGATATTCAAGTTCTTGTCATTTTTCTGTTCCGAAATGAATGTCTAGACTAATTTTTACTTAGGCATTGACTAGCTTTGAAACATTGGTATCACATTTAATATTGTATGACAAGTCTGGTAAAGCTTGCTAAACTGGACGAGTAAGGTAGCTGATGCATATTTTTCTTGTTTTTACAGCCTTAATTAACATTACTTAGAGGTTTATGGACTTAGGTTTTAAACTTTCCAATAAACTGTTCACTTAAAGTTCTCTCACGTATAAATGGTGTTCTTGTTCATTTGACAAACACTGTGTCTCCCTGTGCAGCTTATTTCTCAGTGTAGGAGTCAGCAGTGAACAAGTGAAGTCCTTGCTCTCACAGAGTGAATAATTACATAAGAGGGAACTAGGACATGATAGCAAGACTGACAGTGTTTTGAGGAAAAATAATCAGGCCACAAGAGAAAAGCTTTCCGAGGACGGGAGGGGCACGTTTTAGGCCTAAACTTTCTCCTGTTCCAGAAACTGCAAGAGTGAACCCGCGTGCTTTGAGCAGATAAGAAGAAAGTGGTAAATGATAACAGCAGTGAAAAGATAGAGTGACAGGTAGGTGAGGCAGGCTGAGAGGCGGAGGAAGGAGAGAGCGCACAGAAGGTTTCAGTGGAGTGCTGCGATCCTCTTTACACTTTAAAAACGCTGGCTGTCAATAGATTAGAGAGAGGAGTAAAATGGGAAGCAGGGTGATAAAGTGAGAGGTTTTGTAGTAGTCCACTTAGATGAGAGATGGTGGAGAGCTGCCAGGAAGGTAGTGGATATGGTAAGTGGTCAGATTCTGGTTATATTTTGAAGGTGGAATCAGAGAAAGTTAAGAATGAATGGCATTTAAATGATTTAACTGAATGAAAATTAACTTGGGAAAAAAGTGGATTGTGGAGTACAAGGATGAAACCCTGGGATCTTGCAGCTCTAGAGATAGGAAGGGAAAGGGAGCAATGTTACAGTTATTTTTATGAAACTGTATTTGTTTCTCAGTTTGTTAACCCAGCTATCACACATGTAATTGAGACTCTTCTATATTGTTTTAACAAGCTTCACAGCACAAGAACTGAGCAGCTATTACTCCGTTCTTAACCCTCTAAGCTAATGTGGCTTCCTCCTACATCCCAGAGATACTGCTCTCCTGTGGCTCAATCCCCTACTTCCTCTCCCAACTCCACCTCCCCTGGCTGGCAGGAAGTTCAGACCCCCCCCCCCCCAGCTATTGGCAGTAACCTGCTTTATTGGCATACCAGGGGACAGTTTGGGGCAGTATTTACACAACATTGAGAAGGGAGCGTCTCAGAACAAGCTGCAACCAGATATTGGGGGGTCAGGGTGGGGTTGTGCAGAAATCAGCATTTGAATTACACAATAACCTTAAGCCTACAGAGCTTGAAGCAAAATAGGCATGCGCCAGTGAAATGAGAAAAGGAAGCAGGAGCCTGTTACTCTGAAAGTCAAGTCAAAGAAAATATTTGGAAAGTGAGAGTGGAAAAATTTGTCAGCTGTGTTAACTGGTACTGAGGATTGCATAAAATGAAAATGAGTTCATGATGGTGTGGTAAGGTGTAAGTTGGGAAGCAAAACACTACTGTGTTCTTACTCATGATTCCTAGGGGAAGAGACCTGTGGCCTTGATTTTAAGTTGTAGTTTTGGTGCTCCTCTCTCCGGCAGATTTCTCATTATTTGACCATACTGGAGTATACTACACTCCTCCCTGCACTTCTTTAACTAAATTACTGTCTTTAGACCTCTTTCTGTTCTCACTCCAGCACTCACGTCACCGTGGATTTTCTCTGAATGAATTAGGGACTTTTGTTTGTTGGATGCTGGTTAATTCTTAGAGGTGTTAAAGGCCACTGTGGTCTGATCACTCTGCCCCTTTTCCTAAGTCCACACAGTGTCCCCACCTGATTACTGGTGGCAGTTTCCTTCTTTAAATGCCTCCCTTCCAAGCCATCTTTCATCTGTACAGCCTCTACGTAAAAGACAGTAATTATTATACTTCAGGTAATAATTTGGGGCTTTACTTTTTTGATTAAATCACTGTTTCCTTCCCCTCCAGGCAAATTTGTACACTAGCCCATTTAATCTCCCAGCATGTTCTGGTTACATGCCACCCTAGAGACACCACTCCAACACCTGGTGGTTTTAGACAGCCATTTCATTATCTTCAGAGCTGTGTGGGTTTGCAGGATCACCCGATTGCTTGGCATATCTTTAAGGTTTCAGGAATGGATTTCAGATAGCATCTAGGGCTGGGGTCGTATAGAGGCTTTGACTCAGATTCTGGGATGATTTTCAAATAGTCTGAGGTCCTTCCTTTCTTTCCATGTACCTTTTCTAGCTGGTCATTTCAGCAAGCTTGATTTCTTGGACAAAAGTAAGAGCTCCCAGGTATTCTTAAAGTGTAGGCTCTAAACCAACATATTTTGCTCAGCTACATTCGGCTAATGAGTGGTGAATGGGAGTCATGTGAACCAGCAAAGATCTATGTAACAGCACTAATATTGAAAGGCATGATGTAATGTGGGGCTTCCTGTGTGGTTAGTTATTGTATCTTAGTGCCTAATTGAAGCTTCTGTTCTTCTGGCATTACTTTTTAAGGATTTCTTTATCAAACTGTAAACTTACCCTTTCTGTAGTCTGCTACCTACCATAGTGCCTAATGCACACAGTCCCTCAGAAAATGTCTTTGAATGAAATGGATCATTGGGACACAAAGTTCCTTAGACGTCAGCTAGTACTCCTTTTTTTTTTTTTTTTTTTTCTTTCCTAATATAAAATTGTTCTCACTCTATCCTTTCAAAAATATTTTAATTCAGGGTTGAAGGAACAACTTAAAAGTTAAATTGCTGGCCTTGTAAATATGAGGGCCGGAATTTGGTTTCCAGAACCCACATCAAAATGCCAGCTGTGGCAGGCATGCACTTGCAGACCCAGCGCTTGGGGAGGCTAACTCAGGAGGAACCTTGGGGCTCCCTGGCCTCTCTGGCCTAATTAATGTGCTCCAGACCACTGGGACCCTGCCCTCAGAGGAGATGAATGGTGGTCCAGAGTTGACCTCCACACCCACCCACTGCATATGTGCACCATATATGTGACCAGTTACAATTCATGGTGTTTCTAAAGGTAAAATCAAATAAACTACTTGGGGATCTATACTCTAATACCTAGAGCAATAGTGAAGCTGGCTGTCTCAGTTGAATCATCCTTATAAAGAGGGTGTTATGCTGATGAACAGTGTCTGCAAGCAGGGCTTTAGACTCATGAGCCTTTACTATGATTGTGTTCCTTGATAAAAGCTAAAGGTTATTACCAAAGTGGAATTTAATAAAAACAGTTTGAATGTGAAGGATCACGTGCAGAATAATCTAAAATACAGTTCTTTTTTAATACTAGGAATGTCTTCATAGAAGCTTCATGCCTGCTTAAGTTGGAGCTCCCAAACATAGATTCAGCTCAGTGTCCTTGTCTCCCATCGCTCTCTCATTTAAAATGATTAATTGAGAAATATTAAAGTCAATATGCTTGTTGCAGAGAAGAAAAGGAGAGGGTTTGGAATGGCCATCCTGTAGAAAACAGACAATGCACTTAGCAGTTGTGTGGATAAAAAGAGAGTAGGTGAACCTGGAACCCAGAATCTGGACCACAGATGGAGCTGTTCTGGTAGAACCCTAGCTAGGACTTGGTAGTAAAGAGGATGGAAAGAAAGCCTAGTGCTAAGATATGGTATTAATTTAAAGCCCCCTTACAGACTGCCTCAACCAAGTGCTGATGACAACTGAAGGCACCTTGGTTAATTTGAGCAGGCTGCCTGGCAACAAATAAAACTGCTGGCATGATTTTGGGACCTGGGTAAAGCTCTCATAATGGCATGAGGGGTCCTTGACCTCAATGCTAGCTTCCCACTGTAAGGTAAGGTGCTGGTCACCAGTTTCCACATACTGGGAACTCATGCCCCAGCCTTTGTGTTTTCAAGATGTTTTTACTTGGAAACAGACCAGCTACTAATTACTGAACCTGGGGATAGTGACCTCTTGACATACATAGAAAATCTGAATGTGAATGACAGAGACAAAAGAACACATGCATTTCAAGGAAGCATGAACTGGAGGGAAAAGAAGACTTAAAATTTTTGTCAAGTGTCTTGGGAACTTGAGAAAAGTTTTTGTGTCCATAAAACTAAGACATAAAGTTGTGGAGAGAAGAAAAAGGAATAATCAAGAACAAAGCAGTGTTTTAGAAATTTGAATGTGATTGCTGGGCAGAAAAGTAGGGTTAGAAGAAAAGGAAAAGAAATATTCTACCAGCCATGGTGGTGAGTGGAGCAGGAGAAAGCTGCTAAAATACAGAGGAAAACTTTTTTTTTTAAAGAAAATTAGATCATAACAGTAAACAGCGAACATTTACTCAGGGTTAGTTTTGTTGGGTTATACTGAAAGCTTTATGCTTTTAACTTGTGTTTATTCTCACTGCAACATTACAAAAAGATCGATTATTTTCATCTCTTCAGAGGGTCATACCATGATAATTTGCTTAAAGTTGCATACCAAGTGAATGATAGCACTAGTTCAAACCCACACAGTTTCTCCACCTCTCCCCACAAGTATTGTTTGTAGAGATTTGGTTGAGTCCACTGATAACCTGTGGCTACAGGGCAACTGGATTATTAAATTATTTTATCCCTCTAGAGCCCCAGCACTCTAATCTGTGGTTATTGTGCTGATTCTGAAATGACTATGAAATGCTTTAAAGAATAAGAAGTATCTACTATCAAGAAATAAAATGCATTTAAAAAAATTTTTAAAATGTGACCTTGGCTAATGGTAGATTTACTTAAGTGACTGTCCTTTGATGAGGAGGGAGACACTGGTGAGCTACTGTTCTTGTATGCAGCTGTGGGGAGCCCAAGGTTTGGTTTAAGGATATGTAGGCATAAGGTTATTGTGTAGTTTAAATGCTGATTTCTGCCCCCCCCCAATGTCTCTGGTTGCAAGCTTTGTTCTCAGAATTACCTGTCTAAATGTTGTATAAACTCTGCTCCCCAACTGTCCCCCTGATACGTCTATAAAGCAGCTTAAAGCCAATGGATGAGCAGGGGTGAGACTAAGGCTGCACTTCCTGCCAGCCAGGGGAGGAGGAGTTAGGAGAGGAAGCAGGGGGTTCAGCCCTGGGTAGAGGTCCAAGGAGGATCAGGAGGAAGGAGCCGAGGAAAGCTACAAAGTGCAAGTATCGCTGGGATGTCTGCTGGGAGTGAGACAAGACAGCCTAGAGGGTTAAGAACAGGCTCACACTGCTCACACTGCGGTGTGAAGCCTTGTACTATAAAAGTGTTTCACTTATTTATGTGATAGCCGGCTTAAGAAATACGCTAAGGGAAGTAACACGGTTTTATAAAAATAACTTCAACAGGGACGAGTGTGTGTGTATCCTGAGCACTGCTTACCCTCCTGAAGACAGACATGCTGTGTACTTCTCAGGAGTAAGAATGTGATGTCTGTGCAGATGCTTCTTACCTACCCTGGGGTAAATTTTAGGGCTTATTCTTTTATTTATTTGCTCATTAAACTTTAATTGTGATAGATTGCCTGTCTAAAACAATACTGATCATCTATTTAAAATTTCCAATCCTTTTCAGATTTTTGTATTCAGACGAAGTTCAAATTGGTCCAGAAACCGTTATGACTACTCTTTATACTGCTAAGAAATATGCAGTCCCTGCCCTGGAAGCACATTGTGTAGAATTCCTCACCAAACATCTTAGGGCAGATAATGCCTTTATGTTGCTTACCCAGGTAAGTAAATATAGCTAAAATAGTAGCCTAAAGATTGAACATAAGCCGGTCGTGGTGGTGCTCACCTTTAATCCCAGCACTCAGGAGGCAGAGGCAGGTGGATTGCTATAAGTTCGAGGCCAGCCTGGTCTACAGAGTGAGTTCCAGGACAGCCAGGGCTACACAGAGAAACCCTGTCTCAAAAAACAAAACCAAAGAAACAAACAAACAAAATGAGAACAATATCAAACTGAACATAATTATATGTAAATATTAACATTTCCTGGATAATTCTAGATCATTTAAAAGTATGTGGCTATTTTTGTTTAGTTATTTTTTGTGATTATTTGGGGGGGAATATGTATTTATAAGAATTTTAGAATAGAAAAGTAAATTAAATTAATATGCTAAATCATAGGTAACAAAACTGAAGCCTATGTGAGTGGGGTTATGTGATACCAGGTTAGGTAGCTGCTTAGGATTTGAGAAGGCATTAAAACACAGTGTTCTTGCTACGGTTGAAAGTATGATACAGTGACATTTCCTGGACATCTTCATTTTCAGTTTTTTGTTTTTGTTTTTGTTTTATCTGAAATAAACATAGGAGTTTTAAGATTGACAATCTTTTATTTCTGTGCCAACACCTGGAAGCTCCCTGACTCATTACTGGAGCAGTTATGGTATTAGGGTCATATGAATATTCTTTATACCACATTAAGTCCAATCTGTACAGGAAAGTACCCATATTGTAAGTGTGCGGCCTAGTAATGTTTTTATAAACTAAACATAACTCAAGGACCATCAGCCATTCATAACATGTATTATTTAGCATTTTTGTTGTTGTGTCTGTAATCTCACCTTCTTTAGATAAAAATAAATTATTTCTCTTTTTAGACACATAATTTGTGTGAACTGTGTTTAAAATTAGGAATTGATAAAATAAAATCCTGCCTGACACGATGGCTCATGCCTGTAGTTCCAGCACTCAGGAAGCTGACAGAGGCATTACTTAGAGCCCAGAAGTTTGCGATTAGCCTGGGCAGCAACATGCAAGTCTGTGAAACAAAGCAATTATATATTCCTGTTGAATTTACTACTAGAAATAATTACTGGTGACTCCTAGATCAGTTCTCATTTTATAAATGAGAATTTATAACTGCCTGTCTAAAACCTCACAGGAAGTGATACAGGAGGGCCCAGAGCTCATCTTTGTGGTTGTTTATTCTGCCATGTGGTAAACATTGGGTGCTTTAAAACAGACTTCTTTATTAAATATTTGTACTTGAAGAAAGACTTTGTTGATGTCACTCTTCTTGGACATGGTTACGGAAATCCACATATTCCAGAGACCAAGCTGGCTAGTAGTAATAGCAGAATGGACTGGAGGGCGGCTGTTGAGTTGGATACCTTTCTTAGTAGTTTGTATACTTTAACTAATCCTTACTACACGCTTTTCATGAAATGTTGCTATTCAGAGTGAACACTTATGTACCATTATGAAACTGAAAGCCTGAGGGGAGTTAGGGAAAGAGCAAGGTTCTGAGTTCAATCCTAGGTATGGGCAGAAATTGAGGCAGAGGTGAAATAAGTTAACCAAAGCCATATAACAAATATGTGCTATTTCCTGTATAACAAACACAAACAAAAACATCAGATAAAAGAATCTAATAAATAGGTTGATATTAAAATTGATGTATTATTTAAGGAATTTTAATGTATTGGAGCAGATTAAGTAACAACTTTTTTGTTTTGGTTTTGAGATAGGGTTTTTTTTTTTTCCAGGCTGGCCTCAAACTCAAGAGACCCGCCTATCTCTGCCTCCCTAGTGATGGGACTAAAGGTATGTGCCACCGTGCCAGGCTAAGTAACAATTTTTTGTTTGTTTGGTTGGTTGGTTTTTTGTTTTGTTTTTTGAGACAGTGTTTCTCTATGTAGCTCTGTATGTTTTGGAACTCTCTTGCTCCCAAGTGCTAGGATTAAAGGCATGTGCCACCACCTCCTGGCAGTAACAACTTTTATATTTCAAATTCTGTTATTTATAAACCAAGAAACTTGGTTTATCCTTAAGATACTCTTTTATTATTAAAAATATATGAACAAATAGTTGCTACCCCAAAAATGTGTATAGAGCTTATTTTCCGTAGCTTGAAAGATAATTGTTTTATTTGAACAACAAATAAAAATAGTCTGGTTGGCCAATTAAAGTATTTGTTGATGAACTGGGCCTGGTGGCACATGCCTTTAATCCCAGTATTCAGGAGGCAGAAACAGGCAGTTTTTTGTGAGTTTGAGGCCAGTCATGTCTACATAGTGAGTTCCAGGATAACCAGGGCTACACAGAGAAAGCCTGTCTTCAAAGAAACAAGCAAAAATCTGTTTGATAGATTCCCACTGTATAAAATGCACTCGTTTTTTAGAAGAATGAACTCTGGCTGTAGACTGGACCCTGTACTAGAAGGAAAAATGTTACAAAAATAGGACCAGGTCAAAGTTACAAAACTAAAATCAGCCATTAAATTAATAGATACTGTATTTTGTATTTGCAAAAACTAATTAGTAAAGTTACGTGAGAATGGCTTTATTCTTAGGAAATTTAAAAGCCCACAGTATATGCAACTTGGACTTATGGGTCACCTCCCCCAACACCCCACAAATGGGTGTATGTATACACAGGCTTTTATGGAGGGAGAGAAAGGACAAGATACAGTAGGTAATCTTCAGATAGGTAATCTGGATGTAGAGTACATTGAGGTATGTGTGTGTGTGCTTAAATTCCAAATTTTGTGGGACAAGTTACATGAAATAGAGTTAATGTGATACTAATACTTTTTATTATTTAAAGCTAAAATTAGCAAATTGACAAAGCAAATTCATATAAACAAGCCCAATGTGTAATCCAAGGAAAACATTTGTTCAGTTGCATCTGAGTTATTGAATCTGGGATGGAGAAATGACTCAGTGGAGTGCTTATTGTAAAATCAAGAGAAGATACATTCAAATCCCTGACAGTCACATAAAGTTGTGCTGTCAGTGTGCATCTGCAACACTAGCTTTGATGGGCAGAGACAGGTCACAGCCAGCCAGCCTACTTCAGCTGTTGAGCTTCAGGTTCATAGAGAGACCCTGTTTCAAAAAGTTAAAGTGAAAAGTGACATCTTCCTCCGGCCTCTGTGTGCACACAAACAGTTATATACCCACACACATATGCTCACATGTACTAATCACATGTGCACACACATACACAGAAAGTCATTTATCGAATCCTTTAAAATTAATTTCACTGAGGCTAATGAGATGGCTCAGCAGTGAAAGAGCATTTGCTGCTCTCATGGAGGACCAGTTTCAATTTCTAGCACCCAAATGGTGTCCCATCCTTCTGTAACTCCAGTTCCAGGGAATCCAAATCTCTCTTTGGTCTATGCAGGCACCAAGCACATGCACAGTACCCATTTATACATACACACAAAATGCTCATATGCTAAGATAAAAATAGCTAAATCTTTAAGAAGATAATTTTACTTAAGATTAAATGAAGACCTGTCAGTCATGTCAGGTTATGGGTGTCATTTCTGGTGTGGTTAATTAGTTGGCTGCTTGGAGCTATGGTGCTCTGAAGTTCTTAGACAGCACCCACCACAACAGGAAATGTTAAAAACATTGTAATTTATTTTTTACTATTGATAGTTGCTGTTCTAGTTCCCAGTGAGGTAAGACTACAATGTTACATACTGGCCCGCATCATGTCTGACTGGACGATCTTAGACAGATCGGTGGACACCACTGAACTGGGTGCTGTGCTTTACCTAACCTGGAGAGCTTGTGAAGGATCACACTAAGTTATACACAGGCTGTGATAAATCTGCATATGAAATAAAAGGACAAGATTGCTGATAATTCGAAACATTAGTATTCCTTAGCCTTCTGCTTCCCATTGTCAGAATTTGTATAATTAGCAATTACAACTGTCCACAGTATGAACTTTGAATGTGCCCAGTCTGAAGGTAAACAGAGTAAGATTACTGTTTCTTTGTATGCATAGGCACGGTTATTCGATGAGCCTCAGCTGGCTAGTCTTTGTCTAGACACGATAGACAAAAGCACGATGGATGCAATAAGCGCGGAAGGGTTTACTGATATTGACATAGGTAAGTTCCCACTAAACAAAATGTTTACGTTCTAAGCATAGCAATGTCTTGTCAGCTTTGTTGGAAACCTGTGTAAATTAGTGTGTTGGTCAAATGATTGAAGGTCTATAAGCTGTGCTTTCTTCTTAGTGACAGTACCCTGAAGGTCCTAACTACCTCAGTGTGCTCCAGCAGGCACCAAACAATTAAGATTGCTGGCCGTCTTCATGGGCTTGCACTATGGTCCTAGACACAAGTAAAAAGAAGAGTAAAATGTGATTTGTCTTGCTAAATAACTGATAAAGAACAAAAGTAACAAAATATGTGAACATTAGGATTTAGCACCTTAGATTAGCTAGCATGTAACAGTCACTTTTGTTTTTCTAAGTAGGTATCAGATCTGTGGAAGATAATTACTTGGTAACTACAAAAAATTGAGATGTTACTTTATTTTATTTTATTTTTGAGACTTTACTTTAAATTGGAATTGTTTGGGGAAAATTATGACACGAGGTTCTGCCTGAGCCTTAAGGAATGGATGGCACTTGGCCTGGGGTGTGACTTAATGGTAGATGGCCGGCCTGGCCTGCATGAGGCTCTGCTTCCATTCAGCACCACAAGAAGCAAAGTGCCTGATGAGCGAGAAGGACAGCGCTGGCGTTAGAGACAGTGGAGTCACATGGAGGAGGTGTGGCAGACAGGGGCTGGCAGATAGTTCCAGGTAGAAGAGGACCATGGAGTAAGGGGTTAGGATTTGAACTTTGTTTTGCAGGAGAGAAAACCTAATTCCCATAGGTTAAATTATCTTTTATGATGAACTGGAAATATGTGTCATCAGTCCCTCTTTTTTGGAATTGAAACTGATATATACCCTCTTTGTTTCATTTGCAGATTTTAAAAAAAGGTATCTCATACAAAACAATCAAGAGAGAAATAAATTTCCTCCTCATGTTAGAATTCCTCGCTTCCTTTCTGACTGTCTTAGTCTTCACCAAGAAGTCTGATGCTCTAGAATTTTTGTATTCTTTTCTTTCATTCACAGCAGGAGGAGGAGTTTTTAAACATGTATTTTTAGACCTTCAAGCTTAAACCCTAGAACTTAGTCTTGATCATTCTTTTTCATTTGTGCCCCACATACAGTCTCAGCACTTTGAAAACAACTCCTGCGCTGACCATTTCTTACCTGCTGCTGCCACATAAGCTAGTGTGCTCTCTCTCATTTGCATGGCCTAGAATGATGTTCTTAAAATGAACATTATCAGGCTGTATTACTTCTGTTTCCACCGCAGGAAGAATTTAATTCAAACTTTGTATAAAGCTTTTTGTGACGCAGGACAGATAAGGCTTGGCTGTAGCAACAAACCCCAAAGTGCATTCTGGCTCCAACACAACATCTTAGAACTTTTCCCACCCTTGATAAGCAAATATTTGGCTTTTAGTGTGACTGCAGAAGGTCGTTTTTTAAAATAATTTTATATGTATTTCTGAATAATTTATTTGCTCATGTTTAGTACTTAGTTGATTTTTGTTGTGTATAAATATAGCAGTCTTTGAATTTAAATTTAAAATGTAAGGTAGCAAGATGGCTCAGTGGAGAAAGATATTGCTGCAAAGCCTAACAGCCCAAGTTAAATGCCTAGGACCTTCTTGGAAAAGGAAAGAACTGATTCCTCCAAGCTGTCCTCTGGCCTCCAAATGTGTGTATACATGGACACATAAATGTAATTTAAGAGTTTTAGATTTAACGTAGATGTTTTATAGTAATACCAATTTTGCTTATGGTCTTTAGAGAATAAGATCCCATGAAAAAAATGTTTGCATGCATCTAGAATATCCCATTTTATTTTATCAGTCTTTATTAAACAATGTTTCCTGAATAAATTTTGAATTCTATGATTATTAATGCTTATTATATTTTACTTTCGAGTGACGCACTTGGGGTCTCTAAAGTGTTTTACTTACTTATTTTCTAAGCTCATGTATGAGACTAGATTGCTTTTCAAGTATGAATGCCTACTCTTGTTTCCTTCTTGTTTCTGTTAGGACTCACTTTGTAGATCTGGCTGGCCTGGAACTCACGTTGCTCCACCTACCTCGGCCTCCCTGAGTGCTGGGATTACAGGCATGTACCTGGCCACATTGTCTCTTCTGTCAGGTTTAGTTTTGCTGGGTTTTTATGGTAAGGTCTTTAATCCACTTGGACTTGTGTCTTGTGCAGTGATAGTCATGGATCTATTTGCATTCTCCTACATACTGACGTCAGTTAGACCAGCGACATTTGTTGAAAATGCTTTCTTTTTTCTATTGTATATTCCTGGCTTCTTTATCTAAAATCAGGTGTCCATGGGTGTGTGGATTTATGTCTGGGTCTTCAATTTGATTCCGCTGATCTGCCTATTTTTATGCCAGTACCGCGTGGTGTTTATTACTATTGCTTTGTACTACAGCTTGAGATCAGGGATGGTGATATCCTCCAGAAGTTCTTTTAGCGTAAAAATTGTTTTAGCTATCCTGGGTGTTTGTTCTCCCAATGACGTTGAGTATTGTTCTGTCAAGGTCTGTAAAGTGCTGTGTCAGAATTTCGGTGATGATTAAGTTGAATCTGTAGACTGTGTTTGCTAAGTTTTCCTATGGAGACTCTACTGACCCACGAGCATGGAAGACCCTTCTGTCCTCTCATAGCTTCTTCAGTTTCTTTCTTCAAAGACTTAAGTTTTATCATACAGGCCTTTGACTTGCTTGGTTAGTTACCTCAAGGTGTTTTATATTATTTGTGGCTATTGTGAAGGGTGTTGTTCCCTGATTTCTTTCTCAGCCCCGCTTGTCATTTGTATATAGAGGGCAGCTTTCCCCCCTGAGTTAACGAGTTAATCTTTGTTAGCCCACTTCGCTGAAGGTGTTTATCAACTATAGTAGTTCCCTGCTAGAAATTTTGGGCACTTATGTGTATTTTCATACCATCGGTGAACAGCAATGCTTTGACTTCTTCCTTTCCGATTTGAATCCCCTTAATTTCCTTTAGTTGAATAGATACGGAGAGAGCCTTGCAGAGACTCCATGTCTACCTCACCAGGCCGGTCAGTTGTTCTCTCCATTCTTGGAGTTTCTTGTGAGTGAGGCCTCGCGGCGGGTGGGGGCGGGTGTGGGAGGCCTAGCCACCTGTGATTAATTACCTTTGTGGTGTATGGCCTCTCCCTACTACACAAGGAGACCACAGCAAATTCAGCAGCACACTTGCTGGTTTCTGTTTGTGTCTCACCCAAGCATGGTGGGGCGGTTCTTCAGGCTGTTCACTTTAGAGCTCTGGTGGAGAATCTGAGCGTGAGGCTCTGTCCCTGCCACCTGTGGTGCCGGGCCGTCTCTCCACTCGTGTGTGCCCAGCCCCTGGTCTCCTTTACTTTCCAGTTCCCTGTTGTTGCACTGTTGTGTCCGTAGTAAAGAGCATCCCCAGCCGCTGCTGCTGGTCCTGTGGGTGCTAGTTGGCTGCCACTCCTGGCTAATGCTTTGCAGGCGTCTTGCCTTAGTTTTTTAATCTTTTTTTTCTTCACTCTTTCTCTTAGGAAGAGTTTATTGGTTTTTTTCCTGGTTACTGTCTTTAACTAGGTTGCAGAGGATGCTGCTAATCCACCATCCTACCTGCAAATCTTAGTTTTTATTAATAGTTCTAAGTATCTAGTCTGTAGTTTTGTTGGTTTGGGGGTTTTGTGTATATGTGTTTTTGTTTTTTTTTTTTAAGCTGAGATTTAAAAATTTAGTATAAATAGTACTTTGTAAAAAAGTATAACACTCTTTATTATTGTATTTTTTCTGTAGATACACTCTGTGCAGTTCTAGAAAGAGACACACTGAGTATCCGAGAAAGTCGACTTTTTGGAGCTATTGTACGTTGGGCAGAAGCAGAATGTCAGAGACAACAATTGCCTGTGACATTTGGAAACAAACAGAAAGTTCTAGGAAAAGCACTTTCCTTAATCCGGTTCCCACTGATGACAATTGAAGAATTTGCAGCAGGTAAGGCTGCATCACTAATTTGAAATTAGTTCCAGAGCAAAAAAAAAAAAAAAAAAAGAAGTTACTAAGCACTAGCTACATAATAAACATGTTTCTGTAAAATTGTATTTAATTCTCATAAGAGCTGTTGAGGATAACATTTACATTTTATAGATTAGAGAAGTAAACTAGAAAAGATTTAAGTGCCTTGCCCAAGGTTAGAGGAACAAGTCTTTTTAGCCTTTATGGTTGCTGCATCTGATTAAAATGAGCCAGACCTGATTTTCAATTTTGGTGTGTGACTGCCATTCACATGGTAGTTTACAACACTCTGTAACCACAGTCCCAAGGGCCTGATGCACTCATACATTAGAATAAAATAATAAGAATTAAAGAGAGCATTCATATACATGTCATTTGGTATACATGTAAATATTTTTGTTGGAGCCGGGTGTGGTGGCGCACGCCTTTAATCCTAGCACTCGGGAGGCAGAGGCAGGTGGATCGCTGTGAGTTCAAGGCCAGCCTGGTCTACAAAGCAAGCCAGGACAGCCAAGACTATGCAGAGAAACCCTGTCTCAAAAACCAAAAACCAAAAAAAAAAAAAATATATATATATATATATATATTTTTTTTTTTTTTTTGGTTGGGCATATAATAGTAGAACTACTAAGTGGAGAGTGAATATTTTAGCGTTAGTATATCCTGTCATTTTTCCAAAGTGGTTTAAAGTCCACATTGAAGAACAACTGACAAAATTGGGTCTGATTCTTAATGCTTTGTATCATTACAGTTATAGTTTGCTTTGCATCACTGTGATTAAGACCATGCATGGCCGAAAGCAACTGGAGGAGGAAAGGGTTTATTTCCTCTTACAGCTGAGTCCTTTCCTAACACATACCTGGTATCGGCTTTAACCCACAGCAACAAAAACAGTTATAATTTTATGGTAAAAGTTTCCTCTTAGAACTGTGATTATAGGTCTATGTCTAATTTTTCAAATATTTGAGGACTTTATTTTTTTTCTCTCTTAATTTTGGTGTAGTTAGAGCATCTATTCTGTATTATCTTAGTCCTTTGAAATTTGTCGAGATTTGTTTTATGTCCCAACGTATCCAGTCTTACTAAATATCCATGTATACTATGGTGGATGTAGAGACAGAAAAATCTGATGAGTTCTATACTTGCTTAACATCTTGACTAATCCCATATCTACAAATATTGTAAAAATATTGTTCAAATTTTCAATCTCTATTTGTCTGGTCAGTTACTAAGAGAAATAAGTTCAAGTTTTTGGTTTTGGCTGAAAATACCTCCCTAGTTGGTTCCATAAATCTTTTCTTTGTATATTTTAAGATTCTATCATTAGGTACATTAAATTTTATGATTACTTTTATTGGATTTATACCTTTATCTTTATTTTATATCCCACTTTAAATCTAGTAAAGTTTATTTTACAACTTTGACACTGCTGTAGTTTTACAACCTTTTAAAAAAGCTTTTCTGCATTTATATTTTCTAAGGATTTATTTTCAATTGCATGTGTGTGAGAGGAGGTATGTGCATATGATGCAGGTGCCACACAGAGCCAGAGGTCTGAGATCCCCTTGGAACTGGCATCACAGGCAGCTGTGAGCTTCTACTATCCTTTTGGTGGGTTACTTGATAATATACACATGCTTCCTTACATGATTTTAGAATTAAATCTTAAAAATTAAAAATTTCAAATAAACTTTCCCATGCAGTACAAGAGACTTTACTAATAACACTCTCTTTAGCGTTTGGTGCCATTTCATGTATTCTACCTCTTATATATTGTAAAGCCTGTAAGACGCTGTTATCTTAAAAGTTAGTAGGCAGTTAGGTAACCTGTACATTGATTCTTTCTGGTGACTGCTGTGCTGCTCTCCGGGATCTTGTCAGTCAAGCTGAACAGTGATTCTCATTAGCCGCTGTTAGACCTCAGATTCTCTCAGCCCCTCCCCTGCTCTTTTCCTCTGCAAACATCTTTTCCTGCTGTCGTTTTTTCAGGGTTCTGTTTCTGGGCCTACAACTTCAGTTTGGCTGCTGTGATCTTGTTTTCTTTTGGCATCCATTATTTTCATTGGCCTAGTCTCGTTACCTCTTCTGAAGGATGCATACCTTTTCCCCCGTACTTTTAGGATTTTACATTAGCCTTACTTTCTAGTAAGTTGTTGACATACTAGGTCCATCCTTTTACATAACAGGCCTTAATTCTTTGATTTACCTCTGCTAATTTTAGTGAATGTGACTTTACCTTCTTTAAGTTGTTACATGTTTTTCGAGACCTGAAGACTTTCTTTTTTGTTGTTTTTTTTCTCAAGACAGGGTTTCTCTCTGTAGCCCTGGCTACCCAGACACTCACTTTGTAAACCAGGCTGACCCCAGACTTAGTGATCTGCTTGCCTCTGCCTCCTGGCTGCTGGGATTACAGGTGTGCCACCATCTTTAATCCCGGGCTGTCTTTTTTTCAACTAAGGAAATTTCTCTTGCTACAGGCTTGAATTATTCATTTTTAACCTTAAAAAGTGTGTGGGTAGTGCAGTGTGATGCACGAACATGCCCAGGCCAGAGGCCAACCTTGGATGTTGTTTTCTTCAGAACTGGCCACATTGGTTTTCTTTTGGGGACAGTCTTTCTTGTCCTGTGCCTGCCTTTGCCTCTCCAGTGCTGGGATCACAAGTGTATACTTCCATGCCTGGCTTTTTACATGGGAGCTGGGGGTTCAATTTTGCAGACTAAGGTAACTCCTTAGCCCTGAACCTTACCATTTTAATCCATCTGGAGGATGATGAGTTTTCATTTTTATCTCTTGTTCATCATATACAGGTTCAGTTCTGTTTCTTATGTCCTCTCTTCCCTCCCCTCCCTGTACTTTCTTGCTGGTTTCCTTTATACTCTTTCCTTATTCACAGATTATAAGTAATAAAGCTTGCATCATGTATGTCAAACCAGTATCTTTTGTTATTTTGTATGCGATTTAAAATTTTTTTTCTTTATTTAAATCAGAGTCTTGCTGTGTGGCTGCTGTGATGTGGAAGTTGCTGGGTAGAGTATGCTGACCCTGAATTTACAGAAATTCAGCTGCCTCTGCATCCCAAATTCTGGGATTACAGGCATGCACCACCACACCTGGTTGTCATGCTGAAAATTTTTTTAATTCCGTGTTTTTAAATCAGTAGGCACCAGGCAGTGGTGGTGCATGCCTGTAACCCAGTACTTAGGAGGCAGAGGCAGGCAGATCTGTGAGTTTGGGGCCATCTTGGTCTACAAAGTGAGTTCAAAACAGCCAAAAAACCAAAAACCAAACAAACCAAAACAACAGCAACAACAACAAAACTCTGTCTCAAAAACAAACAAACAAACAAATAAACAAAAACCAGGTGGCTTCCTAATCCAAATTTCTAGTATTTTGAGGTTTCTTCTTCCTCTGTTCTACTGGCTTTTTAAAGGATCCTGCCTCTTTGTGAAGGAGCAGCATTAATTCTGTAAATTTAAAGTACTTGGCATTTTTTTCCAATAAGAACAGTGAATTGGAAAATTGTACTGTATGTGGTTTTCTATTTTCACAGCTTTGCCAACCATAGCTCTCACCTTCTAAACCCCAGAAATAAAGTATTATTCCCCGTCTGTCTGTACTGAAATGTCCCTTTGTTCAGATTTTACCCTCAGACAAGTATTAAGTGGGAGATGGAAGGTCACAAGTACCAGTGTGTCCTTGGAGGTGATATGCCACCAGAGAGCATGTTTCTTTTGGTGAATAGAAGTCTGTGGTTCTCAGAAGAGTGGACAGAAAAATCCTTTCTGCTATGGTGGAGTTCATCTACGCCTTCACTTACCTTAATAACATTCTTTCAAGTTAGCCTCAGAAGGATTGATCAAAACTTCAAACGTACGCTGGGCAGTGGTGGCGCATGCCTTTAATCCCAGCACTCTGGAGGCAGAGGCAGGTAGATCTCTGTGAGTTCCAGGCCAGCTTGGTCTACAAAGCCAAGTCCAGGACAGCCAAGGCTAACACAGAGAAACCCTGTCTCAAAACAAACAAAAACTTCAAATGTATACTAAAATTTTATATGCTGTTTTTTTCCCTATTTCTCCAGGTCCTGCTCAATCTGGAATTTTGTCAGATCGTGAAGTGGTAAACCTCTTTCTTCATTTTACTGTCAATCCTAAGCCCCGAGTAGAATACATCGACCGACCTCGATGCTGCCTCAGAGGGAAGGAATGCTGCATCAATAGATTCCAGCAAGTAGAGAGCCGCTGGGGTTATAGTGGAACCAGCGATCGGATCAGGTATCTGTAGGAGTGTGGGTGTGGGACGTGGGTGCAGACAGCAGTCAGAGGTTAGCCTTTATCCTCGTAAGAGGAGGGTGAGGGGTAGTTAATCAGCATTTTTTTATAGCTTGCTTAATACAGGATGAGGCCAAAGCAGCACACAAAGAAATAAATAATAATTAACTGCTTTTAGCAAATAAGAGGAGGAATAAATGATTTAAATATTTGATTCAAGTAAGTAGAAAATGAACATAGAAAGAGCCCTAGAGAACTTAAATAGGCAAATGAAGAAAGTAGTGAGTTAAAAGAAAATTGATCAATTCATAATCTGTTTTCCTTAAAAGATCAACAACAACAAAAAAATCCTAGCAGAAGCAGTTCTTTAAATTCATATTTAGAAATAAAAAAGCGACTGATATGCTGAAATTTTTACTTTAATTCTGGGCTTACTCTGTGCTAATAAATTGAACATCTTGATGGAATGGATCATTTTATAGGCAAATATAAATTATCAAAATTGACCGAAGAAGAAAGCCTGAGTAGACCAGTTACCCTGGGAAGAATTAAAAGTTATCAGAGAACTGTTCATTCACAAGGTTTTTACAGGTGAGTTTTTATCAAACACTGAAGGAACAGCACTTCCTTGAGCAGTGAGAGAGGAGACCGCCATGTGGGTAGTTACTAAAGGGAGCAAACTCCAGCACACATGTTCTGGATCAGCCTGGCCTTGTAGAGGACATTGTACATGCCCACTCTGCCTTAACAGAACAGTGCTGTGAGAAGAAATGCAGTGTGTTGGCAGAGTGAGGGAGCAGCTCAGTGTGAATGTATTAACATAACATAGCTCAACACAGTAGGAGACCACAGGAAAACAGTGGTTCCAACAGACAGTGGAACTATTGAGGTGGGTAGGAGGAGATGCCTTTGATCAGATTTTACCTTTGTACCTGGTGTTTAACTATTAATAGGGTATGTCTAGAAAGCATTTCTCTAACAATGACAGACTATTAAAGAGAAATTAGAAATTGAAAATCCAGCTAGACATACCTACCAACTTTGCTGAGTTTCGGCAGTGGTTGAATGCAGTCATAAAAAAGGCCTTCCCATTAACTCTGGATGTACATTAGCATATAGCTATAAGAAACTCAGTTTTTCTGTAGTAAATATTTTATACTTTAATGACTTAAAACTCATGTTGTTGGGCTGGAGAGATGGCTCAGAGGTTAAGTGCACTAACTGCTTTTCCTGAGGTCCTGAGTTCAATTCCCAGCAACCACACGGTGACCCATGACCATCTATAATATGATCTGATGCCCTCTCCTGACCTGCAGATGTGCATGAAGACAGCACTGTATACATAATAATAAATAAATAAATCTTTAAAAACTCATATTGTTCTAATTTAGAGGATAAATGGCCTATCTATAATACAAATACAGTACAGTTTACCTGTAATATAAATAAATTCAGCTGATAATAACAATTTAAGGAGAAATGGCCAGGCATAGTGGTGCATGCCTCTAGTCCCAGCACTCAGGAGGCAGAGGCAAGGCAGATCACTGTGAGTTCGAGGCCAGCCTGGTCTACAAAGCGAGTTCCAGGACAGCCAAGACTACACAGAGAAACCCTGTCTTGAAAAAAAAAAATTAAGGAGAAATAATGAAACTGATAGTAAAATTCCTACTTTGGGTAGGACACTAGCCGGCAAACTGAAGTGTACATCTCTCTATATGTGTACACTCTTACATGTGCCAGCTACAAAGTATGCACACATTAATACCTTATAGTCTAATATTTGATAAAAGTGAGTCCATTCTATGTATTCATACTTCTGTATCTGAACTTGGAACTCTTACTCATTACTTTTCTGCCAGAGTCTGCATATCCCCAGGCAGACTGAAGGGAAGGGCCGTGCAGCGGGAGAAACTCTGCTCTGGGCTGGTGTTTAGACGAGGTCCGGGTCAAGCAGCTGTTAGCAGCGTGGTCAGTCACTGAGCTCCAAGTGCCCTTTTAGTAAGATGAAGATAACAGTATAGGATGAGTCGTCCGCAGGGTTTAAGTCTAAGGTAGGTGTGCGTCTTCACACATGACAAATGCAGCTGTGGGTGTAAGCTGGCATGTGTGTGAATATAGACATAAACACCAATGGCAACAGTGCCTGTAAGAGTTTATGTATGTATATGGTACTTGCTGTCTATGGAAGTCAGGCAAGTCGCACTAAAATACCTGCAGTTTGTAAATAAATATGATTACAGCTTACAGTCAAAATGAAAATTTCCTGTCACGAATTGTGGGATTCTCGGCTATGGAAGTCCGTTCTTTACATCACAGGTGTTATAGCATCACTGGCTCCTTGCGCCTCTAAACCTTACGGTAAAGAGAACCTTACCAAAAAACCTCTTGGAACTAATGAAAGAATAGTTGCTGCTTAAAAATATAAATTTGAGATTATTCTCACCAAAATTATGTTAAATAAAATGATTAGTGTTACAGAAATGAACAGTGGTGACAGTTGTGCAGTGATGTTAATGTATTTAATGCCACTTACCTGTATACTCAATGCCTAATGTGCTACAGTTTATATATGGACTGCCACAATAAGAAAACCCAAGACTTTAAATGTAAAAAAAAAGATTTTGACTTATATTGAGTAAATAACATTGAAGTCTATAATTCACTATATTGTAGTAAATTACCTATTTATTATGTTAAGCATTACTGTAACAGAGTAGGAGTGAACTCGAAATGGCGAGCAAACAGCGCTGTGTAGACACGGAGCGCCTTGGCTGGAGTCACACTTTGATAAATTGACTTGAGCATCTTAGGAAATTATTTTCATAAGTCCCATGTTTGGGGTAGAGAAGTGGCTAACAAAATAAAAAGTTAATTTGTGAGAATAAATTCTCCTAAAAAGAGAGGAGCGGCTTAAATGTGAAGAAGAATGATCGGTCTATGAAAAGTACTCTATGCCACACGGCGTGAAGGTCAGAAACCAGGAGGCCAGTGAGCACTGAGTGGGGTAGAAGAGAGGGAAGGGTCAGCCCTGAGAACCTGCAGCGAATCACAGTCAGGTTTGCTTTTCTTATGATCAAGAATTAAAAATACATAGTCTGATAGTGATTTTTAATGTAGTTCATAAAAGCAGGTTGACAGGATTCGCCTCTGGATTCACAAGGTGCTTTAAGTGATTTCTCACCTATCAGCTCATCTTCGGGCTGTTTTTCTTTGTGCTGAGGATTGATGACTTCTCAGGACCGAGACACGTCCTCTGCCACCCAGCCGCACACCTGGGTAGTTTTCTGATGTAATTTTAAAAAGGATGAAATACCGATTTTGTGGTTTAAAATTACTGTTACCTTACTATATTGGGTGTGTGGCACAGCATGCGGGTAGGAACATGTGAGCACTCCCCTTCCCTGTGGTGCCCAGGGTTAGAACCGTCACACACTAGGCAAGGACTGTGACCCTGAGCTGCAGCTGCAGCCTGAGCCGCGTATACATCTTTGAAAAGATGACCCTGAATGTTTAACACCCCTGGCTGCCTTCTAGTCTCTTGCCACTGTGTTGTCCAGACTGCACTTGACCTTGTGAGCACAGGTTATCCTGCTTCAGCTTCCTGGGTAGTGTGGGCCATGAGTGGGAGGAGCCACGCCTGGCTGAAGCCTTTTGACTACAAGAACTTAGGATAATATAAATAGTTTGCTAAAGAAGTGAGTTATTGTATGAAACGGAGCTTAGGGCCTGCACATAAGGAAGAATTTACTAAGCTGTAGTCGTGTGCCAGTAGAAGTAAAAATCAAAATATTAGCTGGAAGTTATTTTGCATTACAGATTATAATTATACAGTCTTTTCAGTTGCCTTTGTATTAATGCCATTTTTTTACACATATATGAAATGAAGTAAGATAGATCAATATTTCTTGACTATTGTGACCAAACTAGACTTGCTAATTATTTTATGGAACCTTTATTCAAACCCATCGATATGAGTTAGCTCCTGTCTCCAATTATGTACCACCAGTTGTTAATCCAGTTCATTCATACTTAACACAGTGTATAATTATTATTTATTCCCTTCTTTTCTAGTTTATCACTATCTTCCATTTGGCAAAGATAGAAACTGTGCCTTGTTCACCATTGTCTCCTGACCAGCCACACACAGTGACTAAGTGTGATAGGCCCTCAGTAAATATTTACTGAACTGATGGATTGTCCAAGTTTGGGACTTTGATCTTAATGATTAGCATGTTCATGAGAGAGAGTTGGATGAGTCCACCATAGAAGCAGCCGTTATAATAACGTAGGTATTCAGGTTACAATGCTTTGACTGTACAGAACAAATCCTACTTGAGTTCTTCAGTTCACGTTAGGTTTTGTGGGAAAAGAACTTGACATTTCCCAAAATGTCTTTTTTGATAGTTTTCTCTTTGTAAGTAAAATTCAGGTAACACTTTTAAAAGGCTATAGACTTCAAAATGGGACCGCTCAGAGAACTGCTTATGTTATTGTGCAATGGGCTTCTTTCTCACAGGTTCACAGTTAACAGAAGAATCTCTGTAGTTGGATTTGGTTTGTATGGATCTATTCACGGGCCCACGGATTATCAAGTGAATATACAGGTACTCGCCTCACTGTTAGCATCCTGAGACACAACTGCAACTTCAGTAAATTCTGCTCTGACAAAAACCCAGGTGTCATTTTCAGAACAACCAGAAAGCATCAGTAGTATTTTTAAGCCATTGCATCTTTGTGGTCATTGTAAAGTAAAAAATCTAGTTTCAGGAAATGTTGGTCCTTTATAAAAGTATTAGCATACCTGGAATCTTTTGTCCTGGACACCCTTAAAAGTAATTGACTTAAAATCCCTTTTGCCCTTTCATGTTACTTGCGCTTTCGCACCTTGAAACTATCTCATCACTCACACTGCCTCAAGCACTCTCTTCATTTAGGAGTGTCTGAATAAACACTGCTTCATGGTTTTGTTCTGTTTTGTTTTGTTGACAGGGCCTTGCATCTGAGGCTGGTCTAACTTGCCATCCTCCCACTTATGTCTTTCTAGTGCTGAGGCTACAGGTGTGTGCCTCAGGCCTTAGGCTGCTCCACTACAGTTCTTTCCCAGAGGGCACTAATGTCCAATCTGAAAGAGTGTTGAACGCCTCGTGTTCTGGTCTATCCTTCCTAACAAACTGATACTGTCTCGTAGACTTCATCCCCTGTCAAGGAAAACTACTTATGAACTATATACAATGCTCTCCACATATTTTATACATAAAGTACAAAAGTAAGAGGGAAGGAAGTAAAGCACATTTCAAGGTTTTATCAATAAAACAAGACCGTGCCTTCTAAATGTTACTACTGTGTTCTCTTTAATAACAAAAACTTTGAACCTTGTAATCAAATGCATGCTTTTTAAATGTTGCTACTTTGTATTTCCTGTGCCTACAACAAATCAAAGATCTGGTTCTGTGACAGCCAGAAACAAAGGAGAAAATTATTTTCAATTAGTTTTTGTGTATTGAATTAAATCTGTTAATCCATGTAGAGGCACATGTTCGTGTACATGCATAAGTGTAGAAGCCAGAGGAAATCTTGGGTGTCATTCCTCAGGTGCCATCTGCCTTAGTCTGGAGTCAGTCTCGTTGTCCTGGAACTCACTCTGATCTGCAGACCAGGCTGGCCGCGAAGTCACAGTGTAGGTGCTAGGGTCTTAATCAGAGCCTCAGGGTTATGGAGCAGGTACTTCACCCACTCAGGCGTTTCCCCAGCACCTCTTAAATCTCACTAGAACCATCTAGAGGGCTTTTTCGTTTATTTGTAAGTATGTATTTTATTTTGTGCATGTCTAAGTGTATGTATGTGCACTGCGTGCATGCAGGAACCAGAAGAGACCAGGCATTTTAATTTCAGAAAATGCTGAAAGTGAACATGCTGAGTAGGCTAGCCTAGGAGTAGGACATGGGCTAAACAAGGAGGAGAGACCCTTCCCCTCCAGCATCCCCAGTGTCTTTGGTAATTAGAGATAAGTAGAGAGAAATCAGAACACGAGAAGTTTACAGCCTGGGTTGCAGTTTCTAAAACTTGATATTCTTTCCCACAAGACTGTTCCAATCTAACTTAAGTGTAACTTCTCTTGTAAAATCACAGATCATTGAATATGAGAAAAAACAAACCTTGGGACAAAACGATACTGGGTTTAGCTGTGACGGAACTGCTAACACATTCAGGGTCATGTTTAAAGAACCGATAGAGATCCTGCCCAACGTGTGTTACACAGCATGCGCAACACTCAAGGTAAGAGCCACTCTGCTCCCCTGGCTGTGCCCACTCTGCACTCGAGGCTCCTGGCCTCTGTGTTTCACAGTCACTGGCATGGAAGATCCTTAGAAAATGGAAGAGGAAACCAGAGCTAACATGCTCTGCCGCATTAAATGCTGTCCAGCACAACTCTGTTCTGAGAGAAAAGTTCTTCCCAGAACTGGCCCTCTGTCTAAAGGAAATTGAACTTTGCACAGAAGATAATATAATTGTTTCCTTAAAACCTTTTTACAGTTGTTAATGACTAAACTCTATATTGTTGTTTTTAAATTTGTTTTTAAGCAAAAAACTCTCTATTTCATTAAATGACTGCATGAAAGCGTATACTGAATCTGTAATGAATAGAGTAGACCAGTAGTCAAATCAGAACACACTGAGTGCTTCTTAAATGAACCGTTTATTCCCATTTAGGGTCCAGATTCTCACTATGGCACAAAAGGACTGAAGAAAGTAGTACATGAGACCCCTGCTGCAAGCAAGACTGTTTTTTTATTTTTCAGTTCCCCTGGCAATAATAATGGCACTTCAATAGAAGATGGACAGATACCAGAAATAATATTTTATACATAATCTAGTGTTAACAGCCATTCAGTCTAACCTCAAAAGCATAAATGACTGGCTACAAATAGTTTGAGTGTCATTAGTATTTATAATTGCAGAATAAGAAACATTTTAGTTTTTCAGAAGAAGTAGAAAAGTTCATTTAGATCTCTGCATGATTTAAAGGCAGACTTTCCATTTTCTTGTAATCCTTGCAGCAAAGAGAAGCTGGTTGTGTGAAAACTGCAATCTTTACTGCTTCGTCTTGTGTGATTTTTGTAGGTCCGCTGACTTGTCATCTTTCACTAGTTTGGGAATTGAAGGATTCTTGTCATAAATAACAGATGTGAGTGTGTGGGGTTTTTTTTTTTTTTTCAATTTTTGTTTTAACTATTTTGAAAGTTAGATGAGATGGGTCACTATTCCTACAGAATTCTTTTTAGGTCAAATAACTCATTTCAGAAAATTAAAAAAAACTGACTTTATATTTGAGGTTTTGAAATACCTGATTGTTAACACTTGGAATAATGCTAAAAGTAAGTCTAAAAAACACCCAAGAAAAATTTTAGTGCATTTACAGAAAAGGTATTTTGTAATAGTATAGCAGTGTATTGCATAGTACTGTTTTAAACCTGTAAGTGGAGTTTGTATAAATTCCTAATAATGTGATATAAACAGATGCAAAGGGATGACCTAGATGGGGTCTTTATCACTCCCATCCCACTATGACTGTCATGGGTGCTGTCAGTAATCCTAGATGGTTGACATGTGACAGATGCCAACAGATGCCACTTGAGCCCAGCAGCAACCTTGCCCAGTAAGAAGGGGGTGAAGTACCAAGAGCCCCAGCAGCTATTTGAAATCATAAAGCCACTCCTGCTGAAAAGGAAGGGAACTTTTTGTCACCTCAAAGTTCTATCCAAGAAGTAAAACTGCTTGGTATTTGTGACCTCGTTGACGTGACCAGCATAAACAGTAAGAGTGGATCAAAGGATACCTGGTAGTGTAACATTTCTACATTTTTATACAAAGCAGATTTTTAAGATACAAGTGAGATAACATTTTCCTCCTGAAAAGGATTATCTTATAAAAAATAAACCTTGTATAATTAAGCTTGAGGCATATGGGCCTATCAGAATGTTGTGGGAAATTATTAAAAATAAAAATTCTTTTTAAGCATCAACCTAAGAATCTTTTCTAAATAGGCTATGAAAGTTTTCATCAAAAGTAGTATTTTGTATTTTCAAGAGAGCAGGGAGGTGTTGTGTTGGTGGCCAGGGCCTCTTGAAATCGTTGAAGAAAGGGAAGTGTTTTCTGTCTATTCTGGTACCACAGTCTTAGAGGCATAAGCCTCGGTTACCTGGAATACCTGTGGGATGTGTGATTCTGCTTAACTGAAGACTCCATAGTGACCATTTTGAGAGGTATTTCTTCACAAGTATTGCATGCCAGAGGAAAGTTAGTGCTTTTTGACATTTGGGGCATTTACATGCCTTGTGTTGTACTGAGCAGCTGTAACTGAATATAGTCATGGAAGGTACAAGAAACAGAACCACTCACTGACATTGGGACGTCACCTGTAATTTTTAAAATAAATTTATCCTTTTTGTTTACCTATTTTTCGCCACTTGTCTTTTTCTTTATAGGTTGAATGAGATGGTACTTTGGGACAAAGGTTCTAGATAATTAAAGTGTAGCTTTATATACTTCTAATTTTAATTAATATTTACAGAGTTGGGCAGGGAATAACTCAATTACCCAGTGTGCTGTTTTGAATGAAAATGGCCCCCATAAGTTCATAGGGAGAGGCACTGTTATTAGACGCTGTGGCCTTTGTCTGCACACCATCATGTTTCCTGCAGTGACAATAGTGGACTACACTCTGAACTACAAATAAACCCCAATTAAATGCTTTGCTTTATACGAGTCACTGTCTCTTCACAGGAATAAAACACTGACTAAGACGCCTACCTGAATTCCATCCCTAGTACACACACCAGTCCTTGCTGCCTGAGGGATGCCTGCGCACTGGCCCGCACACTGGCCCGCACACTAAGGGCTTTGCATGCGTTCTTGCTTGTCACTGCATCAATGGGTGCCCAGACAAAGAAGTTAATACTTAGGAAGGTTCCTGTGTGGTACTGGTACAATTTAAAGTTATTTTTATGCCCCATGCTATTGACCAGGGAAAATAAGTTGCCAAAAGAGCCAGCCAGTGTTGGTGCACACCTTTAGTCCCATCACTGAGGAGATAGGAACAGGTGAATCTCTTGAATCCGAGGCCAGCCTGGTCTACAGAGCAAGTCCCAGGACAGCCAGAGCTATATAGAGAGACCCTGTCTCAAAAGAAGGAAAAAAAGAAAAGAAAAATAATTTTTACTAACGTGTACCTACTATAGAATATCAGTACATGTAAAAGTATTTCTTTAAAAGCATTACTATTCTAGTGTCTACCACACAATTTAAGATGGAATATTTGCACTTTCAAACTTTGTGTTTTAGGTCCACAAAAGTTTCAGGAAGACATACACTTTCAAAGGAAAAAAACGTGTCTGCAATCAAAAATGCTTACAGAACAGAAGGAGGAATATGGTACATGAAATGCAAAATATTCAGCACTTCCCTTGCTAGTGCCTTCTTCGGCCTCTGTCTCTTCTTGTCCTCAGTCAGAACATGTGAACTCTGTCCAAGTTGAACAAAATAGATGCTTGGCAAAAGAGGGAGCCCAGCATTTATTGCTACATGCTTAAAAAAAAAAAAAAGTTCCATTGGCAAAGCTAAAATCAACTCTTCAACTGAAGTAAGATTTTCAAAACCTAATTTAAAATGGAGTCTAACATTTAGAATGGCTTTTCCCTGTCCTTTCCCATTGGAGCAGCTTGAACTGAGGCTGCTCTTGCTCTTTCTAGCTGGCGATGAAGTCCTTATACTCGGGTACCCGTGGAGAAGACACGGGCTCGTTACAAGGCATTCCTCCCTTTACCCATCTATCCACCTGCCTGCCAGGCCCCATCAGTCATTCACCAACACACGCCCCCTCCCTTTTTAAGCCCAACTGTCAGCCTGGCATGGTGACACACGCTTTTAATCCCAATACTTGGGAGGTAGAGGCAGGCAGATCTCTTTGAGTTTGAGGCCAGCCTGGTCTACAGAATGAGTTCCAGGGCAGCCAGAGCTAACACACAAACCCTGCTTTCAAAAACCAAACAAAACAAAACACCCAAACAATTGTCAACTCTCTAGAGCAGTGGTTCTCAACCGTCTAATGCTTTGGCCCTTTAATACAGTTCCTCGTGTTGTTATGACCCCACCCATAGTTATTTTCGTTGCTCCTCCATAACTAATTTTGCTACTCTTACGGATCATAATGTAAATATTTTTAGAGATAGGGGTTTGCCAAAGGCCGTGGCCCACAGCTTGAGAACCACTGTTCGAGAGGGTATCATGATTTCCCCTCAAAATCCAACAAGTTACTACAGTGTAATTTTCATTTTCAATTTGTAATTTATTTAAAAAGAAATAGGTGTGGTGTGGTTTAACACTGGATCACTTCTGCCTGAGCCTTAATGCTGGCCTCAGTGTCCCTAGTTTTTCAATGTAGTAGGCTTCAGCCACCATCATCTCGTGACCACACCACATTACTTGTCATACAAAACTTGTGTCTCTTGCAGAGTATATTGAAACATCCATTTTGGATCCAGCCTTTAATAGCTGTTTTCAGCACTCATGTTCAGTGCCACCTGATCCTGAATCTGAACGGTGTAGCTCTCTGCATTAGTCAAACCTCTCCTTTGTCAGTGCTCCTGACTCCCTTCCCTAGTCAGTCAGACATTTGGTCTTTAACCACTTTAGTGGCCCTCAAGCCTTGAAGCATACACACAAACCAATCTGATTGTCTGAATTACTACTCCGCCCCCTAGATGCTGAGGCCAGGCATTAAAAGACCTCTAACCGGCTGGGGTGTAAGCTCAGTGGCAGAACATGTGTTCAGCATCAAAAATCCAATAATGTAAGTAGAGACTGGGATTTTCATTTCCTCTAGAGTGACTTTCAATAGACAGTTCTGCCATTTCCCAAACTGTGTGACTCCTTAGTGCTTACCTCCGTCCCCTCCCCACCACCGGGAGATGGTGCAATTCCAACTCCTGCTCCTGAGCCAGCCTCTCCTAGCTCATTCCTATGCCTTCAAATGCAGTTAGCCGTCTGTTACTTCACAGCAAAGTAGCAAATATTACCCACACATTTCTGCTGTATCCACTGAGACTGCTCCTATCTGGGTCAACAACCCCACTTGTTTTCTAGACCAGTGAACACCTGGTCATCCCACTGCTCTTGTGATAATTATAAGTTGACCATTCCCCTTTGAAATAATCTCCCTTAGCTGAGATTGCACTATACTATCTGTTTATTTGTGGGTTGCCTCACTAACCCTTCTTGCTTTATGCTGGGCCTGCACAACAGCTCTGTACACTTGGGATGTCTCTTATCCCTTTCTTTTTCTTTCTTGTTCTCTATCAGCTGCACAGGTAAAGCATGCAGGCAGCTCCTTAACTGTGTCTCCAATCATTTCACATTTAATATATTCTACACACTCACTTCTAACTACCAAACCTGTTTGTTCATTAGCCCCAGACTTGGGCATCTTCAGTCTTCAGATGGTCATCTCTGACCATTCAGGTCCCAGAGATCCTCTAAATGGTTACTACCCATCTCCCAGGGAGGTGGCAGATCTTCCTGTCTTTGAGCATATATTGTCCACACATTCTAGCTTAACTGGACAAGGCCAGCCCCTAACTTTAGCACTTGCATGATTTGCCTGTTACAATTTCATGAGCGGTCGAATTCCACCCCACAGTGGACCTCTCCTTTTACACTACACTGCCACGGTGCCGCGTTAGGCATGCTAGCACTGAGGCTAGCTGCTCTTGCCACTCACCGACAGGTGACATCTTTCCCTCAAGTGACAAAGATGGTTCACAGGAACAGTTTGCAAAGGAACGAAACCCGCGACATCCCGGCGCGAGGTGGCGCTCTCAGGAGAACTGCTAGCCGCTTCCGCTGTCCTATGCGCAGGCGCACAGGACTTCCGCCACTCTGCGGTCGGTTCTCCGCAGCGGCGCCTGCGGGCTTGGGATGCTGCAGCTCGCGGTGGGTCGCTGCGCTTTGGCCCCAGCTAGATTCCTGTTTGGTTCTACTATGCCTAAGAAAGCCAGTGCGTCGAGCAAGGCCAGTGGCAAGACTCGTGGTATGGAGAGGGTGGGCCACGGGACTACACCGGCGAGGAACGGAAGCCGCGCCTGGAGAGCAAGAGACCTTCCTTACAGCTTGTTATTGTAGTCCAGGTCTGAGACTTTGTGGACCGCACATTAGCTCGCCTGAGGACGGCTGAGCAACCCCTATGGCGCACCTGCTGGCCTTCTCGGCGCCCGCACTCGGAGGGTTACCTTTCCCGGCAGGCTGTGCGGTCTGCCTTCCTATGGCGGCAAAAAGCACCCCTCCGTCAAGGAAAGAGCACCCCTTCCCCTGACATCTTCCTAGGCCAACTCCCAACTTCTTTCTGTGACCCAGCACAGGCTCCACCGTCCTGACATTGTCCTAGGCCAACTCCCAACCCCTTCCTATGACCCAGCACAGGCTCCCCCACGTGCTGGCACCTTCTCTAGAGCCCAAGCCCTGGCTGCCTTTCTCCGCGCAGTAATGTGCTCTGTATGTGTACTTCGTTGGTACACTTAGCACAGTGATGCGCTTTATTATGGTTGTTGCCGCTCACTGTGGTCCCAGTTCCTTGAAGACGGAGTGTGAATCCTCTTCCTCTTCATACCCACTGTCTGCATACTGCCCTGGAACTAACTTCCTGTTGAGTGAAAGCTCTTAGCATGGCACTTAAATGTCACTTGTTATGGTTCTTTTTGCAGCCAGCTCCTTGCTCTCTCCCCCACTCTGAACTTTACAATGCATTGGCTATAGGATGACTAATAAAAGGGCTGTCTCTTGAGGAATAGAAACTATAAAGCAGACTATAGGAATAAGTCCTAAGGTAGCCAGCATGAGATCTAAACAGGACGCACGCACACATAGCTTTAGGCTACGACAAATATATGTAAGTAATAAATAGTCTCTGTGGAGGAAGTGAATTATAAAGCTAACAAGACAAAGCAGCATGCAGGTGTGGAGGCCAGAGTCAGGTCTCCCAAGGAAGTACAAATACTGTGGGGCATTGAAAACTTGATTGAATCTGGAGGGATGTGGGAAAGGCACCTCAGTGTCCAGTTCCTGGATGGTAGGCCTAGTTTAGTGAAGGTGAGGGCTAGTTATGGGTCAAAATTAATGAAATATTTTGTAACCTGTAAAATGGTAACATGTCATTTTAGGGTAAAAACCAAACCAAGGAACCAGAGACACCAACTCCTCCTGCGGGGCCTGTGGCAACTGATCCTAAAGGTTTTGTCACCATAGCCATCCATGCGAAACCCGGCTCCAAACAAAATGCTGTGACAGGTACGTCTGAGAGTTGGGTGGGATTCATGTGTGGATGAAGGGTTCTTCATCTTCTCTTTGCCTTGTCAGCTGACAGTTTATCCTGTCATTTTCATATCTGCATTTAGAGGCTTCTCCGTTTAAAAATTCTATATTCTCATACCAAGGCATTTGAGAGAAAATGTGCAGAATTCCATACCAATCAGATGGAAACCATTGTATCTTTAAAAATGTGGTGTTTTAGCAGGGTGTGGTGGGCGCACGCCTTAAATCCCAGCCCTCGGGAGGCAGAGGCAGGCTCCCCGACCCCCTGCCTGGAGCTCTTCCCATTCCAAGGCCGTTTCTAGTTGCCTGAATTCAAGATGCTCTCTAAGACTCTAGAGCTGTCTCCTAAGCAGGGTTTCTCCTCTGCGGGTGTGTGTTCTGTAGCTGGACACATTGTTTATCTACGCTCCTTGAAGTATTAGTTTAATCATTCAGTGCGTGAGAGACTGAACCCAGACCGACAGCTAGTGATTGAAAGCCTGTCCCAAGTAAGTGCAAAGCGAAATGAAAAAGACGAAGCTCATGCCATCTCGTTCCAGATCTGACCACTGAGGCCGTGGGTGTGGCGATCGCAGCACCTCCATCTGAGGGGGAGGCAAACGCGGAGCTCTGTCGGTATCTTTCCAAGGTCTTAGAACTCAGGAAGAGTGAGGTGGTTCTGGATAAGGTTTGTCTCTCTTTTTTAAAATGGTTATATACTGATCGGAGTTCATATTTTCTATGTGTATGGCTGTTTTACCTCCATGTATATGCACACCGTGTGCATACCTGGTGCCCTCAGAGGCCAGAAGAGGGTGTTGGATCCCCTAAGACTGAAGTTATAGATGGTCCCGAGCTGCCATGTGGGTGCTGAGAATTGACCCTGGAGCCTCTGGAAGAACAGCCAGTACACTTAGCCACTGACCCATCTTTTTTAAAAACTCATATTCATCTAAATACAAAACTC
Source organism: Acomys russatus (assembly GCF_903995435.1). Classification (NCBI taxonomy): domain Eukaryota; kingdom Metazoa; phylum Chordata; class Mammalia; order Rodentia; family Muridae; genus Acomys; species Acomys russatus. The sequence goes on along the minus strand of NC_067143.1, from coordinate 36,699,827 downwards.
TGTGACTTCATAGTCTTCATCTGCATCCTCTCTGTCCATATTGAGACTGTGCACTCTTCACTTACAGTCCTTCATTACGTCATTTGCAACGTTTCTTTCCTTAAAGTCACAGCTGTACTTACTGTCACATTAGTCTTGCTTACTTCTTCAAGACACCACTATACTGAAAATAATCTAAAATGGCTCCTGTTTGTCACCTCCATCCACTAAGCTCACCAAGCACTTCTGACCCCACATTGGTTGTGCGCACTAGGGCATGCCGACTGTGAAGGATGAAGACAATATGAAGACAATACGGTGGTTTCATTCAGAATCACCAGAGTCTGAGTCTTAAAAACAGGCCCCTGGGCACCCCTGAGGACATGTTGAATTAGGCTCTGTATGCAGGAGAGCAGGCCAAGATTTTGTTTTTGGAGCTCAACCTGCAGTTCGTATCTGGGTGTCATTTAAAGTCATAAACTACACTTGAAAATCCACCTGAGCCGGCCAGTTCCTGCACCTCTGCCACCCGTGGTAGGTCATGCCTGACCTCTGCAGCGCTTCTGGTCTGACGTTAGTGGGAAGGTACGGCCCACTCAGTGTGCACACACGGTCCATCTAGATAAATTCCTGATCAACATCTATGTTTTATAAAAGGCATGTTTCAAATGCTTTTATGAGTTTTTTAAGTTATTGTGCATCATAATACTTAGACATGGTTGGGTTTTGTTTGTAATGTTTAGAAATGTATAACAATTTCGAGGGGAAAAAAAAGCAGCTTGATTATGTTTAGATGTTATAACAACTTTATACCAAATTGCCATATTTGATATTTTAAGATTATTTTCCTTTGTAATTTAAACCAATCACTTGAAACTAGAATATTGGCCAGGCACAATGGGAACTCCCTCTAATCCCAGCACTTGAGAAAGAGAAAGGATCAGGAGCTCTGCTTCATCATTAGCTATATATTGAGTTTGAGCTAATCTGACCCTATCTTAGAGAAAAGAAAAAGACTTAGAAATTATAAACATTCACCTTGGCATTCTAATGCAGAACTTTTGTTATAAAGAGAGAAGTAGAAAGGCAAAAACCCTGGAGGGTTGTACGAACGTGTCAGACGGTAGACGTGTGCAGGGGAGAGCGTGCCTGGGCTGTCGGGAACGGCCACCCACAGCACCGCACATGCTTTGCTGGGGGCGGGGAGGTCTGCTGCTCCCGCCAGCCTTAGGATGCTGAGTGTCTCTCTTTCTTTCTGGCTCAGGGTGGTAAATCTCGGGAAAAGGTGGTGAAGCTCTTGGCCTCTACGACTCCAGAAGAGGTCTTACAGAAACTGAAAATGGAAGCTGAGAAAAAGTAAAGGCGAGAAATGACACTTAACATCCTTGATGGGTTTTCATAACAGTAAAGAGGTGGCCGCATAGGAAAACATACATAAGTGCCCAAACATACATGAAAATCAGACGGTGGGAACTCGAGAGATGAGCTCAGTGCTTAAGAGCACTTGCTGCTCTTCTAAGGGACTTGGGCTCAGCTCCCAGCCCTCACGTTGGAGGGCTCACACGGAAACTCCAGTTCCAGGGTGACCTGACGTTCTTTTCTGACCTCTTGCAGACTTGTGGTTTGTGTATGTACGTTCCAGGCACACACATACATGCACTAAATAAACAGACTTAAAACCCTTGAGTGCAGACTGCCTGAGATACATCACTCTAATTTCATGGCACTACAATGACACCGCCGGGAAGAAGAGTCAGGAGGACTGGCCTCATCTCTTGCTATCCATGATGGCGCTTCTGATCTGCAGACATTGGGAGACCAGTGGAACACAGCATGCAAGATGACAACAAGAAGCCAGCTCCCTGTACTAGTGACAACAAGAAGCCAGCCCCTGTACTCCTAGTGACAAAAAGAAGCCAGCCCCCTGGACTCCTACTGAAGTGTCTTTAGCCTTGTCATCCCCACAGTGTTCCTGGAATTCTGGCAGCTTCTAACTCAGTTTACAAGTGAGAAACCTTTCGTGTCGCTTTATAGTCTTACTTTCTATTTTACGTATTTTTTTTTTTTAATGCAAAGGTGTTTTCATATATCTTTTTAAAATTACATGGAACTTTTTGTGGACAAGTGAATCATGAAGACTTATAATTTAATGTCAGTTATTTTTGAAACCTTGTAAAATTTCAAATCTAGAAGTTCTTAGGAAAAAAAAAAAAAAAAGAAGAAGTTCTTAGGAATCTCCAAAGATCTTAAGAAAACAAAGAAGTGGCTGGAGGGATGGCTGGCAGTTAAGGCTGCTTACTGCTCTTTGAGAGGACGTGAGGTCAGTTCCCAACAACCCAACGTGGAATGCCCACAGCTGCCTGTAACTCCAGTTCCAAGGGACCCAGGGCCTCTGGTCTGAGGACACCCATACCCATGTATGCACACACATGCAGAGAGACAGACAGGCAGACAGACACATAATTTAAATATTTTTTAAAAAAGAAGACAGTGATAAAGACCCAGAAGTTCTTTCCGTTGTTTGTAAAGACCATCAGAAATCACATGCCTGAGCTGGAGCTGGGCTCAGCTGGTGGTGCTTCCTGCTTCCCATGAAGCCTTGGGTTCCAGTCCCAGCATTGCCTAAACTGCTTGTGGTAATACACACTTGTAACCCCAACACTCTGGAGGTGACCCTCTACGGAATAGACTTCCAGGTCAGCCTGGGACACATGAGTCTAATTACCTAGATCTGCATAGGTGGCGTGTATGTGAATATGCAGCTGAAGATAGCGAATACACTTCATATATTTGACCTGAGTTACACTACTTTAGATTGCTGCTCTGTTTGGTGATCCAGGGTCTCACTATGTAGGACTTAGTGTGCAACCTTGCAGCTCCTACCGCCCTGGGCTCCCAGGGTCTGGGTTACACGTAGACATGAACTATGCACCCAGCCAGCCAAGGTCCAGTAATTGAGTAAATAACATAATTACCCAGCAGGTATATAATGTGTGTGACTCCCAGCCAGTACACGAGAAAAATGTCCCAATGACAATGTCATTAAAAGCACAAAATGTACAGGAAACGCCAATTGTAAGAACGCTCGATGTAAAAGAAGTAGAAATTACTCCTCAGGAGCTGACGGCAAGGACGGCTGGGGGCTGCCCAAAGCCAGGGCTCCTTCGAGGCAGCTTTGGCTGAAACCCAGCTGCCCTGTCTTGTGAGACACTCTACTGCCACACCGCTAAGTACTTGCTTTGTATGGTTTGGGCTAGAGAACTTCCCGCAGTTCCACTGGGTGCCGTAAGACATGTCACCTGAGACCTTGCATGGCTCACTACAGGATGCTTTCTCATGGAACAGACACACATTCCATCCACATGTAAGGGACTGTGTTAATATGCTTAAAAATCCAGAGGCGTCCTTATGGGTTTGACGAGCAGGTCAGTGACATCACAAAGGACCCACTTGCTTTCTGCAGTGCTGCCAGCCTTATCTGCAGCCCTCTTCACTGAGGCAGAAGGCCCTGGCTCCGGGGTTCACATCTACATGGCACCCTTTGTTGCAGAGAAGGCTCTAGCATTTGTTTTCCACAAGTTCAGGCCCCATTTACCTCAGGCCAAATCAGATCACATAAAGTTTCCAAACCACCCTGTTGGCAAGAAATGCCAACCCATAAATCAGCAGCTGGAACCAATGATTATGGCAGAGATTTGTCCTACTCAGGCCAATTAAGGCCCATCTCAGCTGGAGCGAGGCTTGTACTCTGAAGCGAACTAGTAGAAATGGGTAACAGAATCAAAAAGTACCAAGAATGGAGGCTGGTCAGGAACCAGAAGTTTCCACTGCAATGTTTGATTGTCTGTTTTGGTTTTCTGAGATGGAGCCTCTCTATGTTGCCCAGACTAATCTCAAACCGCTAGCTTCAAGTTCACCTACCTCAGGCCCCTGAGTGCCAGGACTACAGACGTCTACCACCCATCAGCTCTATTTGACTTTAAGTGGCCAAATTTTAACAAGGAGCCAATATTTTTAAAGGAAACATAACAGTATTTCCTAACAAAGAAGATGCCTCACAGGAAACGTATAGGTGGCACGGGCCTCTAATCCCACTTCAGGGAGGCTGAGGAAGGAGACTCGCAAGTTCAAGGCCAACCCAGGCTGTGGAGTGCGTTCCAGTCAGGCCTGGGTTAAACAATGAATGAGTAAACAAAAAATACATTATAGTGACACCGCTGAGGAACTGGTCCAGGGGCTGTATCCTAGATAGAGAGTTCTTTTCCATCTTCAGCACTCAACAGCATCTTGTCCTCACTGGCAGGAACCTTGACCTACCACAGAAGGCTGGTTAGGCAGCTCTCTTTAGCTGGACTCTGATTGTGCCTCAAGGATACTGAAGCCAAGTACAAGAGTACAATGGCCAACCCCCTTCCGTCCTCCTCAGGTAATATGATTCTAGCTGGTCCACTAATTCTGAGTAACAAATACCAACCATCTACACAATAGCCTGTTACAGGGCTTTTCTTGTCCTGTGCCATCCTGGGGATCCTGGCTTTGGCACAGCTAGGCTTGAGATAACTGAGGGCGGTGTCAGGCTGATGCTGGAGCCCTGCACCTGTCACCTCCCACCTCCACATAAGAGACAGTCTCTCCTGCAGAGACCGTGGGATAACTTGAGTTCTCACACCACACATGAACAGAGCTTGGGGAAGGAGGCAGGGACAGATTTTGGACTTTGGTTCCTGGGAGCAACTCCACATCCTTCGTTTGGCTAGAGGATGGAGAGAGAGGGAAGGAGGGGGGAGAGAGAGAGAGAGAGAGAGAGAGAGAGAGAGAGAGAGAGAACACCAGAAAACCCAAGTGGGACCTTTGTAGTGTTTAAGGCTCCAAAAGCTAAAGACCTGAAGTTTAGAAGGCAGTTTTCTAGGCTGTGGACTACAGACAGCATTCTGTCTCAAGTTTTCAAGGATATGGTTAAATAGTTCCTTAACTATAAGTCAGAATATAAATATTTAGAGCCTACCATGACCCCCAAATACAGATAATTTTAATATATGTGATTAGAAACTAAGAACTCGAGGTTGGGAAGATGGCTCAGTAGTTAAGAACACTGACTGCTCTTCCATAGGATCCAGTTTCAGTTCCTACCATCCATGTGATGGCTCACAACTGCTTATAACTCCAGTTCCAGGGAATCTGACGTGCACATACAGTCATACATGCACATATATGTGTGTGTGTATGTGTATATATATATGTGTGTGTGCATATATATGCATGTTGGTGTTATAAAAATATATGTATATATTTTTTAAATAATTTTTTAACCCAAATTTTCAGTTTATGTCCAAGAGGTGGCACCATGGCTCTACAGCAGAAATCGACAAATAATCTGATGACGATAATCAATTTAGTTGTTCCAGGAAGTCCTGTCTGCACTGTCATTCTCACACACTTGGATCCTTCTTGTCTTTGCTGAGCTGCTCTTTAAGCTTAGGCCCTCTTACACTGTGTAGTTTCTCTCAGGACAGTGTCGACTGAAGGTCAGCTGGGTACTCAGCAATCCCATGGTTTGTGAGTGCCATGGGAGACAGGAGTCTGAGCCCTTCCCTGTACTCTGCAGCTTTCAGAAATCCCACCTAGTCAGATTTTCTGAAAATGGCATTGGGCAGGACAACTGGCCAGGTCCTAGCAAGCCAGCTTATCTGAAGAAGAACATGCCCGCCAATAGGCTATCTATGAGATCTTGTAATGAGAACATTCTGTCCCTTTGAGAAACCTAGAAATGGCATCACTGGAAGGCATCTTAGAGAGCCTGGGATCCCAGCCAGGGAGTCCCCAAGCTTGGAGGCCAAAGTTAAGACTCCTTAGTCATTTCTACATGGAAGTCACCTGACTTTGATGTTCCCTGCTATCTCGGGGGCTCCCAAGTTATGTCAAAGCCTTAGATCACCTCACAGACACCCAGAGCTGGGAGACGCAGTGAAGAATAGAAAGCAAGTTGTTAGCAGAACGGCAAGCCCCTAGTTTTGTCCTAAAGCCGTGCTGCCTGCATAGTAGCTGCTTGCCACATATTTGATGCCTGCTCACGTCGGGAAGTGGCGACAACATATGGAGCAGGTCTAGCTGAGTTTACAAAGGACGGGCTGGAGGGCTGGCTGGCAGGTAAGATCCGGTGCTGCTCTTCCAGCACTCTTCTTTCTGGGTTCAGTTCTCAGCACCCACATTGATGGTTTACGTCCACCCGTAATTGCAGCTCCAGGGAAAGTCCAACATCTCTGGACTGGAGGCACCCACATTCATACACACATATTCTCTCTCTCTCTCGCTCTCTCTCTCTCTCTCTCTCTCTCACACACACACACACACACACACACACACACACACTTTAAAGTAATACATCTTTAAAAAACAAGCAAACACCAAAGATCTAAACACCATGCTGGAAACAAAATAACAAAGAGACTAAAAACATGAGTGCAAGTCAGAGAAGCCTGGGCAAAGGAAGACCACAGCTGTGGACGTCTAAGGAAAAGCAACACCTGTATATTTAGTATCCAAATGGATTCTAAATGGCACAGATGTTTAAAGACATAAGAAAAAGCTTGAGAAGTAAAAGAGGAGTTTACAGAAAGGTGCAGTGTCCCAGATAATAGGCCAGTGACAACCAACAGTGAGACGGTCTAGTAAAAGCTGCGATTACAAAGACTGAGAAGACAAAACGTTGAAGTTGGACTGGAGAGATGATTTAGAACAGTGGTTCTCAACCTTCCCAGTGCTGCAACCCTTTAACACAGTTCTTCATGTGGTGGTGACACCAACCATAAAATTTTGTTGCTACTTCATAAATAATTTTGTTATGAATTAATGTTACAAATCATGATATAAATATTTGACATGCAGGATAACTGACACACAACCCCGGAAGAGATCACGACCCACACAGGGAGACCCGCTGGTTTAGTGAGTTCAGACACTTGCTGTGCAAGCCTTGACACCTGAGTTTGGTTCCCAGAACCCAGACCCATTGTGAGAGAACTGACTCCCGAAAGTTGTCCTAAGGCAGCACGTGCCACACGTGTATGCCCACGCACAGACACATATGCCCCCACCCACATACCACCAACGTCAATGTTAAATAACTGTAAATTTTTTGGAGTTGTAGGGAAGAACGCTTTCTTGCATATTGGCCACTTTTGTGACAAGACATCTGACAAAAGCAGCCTTAAGAGGCTCATTTGGATTCAGTTTGAGGGGACAGTGCGTCATGATGGGGGGCGGGGCAGGCAGCAGGAGCTTGAGACAGGTGTCATGCTGCAGTGTCGTCAGGAGGCAGGGTGAGGAATGGCCGTGCTCAGCTCACTTCCTCCTCTATATGCAGTCCAGGGCCCCAGTCCATGGCCCGGTGCTACCCACATTTAGAATGGATCCTTCCACCTCAAGGACAATGTAAACCATTATAACCTGCATGCTGCTGATAAGCATGTGAAATCCTAGTATTTTTGGTGGTATCTTTTTTTTTTTCATTTTTCATTCAGATCTATCTATTTTATGTGTTTGAGGTTTTGGGGGTTTTGTATATCTTTGGGCTTGTTTTTGTTTTGTTTTGCTTGCATGTGCATCTCTGTACCATATGCATTCCTGAGTGTGATGGTTGTGAGCTGTTGTGTGGGAGCTGGGAATTGAACCTGAATCCTCTGTAAGAACAAGTGCTCTTAACCACTGAGCCATCTCTCCAGCGCCTTAAGTAATATCTTTTAACCTGACAAAGTTCCTTTCTTTTTTTTTTTTCTTTTATTTATTCTCATACAATACATCCCAACCACAGCCTCCCCGCTCCCTCACCCCTCCCAGTTTCACCCCCACCCCCACTGCTCCTCTGTTTCCCCTCAGAGAAGGGCAGGCCTCCCAGGGATACAACTGAACACAGCATAACAAGATGGAATAAGGCTAAGCACAAACCTTCATATCAAGGCTGGATGAGGCAACTCAGTAGGAGGAAAAGGTAGTGGGAGCCAGAGTACTTTTCATTTTAATGATTAATTTAATAATTATAATTATTAATTTTAATAATAGTGATCTGAGCATGTCCATTCATCTGCTTGCTTCTTGGCTAGGCAATAAGAGGAAAAGTGGGAGGAAACTCCCTCCCTAGAGTAGGCCAAAGAGTCAGAGATACCCCCACTCCCACTGTTAGGAGTCCCACAAAAAAAACTCCCAAGCTGAACAACCACAGCGTGATGGAGAAGAGCCAGTGCAGACCGTGCAGGCTCTGTGCCTGCTGCTTCAAGCTCTGTGCGCCCCAATGAGCCCTGGTTAGTTCATTTTGTGGGCTGTGTTTTAAGAGTACTTTCCACAGGACACGAAACAAAAGCACGAAAGGATGCATGTACAAAAGCAATGTAGCGCTGTTAGCATGTGAAAAATGAAGAGAGAGTCCCCAAGCATCTCACTGGAGAATATGCATTTAATCAATGGTAAATCCATACTATATTATTATAACTAAATCATTAGCTTTGGATCTGTTATTGACCTAGAGTGATGTTTTGCATGAAGAGTTTTATGTGTTATACACACACACACACATACATACACACATACATACATACATACACACATACATACGTACATACATACATACATACATACATACACACATACATACATACATACATACATACACACATACATACATACATACATACGTACATACATACATACATACACACATACATACATACATACGTACATACATACATATCCTCACTTTGGTAGGAAAGAAAAATATATAATTTCTGTAAATCTGTGTGGACATGGTAAAATGAATAAAAGAATATGCAGTAATTTGGGGGAAGTCTACTAGTTTTTATATTACCTCACTCACTTTTCATATTTATTCTGTATATACATGGAATATACATAAGAAAATAGAAGAAAAAGAACGCAAAACAACAAAGCTCTGGTGATGACAGCACCTTTGTTTATCTCATTCAGACAAAGAGGCTGGAGACTGTGGGGAGTCAAAGGCACTGGCAGTGGAAAAAAACCATGAGATCATAGCTGCAGCCTCTCCAGAACTGGTCTCAGGAGAAGACACTGAAACCCAGAGAAGATTTAAGTGGTAATTAATACATAGGGTTCTCTGTGCCCTTGGGGACAGAATGAAACACCAACGGAATTGGTTTGTCAGCCATGAAGACACCACGGGATATTTGTGTGCTGAGTTTCACTTTCTGAGACGTCCTTATGCAGTCAGCATGGCCTCAGACACACCATGAGGCTGAGGCTGAGGCTGTTATCCTGACCTTCCACTTCCTACGTGGAGCTGTTCATTAACTCAGGACTTTGTGCGTGCTAGGCAGACATTCTTCCAAAGGTACATCCCCAGCCCTGGGAGCTGAACTAAATTTTACATTTTCATTTACAAAAAAAGCTTATACAACACATTTTGATTACATCCTTTCCCCTCCCCAATGCTTCCAAGATCCCACCTCCCTACCCACCCAACTTTCATATTCTCTATTAAAACAAACAAGTCCCACAGGAAAAACAAAAAGAAAATCAAAACTTAAAAAGGGAAAAATCAACAAGACCAAAAATGAAAAAACAACCAAACAAACAATCAAAAAGTGCATTTAAAAAATGGAGTCTGTTTTGTGTTAGACAACTAACCCTGGGCACAAGGCCTGCCCTAGAGTGTGGTGAGAATCAACTGGAAGAAACTGATTTTCCTTTCCACAGTTATCAATTTTGTATATAGCTTCTTGGTTAGGGGTGGGACTCTGTGTCCGCTTCCTCTTCTTAGCGCTCGGCTTTTGTCTGAGTTGAACCTGTGCAGCTCCTTTGCATGCTGTACCCACAGAGCAGAGCATCATTCAACCCTCATCACAGAAGCGTCTTTTTGCAGTAGGCAGTCATTAATGAAGGGACCCAAAACTGGACGATGTGCAGAGTGAGAGACTTGGAACACTCAGCCCTAAATGGGATGTCTTCATCAAGCCCCTCCCCGTGAGGCTCAGGGGTCCATGTGGCAGAGGAGACGGGAAGATTGTAAGAGCCAGAGGTGGTGGATGTGCAAGGAATCCGCATCACGCAGAAACAACAGGACAGATGCACACGCCAACTCACAGAAACTGCCCTGAACCTCTTAACCCAACCCAGAAGGCCTTCTTCGAGGTCAGGAGGCGTGAACCGGTATTGTCCAGGCTCCATTATGTGCCTAATCCAGTGCTGTACATTTGGTTACTTTGTAACTGATATGGCATTTGTACTTTTTACAGAATACAGTGTAATTTAATTCATGTGTACAGTGTACCAAGTCTGGGTAATTAGCATTTATGTCATCTCACACATTACCTTCTCTATGTGTCAGGACCTCTGAGCCATCTCATTACTTTGTAAAGTATGAAGAGTCTTACAATGATTCTATTCATGAATATTACAACTACCTCCCACCACTGATTTTAATTTTGGAATCTATTACCAACCCTCTCTATTCCCCTCCCCGGCCCCTTCCTAGTCTCTAGTGACCTCTGTGCTACTCCATACTTTTATGTGGCCAATATAATTTTAGTTTCTGCTTGTGAGATGTGTGTCTGGCTTTTATCACTGAACACAGTAACCCCTAGCAGTTCTATCCGTGTTGTCACATGGTAAGATTACACACACACACACACACACACACACACACACACACACACACACCCCTTGTTTTTTGAGACAGCATCTTTCTGTGTGGTTTTGGCTGTCCTGAACGTCACTATACAGACCTTGAATTCAGATCCTCTTGCCCCTGCCTGTTAGTGGTGAGGTGAGGTGAGGTATGCAACACCCAGCAGATTCCGTCCAGTTTCTGTGCATGCTGTTACCTAATCCCACAAGGAGCAGCCAGATCCTGTTGGTAGGTCTGTTGGAAGCTATCTTTGTTAATCTGCTCCTCCATCGTCCCTAGCCTGTAAAAATGTGAATCCGACAGGCACAACCCAGCACTCACCCCACTTTTCCAAACTGACAGCAAGGAGAGCAAATTCCTCAGAGGAAGTGTATTTCTCTGCTGCCAAGACCTCTGCACTGTTCAAGCAGCTAAACAGCTTCTCTCTCCTCATCCCTGCACACCTCACACAGTACAGCTCTGCTGAGGGGCTCTATGTAGCCACCCTGGCCCACAGCCACACTTCCAGGGACAGTCTCACATTAATTTCCTCAAAAGCAGCACCACATTCCTAAAAAGGAGGAAATAATCTACTAATTGGGTCTAGTTTTTAATTTGTTCTTTAATAATATAGCAGAAGGGAAATTTTTATTAGCTATCACAAAATGACATATAGCTATATTTTAATCCTTAAGTATTAATCTAAATATTGCCAATATTAATTTTCTTTTACTATAGACAGTAGTGCTAGTTGAAAGTCAGTAAGTAGGACAGAGTTCAAGGTCAGCCTGGGGAACTCGGCGAAACCCTCAAAATAAAGAGACAAGACAGGGCTGAGACTTCAACGGTAGAGCAGCCTAGCATGCACACACGCAGCCCTGGGTCCTAGCCCAGTATCAACAACAAAGAATCAATAGCTCAGGGTATATATTTCCACAACAACCAAATCGTTGTTTGGATTCCAAGGCCCATGTGTGAAAAGCTTTGTCCTGGCCTGTGGTGTCATTGGGAGCTTAAGAGGGAGGGTCTAGAGGGAAGTCGCTGCGCTAACCAGCCCCATCCCCTTCCCTGGTCCCCTTTCACGGCCACGCCATAAGATGAGCAGGCCTCTGCTGCATGCTCCTTCCATAATTTCCTGCCTTACCAGAAGCCTGAACGCAAAGGGGTCAAACACGACAGAAGCCCATGAGCCTCAAGTACCTGTCATCCCTGTAAATCTCCTCACGTATACTGAATACCAATGAACACAAAATTTCAAAGACAAGTGGAATAAAAAGTAAAAAAAAAAAAAAAAAATTAAGGTATAAAAATGTTATGAACTGTGGTGGTTTGAAAGAAAATGGCCCCCTGTGAATTCAAGGCCAGCCTGGTCTACAAAGCAAGTCCAGGACAGCCAAGGCTACACAGAGAAACCCTGTCTTGAAAAAAAAAAAAGAACAAAGAAAGAAAGAAAGAAGAAAAGAAAGAAAGAAAGAAAGTGGCCCCCACAAGCCCAGAGGGAATGGCACTCTTAGGAGGCGTGGCCTTGGAGTAGGTGTGACACTACTCCTTGTTGGAGGAAGGGTGTCTCCGTCTCTTCCTGCTGCATGTGGATCCAGATGTGGAGCTCTCAGCTCCTTCTCCAGCGCCATGTTTCCCACTATGTCGATAATGGACTAAACCTCTGAACCGTGAGCCATCCCCAACTGAATGTTTTCCTTTATAGAAGTTGCTGTGGACAGCCAGGCCCACTGGTGCTCGCCTGTAATATCAGCACTTGGCGAGGCAGAGGCAGGTGGATCACTGTGAGTTGGAGGCCAGCCTGGTCTACAACGCAAGTCCATGACAGCCAAGGCTACACAGAGAAACCCTGCCTCGAAAACAACAACAAAGAGTTGCCGTGGTCATTGTGTGTCTTCCCAGCAGTAACTAAGGCAAAAGCTACAAGTACTTTTATTAGAATTCAAAATTAGTGCTGTCAGTAACCTTCAGAATGAAAGGTCATTTCTTTCTACATTAGCACTCTTAAAACTGACATTTTCATTGGGCAGGGTGGCATACACCTGCAGTCTCTGGCTACTTGGGGGTCTAAGATATGAGGGCTGCTTGAGCCTAGGGGTAAATAACAACAACAACAAAAAAAAAACAAAAACAACCCACTCTTAAGGATAGAAAAGAAAACTGACATTTCTTTACTCTTTATCCTACCGTAAGGGCCTGTGTTTTCCTTGAGGTAAATAAAGCACAAAAGGGAAATTGCGTCCGTCTCTGTTAAACATCTGAAGAATGCCACAAATCTTTCCAGATGCTTTTCCTAAATGGCTCCAAGAACCCAAAACCTGCTCTCAGCACAATGGCACAGGGTTATTTATATGCTAGCCACCCCAGATCCTTCCAGAACTGCAAAACACATGCCAGGAAACTCTTCAGTCCCCAGCAAGCTGTTCTCAAAAGGATTTAATCTGATGTGTTCAATAACCAACCCAAGTTAAAGTGAGCATAGTTTCCAAAGTATGCGCCACTAATTTTAGATCAGCTTTTTATATAAAACTTCTTCCAAACTTGACGTGTTTATTTCCTAAATATATTTTGGTTTTTGCAATTTAATATGAATACACACAAAGAAATGGTTATGGATCTCCGTCATTGTTGCCTTTCCTCTCCTGGTATGTTAGAGACAACTCTCTGCAGCCCAGTCCAGTGGCCTAGAGCTCCCGACCTCTTGGCCAATGCTCCAGAGGCCTGGGCCGTGAGGTGTGCGCTCACCACTGCTGCCCACCTTGTACTATTCTGCGTCACACTTTACCAAGTATTCCCTCCCAACACATGGTTGTGCTGCTTCGGTTTCTGTTCTCAGGCTCCTCCTTTGTCATTGATAATTCTGCATGGGTGGCAGGTGAGTTATTAATCCAAAACTGAAGTGATTTCTCTCAAGGTCATGTACCTTTAAAGAAGGGCCTGGAAATCAGGGCTCTTATGCCTAAGTGCTGTGTGCTAGTACAATAGTTTGAAATTAATTTCATTCAACTTTTTTTTTTTGGCTCACCCTTAAATTATCCTTTAAATGTTCATGTTATTTCCTGTCTTATGAAGCAGAAATTACGCCTTTTATTCTTCCTTATTTTAAGTCCATAGGGGATGAAAGACCAAAACCACCTACCACATAGGTTACTCATATGCAAGGAAATCATTCATGATAAAAGGATTTCACTTTTTTTTTTTTAAAGCCAGGAACATATTTACATATAGCAGGTGCTAAAATGTTTAAATACTGTTAGAAAACTGTAAAATGAACTTATATTTGCCTGGCTCAGTTGTCTCCGAGGCTGCCTCCTTCTGCTAACCTAGGCTCTAACAGTGGCCAGGCGTTTCTGCTAGCCCTTCTACTTTCAAAGATCCTACAGTGCGGCCGGGTGATTCTTGACTCAAGTTCAGTTTCTGTAACACCAGGACTTATCTTTACATAGCAACCCTGGCCTCTGCTGCTGCTGTAATGACAAGGGTACATGGAAACGCCTTACTTTGTGTTAAAATCTCATTACCTCACTGTGACTATCTGATACATTGGAACCTTTTTAACTCAGGCTAGGTACATTCAGATCGCAGAGAACCTGGGTTAGTCCGGCTCAAGCAGCTAAAAGGCAAACTCAGGAAGTTATCTCTTATTCAATATATAAAGGAAACCATAATAGAAAACCAATTAGGTCATAATAAATAGGCTGTCAAACTTAAGGGTAAAGTTGCATACATTTTATGCAATTTATTATTTCACAACTGTACATATATACTGAATAAGTCTTCTAAAAATTTTTATTTGAATAAATCTATTATAATCATCACTAAAGTATTTCAAGAATGATTGTTCTGAAACAAGTGACAGCCTCAATGGCTACAAGAGGAAGCATCAAAGGTAAGCGTTTGAAAATGAAAATAACCTTGTGAAATCAACACACATTAAATACCAAAGAGTAAAAACTCAGCAGTATTTACATGCGTACTGTGATCATCTGTAGAGCACACCCGTCCTTCCCTGCTGTAAGTTTACAGAACACCAAGGGCTACAACCCCACCCAGCTCCACTTCAGGAGGCTGCACTGGACACCAGTCCTTCCAACAGAGACCCACTCAGTTCGGCAGCTGACTTGCACTATAAGCCACAGATCCCATGACACACTCAGAAGAGACACCTGTGACTGTTTTATCTTCTAACTGCTGCTACTATGTGCAATACACCGTAAGTAACTGCAGGTGTGTTTTCACAGACTGACTGCCCTAGCATCTGTAACACTTCAGAGGTGGGCATATCAGAGCATGTTAGTCATAAAGCAAAAGCCAGCACTCTCTAGTTAAAAACTTTTATTTCTGTAATATACACAGAACCCCTAGAGGCCAAATAAGGAAAACACAGCAAACTCAAACACTATTAAATTATAAAACAAAACAGTATGTAATATCAAGCCAAACAGTATACTCCACAGTTGGCACATTTATTCCATTCAATCATCACATCCCTAGTAAGATCAATTTTTTTCAAGTCTTAAGTTCTAAACAATTAACAACCCATTCCTTAAAATAGAATGAAAAGCTATGAGCAAAAGATGACACAAATGTTTAGCACGCTGTCGTCAGTAGTGACCATACGGAGGCCGCTGGTTCTGACGGTACTGTCCGTACTGTTGTTGATAGTAAGGCTCCGGCCTCTGCTGTGGGTAGTTGTTACCCCATGACCGTCCACGCCACTGATTTGATCGACTGTCACTCGGCCATCCTCGTCTGTTATCCCTACCTCTAAACTGTCTGTTATCTTGCAGCCTACCAAAAGAAAACAAAAATATTAAACTTCCCTTTAAAAAAGTAAAAACACAAGCAACCAATCCCAGTGCATTTGAGTTCATGATGCAATACACAGTAATGGAGAGTGGAACGCCCTTCTCTGGGGCACAGCACAGCACCAGCCAGATTTTCCTAGATTTAAGTCATCCTTGCAGCATCACACTGGACACCTTCTACAGACAGAAGCAGGTAACAAACCCAATTGTGATCAAACTGATACTATTAGAATGCATAAAATTAGTGTCACTTACTTCCTGTTTTAAATTACATTTAATTTTCCATTTTGTTTTATAAAATTTCTAAAGTAATCAAAACAATTTCTTTATGAAATCAACTACAAAACTCTAGCCCAGACTGGCGTAGAACTCATAATCCTATTGCCTCCCAAGCACCGTATGTATGGTTTGCACCATTGTGCCCGGCTTAAACAAGACATACAGAAGAAGCAAGGGCTTCTGGGGCTTATTCTGCTCCAGGGCTGTAGACACCCCACACTGAAACCCCAGATCAGAAATAACACATACCAGCTGCCTCTATTTCTTTGATTACCACCAGCTCTGCTATTCCATTCCTCGACAATGGGAGGGGATTCGGGAGGGCGCTGCAAGTATTCCTGGTACTCTTTGTCATCTTCTGTGAATCTGTTTGCGAACATCTCTTCAAAATTTGCAATTACTTCAGAAGTATCACTCATCTTGAAATTCTGTACAATTTTTAAGATCTGTAAGAATTTTTTTTTTAATTAACACCAATTTACAGCTGATGAAAAACCAAAAGTGTACATGCTTGTCCTACAAGAATGTGGACCTGAGCTTGCTTTCCAGTGCCTATTTAAAAAGCCAGGCGTAATGGCATAGGCTTGCAATCCCAGTGCTGGGGACGTAGAGACAGGCAGATCCCTGGGGCTTGGTGGCCAGCCAGCCGAGCTAAAAAATGGCAAGCCCTAGGTTCCAGCAAAAGACCCAGTTCAAAAAGCAAGGTAGACAGCTCCTGAACACTAACCCTGAAGGGACATCTGGCTTCCACATGTACCCCTCCACACACACACAATATGTAAACATATGTGTTTATGATGTAAACATAAAGGGAGAAGCAGAAGACATCAAGAAATAAAACTAGAGAGGCAATCAAGGGACACGCTGTGAAAATGTTGTATCCAATGCAAATACTGTTGTGTCTTCTTTCTGGTAGGCACTGGGAAGTGTGGGTGGCCTAAGAAGGTAAGAGCCAATCTCCTGTGAGTGCGGTAATGCACACCTGTAAATAGAAAGCAGAGACAGGAACTGCAGGCCAAGCTGGTCTACAGCTAATGCCAGGCCAGCAAGGGCCACACAGTGAGAACCCATAAACGAGATCCAATTGACTATTTAGAAGGACTCCTGTTGTAACTGGGTACAGACTAGCGAAACTAAGCTAAAGGCAGATTGCTGTGGAACTGTAGGTAACACGCTGAAAGGTTAATGTGAGGTAGGGACTAAGAAAATAATCTTAAGAGAATTCCAAGAAGAAATAGTCACCAACTAGAGGTATGGAAAGAGAAATAAGGGCTAATGCTTGGGCTTCATTACATTACAGTGCCACGGGAACCAGAAGAGAGGTGAGTAAGGGCACACTGAATTTAAAGTGAGCTGTGGCCCACACATCCAAGACTCAGTTCAGGTAACTGACAGAGATGAAGATGAGGGAGGAAGACTTGAGTAGTGCTTTGGTAGTTAATACTGTTACAGAGGATGAGACTCTTTAGGGAGAACGTGGAAGAACCCTGGAGAAGAGCACTCAAAGATAACAAAAGAGTAAGAAAAAGCACCCAGACGCCAACCAGAAAAGATTACCGTACAAGATAAGAGGACAGAGAGGGGCTGACATTGGCACATCAGACAGTGGCGTAAAGGAACAAAAAGAGAACTGGATTCAGACATCGGGTGACCACTACAACAGAAGAGAAAGCAGAATCGCAAGTGACTGAGGACTGCCTATAAGATGAGAAATTAGCATTTTTAGGAGCCCTGAGTAGCTGAGTCAGAAGCTGTAATCTCAGCTCAGGAGGCTGAAACAGAAGGATTTTGAGTTTGAGGCCAGCTTGGGCTACAAAGCAAGATCCTGTCTTTTGCCAGGCGGTGGTGGGTCACACCTTTAATCACAGTATTCCGGGGTGGAGAAAGGCAGATCTCTGAGTTCAAGGCCAGCCTGGTCTACAGAGTTCCAGGACAGCCAGGGCTACCCAGAGAAAGCATGTCTTGAAAACAAAGTCCTCGTTTTTGTTTTTTTTAATAGCATCATCACCCCCAAAGCACATGCGCATGGACGGACGGACGGACACACACACACACACACACACACACACACACACACACACACACACACACGGCCATGAATTTGAAAGAGTGCAAGGTACCTACATGGGAGGGCCTGGAGGGATCAAAGGGGAAAAATATAAATAATAAGAGAATAAATAATTTTAAGATATTAAAAAAATACAGTTTGAAGGCCTTAAAGGAAACCTCATAGATGGGGAGGGGCTGGAGAGGTAGCTCAGTAGTCAAAAGCACTCACTACTCTTCCACAGGACCACCGATCAGGGGATCTGACGCCCTCTTCTGGCCTCTTTGGGCACTAGCACACACAAACCACACAGGCAGCCAATTCATTTTTTAAAAAAAGATGTGGGCAGAAAGAGTGCGTCCATACACACCTCGGTTTGAGGGGACAGGACTAAAAGGACTCTAAGAATCTCAGCCCTGCCGGGCGGTTGTAACACACACCTTTAATCCCAGCACTCGGGAGGCAGAGGCAGGCGAATCTCTGTGAGTTCGAGGCCAGCCTGGTCTACAAAGCAAGTCCAGGACAAGCAAAGATATCATAGAGAAACCCTGTCCCAAAAAACAAGAACAAAAACAAACCAAGCAAAGCAAAGAAAAAAGGAATCTCAGCCCTAACAGTCCAAAGAGGAGACGCAACGTCTGGGTCTTCAAATCCAACAAGCTAGTTTAAGCATCAATAACGTCACGGCGTACATGCTTTGTTGTTGTGGACGCTGTTGAATGGAAGGCTATACTTTTCACTGTACCTGAACCCCAATAGTTTTCTTCACCACAAACAAAACCACAAAGAACTCCGGTTAGGGTCCTCCAACCCTGGTAAAGGCTAAAAGAAAAGGAAGCCCTTTCTTTAAAAACGGCTGCTCTCTAGAGGTGAGCCCAAAGAACAGCCGAGACTAACTGATTGAAAAGTGCGCGTCCCAGCCCGACCTCGGCACAGCTGATACCCGCCTTACAGGGGCTTTGACAAAGAGGATCCTACCAGAAGAGTCTTAATAAAAACCCGACCTGAGGGGAGGGAGGCTCCGAGGAGCAGCAGCGACTTCAGGCCTCCAACAGCACGCAGATCGCGGGGCCTACACCGCCTCCCGGCTCCAGCCTCCCCTTTCCCTCCGCCGCCCCGATGAGAGAGTCATCCGCCAAGGGCTGTGCTCACCCTTCCGCAGGTCGTACAGGAGGGACCTCAGGTGTCCACACAGCAGCAGCCCACACGGCTCTCCTAGGTAACCAAACGCACCGAAATCCTCCAACTGCTCGACTTCCGCTTCCGGAGCGCAAAAGCCGAAGGCAAACCTGTCAAGTCTCGCGATATCTAGAACTCGTCGGGATTTCCATCACCAACCCTACCCCACCCACCCCGGTCCCGCCCCTTGCATTCGAACCTTGGCGCGGCCGCAGGGAAGCTACCAAGCCAGGGTTGAGCGGAGAGGCGAAGGTGGGCGGGTCTGTGTTTTCGCTGCCAGCCTGTCTGCTAAGCGAAGGGTAAAAGACGTCGCGGTCTATTAAAATCCCTCTAACTGGCGGTCCCTGGTGCACTGGTACGGAAAGTCTGAGAGTAGGAGCAGGAGGGAAGGCGGCTGTGGAGACCCTGAAGCGGGGGAGGTGGGACGGCGAGGTGGGGGGCAGAGGCGCCTGCACTGCTTGAGCGATGACAACAGGGTCCTGAGCAAGCCTCCGCAGTAAGGTTCCTCTTTGTTTTTGCAGAAATGTATCCACTTCACTGTCCGTATTCCACTCCCTCCCAAAGCCTTGGTTGTTTCTTCTCGGGTGTTTGCAAGTGTGGAACTTGACCTGTTTCTCAAATTGCTTCCCAGACAGTGAGTGCACTCTTCTTGAGAATGCAATCAACTTGCAAAGTTCAGTGTCTAAATTGGATACCTTTTCTTTCCACGACTCAGTCAGACGTCACCTGTCAAGTCCGTTGCTTGGCCCTGCAATAGTTCCAACCTGCACCCACTCCCATACCCTTTGCTCCGCCCCCCCCCGGAAGTTCTCACCACTCCCTGAACAGCGTAAATGCAGCATTTTTTCATGTTGATGCCCTTCTTCCTAAGTCACTACCCCCACTAGCTTATCTTCACACAGCTGCTAGAGACATATTCATGTTCAAGCACCAGCTGGGATGCTGCCTTGCTGCCTGAAGCCAAAAAAAAAAAAAAAAAGTCCTAATTTGGATTCAAAATCCTATTTTCTCATGTTTCCGTTTCATTCTCTTGCTCGTGGTAAAGCCGACCAAATGCAGTACTTCATGAATTTACTCATTACAGCTTTATAGCTTCCTAGTGGCCTTTGTGCTTGTAATACCACTCTCCTACGCATAACACACACGCACGCGCGCATACACGCACGCCGCCTCCAGATGTTGACACTGTAGTTATATCCATTCTCTAAGGCTTTACAGAGTGGCACTGCCATCCGGAAATAAGTTTTACTTCCGGTGGGTTCCACCATGCCTTCTGAACTTTATGTGTTAGCGCTACTTTCCACCTTTGGGCTCCACTTATACACACCTTTAGTTTGCTTGTACGTCTTATGTAACATTGTGCTTCTAATAAAGTAAACACTTAGTCCACACTTGTGGAATGAACGGTGAGACTGTGTTCTAAACTATCCAGGCCGTGGCTTAAAAACTTTCATGTGACAACAACAGGACAGTATTGGTGTGGCGGGTGAGTGAAAGTCTTCTGTCAAGTAGTAAGATTGGTGTCTTGAGTATCATTACTGAGTGGGTGGTGGGGAAAAACACGAGCAGGAAACGATTCCACTTCTTTGAGCCTGGGAAATTGGCACTGAAGAGGAAATTCAGTTTCATTTAACTGAAGCGTAAAGGTAGCTTAAGAGCACACAGTTAGATGTGGTGATGCTCGTGTTTAGTCCCAGCCCTAGGGAGGTGGAGGTAGGATGATGAGTTCAAGGCCATCCTCAGGTATTTGAGACACTACCTTTAAAAAAAAAAAAAAATCCCTACTTTAATAGTTAATTTAAAAAGTAACAATGAGGTGTGTGGTTCTTATATAAAAGAACTATGTGTTTATAAGTAGAGTCTTGTCCTAATCAATTTCTTGTGCTGATTAGCAGTTAAAGGCAAAGTCACTGGGGAAACCAACACACCGCCCCCCATTTCCACAGCATTTAGTGCAGAGTTCTGAAAGCTTACATACAATGGGGGTGGGGGCGGGGGAGACACTTAGAACTGTAAAAGTTAGACACCAAAAGGAATTATCATACTGTCAATAAAACGAAAGCTCTTGGTTTAAACAGTCAGCCAGATGTTGTAGTAAACTCCTGAAATCCCAGTCCTTAGGAAGTGGATGGGGAGGGCAAGGTAGTTTCGACTACACTGGAAGTGTAAGACCAGGCTGGCCTACAAGAGACCCTGTCAGGAAGGGAAGGAAGGAAGGAAAATCAATGCCCCAGGGCCCAGTGAAGTGGCCCAGGGGCTAACAGCGCTGGCCACTGAGATAACATGAGCTCCATCCCTAGGACCCAGGTAGTCGAAGTAAAAAACTGGCTCCCGCAAGTTGTCCTCTGATTTCCGTATGTGCCTGTGGCAGGCGGTCTCTGTCTCTCACACATGAAGATATACGCACTATAAATAAGTCTGGGGAAAAATAAATTTCAAAAGTAAATCCGTTAGGTTCCTTCTTACAAATGAGGAGTGTTAAATAAACGCTTGGTCTCGTAGAGAAGCGATTAGCAAAGGTAACGTTCAACTCCTGTAACTTTTTTCTGAGTTCCTAAAATAATAAACATCATGTACAGACCAAAGCCTGTGCGCTGCGAGGTTCAGAGACTGGACCCCAGGGCCATTCTCATACTCAGGGAGGTTTGGGAACCGTCACTGCTCAAAGCCTCTGCCTAAGGACTGAGCAGAAACAGGACTTGAGGCCAAGTCAGCTTTCTCCCAGTGCTCACTGTTTATTTTAGTATTAATCCCTTTCTAATTACTGTGTCTAATTACTAATTTCTGAATACAGTATTTCATCAAATCAAGGCTATTATCTCTTGTAAGGCACAGTTACAGCAAGATGTGTAACGCTGCCTGTTAACATTTTTGTAATACAACATCAACTGACGTTATATTATTACAGGAATGGTGAAACGTTTACACAAGTATCTCATGTGTATGTATACACATCCTCAATAGAATTCAGTAAACTGCTAGCCTTGAGGCAGAATATTTCTTATAAATATTATGAAATATAAATAGCTCTCTGAATCCTTTAGAAGCCTAGCATTATAAAATAAAAAGATAAAATTTAAATGTGAACAGTAAGTGCCTGCAAACATTTACTAGCACATACTCTGGGCTGGAAGGATGGCTCAGCAGTTAGGAATGTTTACTGCTCTTGCAGAGGGTCTGGGTTCACTTCCCAGCACCTGTCAAGTGGCTCGCAACCACCAGTTCAGGAAATTCAGTGCTCGCTGGTCTCCTTGGGCACCTGCGTACACACAAATTAACAAAAGCACACTCATGAATATTAAATAAAAAACAAAAGCTTTAAGTTATTTCTCATCTGTGGTGTTGTCATATTATTTATGATGTTGACATAGAAGTAATAAATAAATGAGTTACACACACACACACACACACACACACATATATATATATATATATAAATGAGAGGGCAGCCCATTTATAATATCTCATTAAAAGCAGAGTTTAGCCAGGCATAGTGGCTCCTGCATATAATCTCAGCATTTGGAGGATTGCCCCAAGTTTGAGGCCAGCCTGTTCTGGCCTACGCTATGAAGCAAGTTTTTCAGGACAGCCTTAGGCTGTAGAGTAAGACATTTTTTTAGAGGCATGTTAAATCTTTTTTTTTTAGATTATTTATGTGTCTGTGTGTGAGCCTGCATATGTGGACCATGCATGTGTGGGAAACTGAGGCCAGAAGAGGGAATTGGATCACCAAGAATTTGAATCAGAGGTGGTTGTGTGCAGCCTTGTGGGTGCTGATAGCCACCCTCAGTTCCTCTGAAAGAACAGTCAGTGTAAAGCATATTATAAATATTCCCCCTAAAAATACCCATTCCTCTAAAAGGTAAAGAAAGCAATAAGAAAAATTGCATTCCACATTCTAGACAAATATTCTCTGTTACTGAAAGCACAGCCAGAAGCCTCTGTAGAATCAAAAAAGATCCACCACATTTACGTACTTTCAGTACTACTTGAATGACCTACCAGATGTGCTCCACTTTTAAGGCCTCTTTTCTCTTCCTCTCAAAGTGCTTGCATCCTAAACCCACAGCATCCTAGCCCCTCATCGCTTATGTGGTCCATTGTCCACTGATGACAAGAGAACTGACATCAATAAATCTGGTGTCATCCTCAAGCTCTGCTTTCTTCTTCAACTTCATAAATCTCAAGTATAAAAATTGCAGAGCCACGAACACCTTTGTGCCAAGCCATGATACCTAATTAGGTAAAGAAGCAGCTCATAATCAATAGCCCTGCGCCTTCCTTTTGCAGGCAGGAGAGCAAAGTCCCGCCAATAGCCAGTGTCTACCTGGTATTCTCCTCAGTGTGGCAACATTTTCACACTTTCAGTCTGATTCCAAGTTTAACGTGCAAAGGCAAACCCTTTTCCACAGGGCTGGTACGATAAGTGGTGTAGCTACTTCAGACATAGCCACTAATGGCCAACTAACTATCCTGGTAAAGGAAAAGCCCCAGTTCCTCGTCTACAAATCTCACTTCTAAAATTAAAAGTAAAACATGTCCTGGTGAAGGAGAGATAAACCTGGTTTTTAGGATTCCAAGTGTGGGATCGGAACGGTCTCGTGAGAGAACAGGTGAGGTTAATTCACTAGAAGAGCAACCACCTCAGCCAGGAGCTTAATTGTTGCCAGCTGAAAAGATCCCGTGAACAGACTCTGGGAGGAGATATATAAATGAGCCGGAACTGGAAAAGGGGGGGCTTTTTGGAGACTTGGGATAGATTTGGCTCTTCATTGCTGCACTTCAAGATGCTCCTAGAGAGAACCGCTCGAGGGAAGGCTTCGGGGCTCCGGCTCCTGCTGAGGTTCTGCGTTCTGGTTACTCCAGGTTCCAGCAGAAGAAATCCTGCGCCTCACACCCGGAGAATCGTTCCTCGGAACTGATATCCTTAAGGTTTTGTTATTGTGTCCATTAATCCTCATTTCCTATTGTTTTGGTTAGTCGGGTTATATATGCTTGGTCACTAAGTTGTTAATAAAATATATTGGTTAAGAAAATTGAGCCTACATCCTGGTAACCTTTCTTCTTTAAAAAAAAAAAATCATTATTTTAATTTTTGAGATTATAATTACATCCTTCACCCCTCCCATTCCTCCATTGAACTCCCTGTGCTCCCCCCCCGTGTGTCCCCCTTGCTGTCTTCCCCGTGCTCCCCCCATGTGTCCCCCTTGCTGTCTTCCCCGTGCTCCCCCGTGTGTCCCCCTCGCTGTCTTCCCCGTGCTCCCCCCGTGTGTCCCCCTCGCTGTCTTCCCCGTGTTCCCCCCGTGTGTCCCCCTTGCTGTCTTCCCCGTGGCCCCCCATGTGTCCCCCTTGCTGTCTTCCCCGTGCTCCCCCCTTGTGTCCCTCTTGCTGTCTTCCCCGTGGCCCCCCCCCGTGTGTCCCCCTCGCTGTCTTCCTCATGCTCCCCCGTGTGTCCCCCTCGCTGTCTTCCCCGTGCCCCCCCGTGTGTCCCCCTTGCTGTCTTCCCCGTGGCCCCCCCGTGTGTCCCCCTTGCTGTTGTCCCTGTGCTCCCCCCGTGTGTCCCCCTTGCTGTCTTCCCCGTGCTCCCCCGTGTGTCCCCCTTGCTGTCTTCCCCATGGCCCCCCCGTGTGTCCCCCTTGCTGTCTTCCCCGTGGCCCCCCCCCCCGTGTGTCCCCCTTGCTGTCTTTCAAATTCACGGTCTCTTTCTTTCACTGCTGTTACAGCTGAGTCTGTGACTATTTATGTATTCCTGAATATTTAAATACAGCCTGTTCAGTCTGTGTGAGGTTGCTTTTATGTATATATTTTCAGGGCTGACCAATTGGTATTGGAAAACCAATTTGGTGTGCTCTTCCTCGGAAAAAAACAAAACAAAACTATTTCTCCTGCTCTCAGTCTTCCTTAGCTGTCTGTAGCTCTTTTCCCCCTTCTATGCTAGCATGTCTATTGGTGGCATCTTGGTTTGGGGCATGTTTAGGCAGCCATGTTGACATTTCTGAGATACACAATCTTAAAATCTTTGTCTGCTCCTCCGCAATGTTCCCTGAGCCTGAGGTTCGGCAACTGTGGTGTAGATATATCCCTTGGGGGCTAGGCTCCACAACTCTGCAGTTTGATTGGTTGTGGGTTACTGTATTGGTCTCTATCTGTTGCAAAGAGAAATCTGAAGGAGGGATAAACCTGTTTTTTTGTCATGATCCCAAGTGGGATCTTGTGAGAGAACAGGTGATGTTAATCCATTAGAAGACAAACCACCTCATGCAGGAGCTTGATTGTTTCCAGCTGAAAAGATCCTGTGAACAGACTCTAGGAGGAGACATATAAATGAGCCCAAAACTGGAGGCAGGGCCTTTGGTGACTTGGGATAGTTTTGGCTGTTCATCGCTGCACTTCAAGACACACCTAGAGAGAACCGCTCGAGGGAAGGCTTTGGGGCTCCGGGCTCTTGCTGAGGTTCCGGGTTCTGGTTACTCCAGGTTCCAGCAGAAGAAATCCTGCTGGCAATGCCAAGAGAATCATTCCTCGGAACTGATATCCTTACGGTTTTGTTATTCTTTAATCCTCTTTTCCTATTGTTTCGGTTAGTCAGATTATAAGGGACGTATGCTTGGTTAATAAGTTTGTAATAAAATATATTGGTTAAGAAAACTGAACCTACAGAAATCGCATTGATGAAGAGTGAAAACCGTACCTCTCTGTGAGAATTACAAATATTTCGAATGGAGTTTGGGATTATGCTGGTTTTGTACAGTGATGGTTGTAGGTTTTCCTCCAAGATCTGTGAAATCACTGGCCCTAGATACTTGGCTAGGCTTCCAGGACAAACATAATTTCCCTCTTGTTGAGCCAGCCTTAAGTTTAGTGCGACAGCTGCTCATCAAGGTGTGTGCCACCCTATCACACCCTTAGGGTTGCTGTGCCACGCTGGTCACTGCTGTGGTTCATCGGTGTCATAGCTGGGGGAACTATTGGCTCCTCCCTCAGATCCAGCCCAGGTCCTCTGTGTCCTGTGTCCAAAGTGCACGGTGTCTTCAGCAATGGAGACTTACCTTTCACCTCGGGGGTTGGAGGGCATGAAGGGCAGCAGCGGTAGCTTATAATGTCTTGAGAGTCTCTTGAAAAACCCTAGCAACTCAAAAGAGGGCTCTTCATTGCCTGGTGTTGGATTTTCATTTGATAGTATATAGCTCTTGTCATTGTCATTCCAGATGGAAATTTTTTGTTGAACTATATATGTATGCATAGATTTTCATGTAATATAAGTATTTTTAGGTAGCTACGTAGTAGTATAATTCCTGTATTTTGTCAGACATCCTCGTTATTATCCTATTTCCTCCTTCAATGTTTCCTCTCCCCTCCCTAATTACCCACATCCACTTCCCCATTTCCCACTTCCGATCACTTGTCCTCTGCTATTACCTTCCTATTGCCCCATAGCTGCAATGGTCTCCTTTGACTTTCCTGGCTTCTGAACTTACTCCAGATTATGTGCTCATATCTGATACTTGAAGTTGGGAACCTCAGCTGAGAGAGAGCAGTGATGCTTGTCTTCCTGGGTCTGGGTGACCTCACTCAAATGACCTTTTCTGATTCCACCTATTTAGCTGAGTATTTCATGATTTTGTTTTTCTTTCCAGATGAATAGTAGTCCATGGTGTATAAGTGCCATATTTCCATTACCCATTTGTCAGTTGAAGGACACATAGGCTGTTTCCATTTCTTATCAATTATGAATAGAGCAGCAGTGAGCATGGCTGAGCAAGTGTCTGTGGAGTAGGGCTGACATTTTCTCTTCTTTAGGTGTGTCTGCAGGGTACCTCTGGGACCCCTCATCCTGGGACTTTAATACTAACCATTTGACATAGAAATGCTTTAGACAGCACCTAGCCTGCAGCCTTCTCTGATTTACTTTGACAATACAGATTAATTTAAAAGTCACACTACTGAACAGCCTTCAGACTATAAAACCCATTGCTCTATGAATATTTATGCTCCCTTCTAAAAGGTAAGTATCCCAGATTATTATTTATACACCATCTTGTTCCCAACGCATGTCTACACATAAGATAAATGAAATAGGAAATTGAAATACTGTTTTAAATTGTAGCTATGCAGGCAAACCACCCTTCTATCCTTCCACCCTCAAGTCAATAATGTATGTATGTGCTATATCAGCTTTCATTATTACTCTAGGGAAAGTTAATTAAAACTATCCACCAGAAAATAGCTTTCATTAGTTTTGGGGGTATTGATTTAATGGTTATTAAAATTCTATCAGAACTTAATGTAATGGTTTGAATGAGAACGGCCCTCATAGGCTCCTATATTAAAACATTTGGTCTCTAGTTGGTGGACTATTTGGGAAGGATCAGGAGGTGTGGCCTTGTTGGAGGCAGTGTGTGCCACTGGGCACAGTGCCAGTGAGTTCTCCCTGCCTGCTATTTCCAGTTCAAGACATGAGCTCTCAGATGCCATGCTGTTATACCCTTCCTCCACCATCAGAGACTCTGATCCTCTCATACCATAGGCCTGAGTAAACACTTTCTTCTATAAGTTGCCTTGGACATGGTGTTTTGTCACAGCATAGAAAAATAACTAAGATAGTCAGGAAGATTAAGAAATAAGATATCTAGCTTTTCAATGTAGTATTTGTAATAAAAGATATGCTAAGTCTGAAACTTGTATATTCAAGCTCAATAATCTTTTAATAATTTAAAATAATAATTTTCATACTCCAACAGGTTTAACACAGGACATATGACAATGTCATTAAGTATGTTTTATTTATGATTTACATGTATCTCTGTGTGTGTCTGTGTGTACGCATCCGTGCATGTGGGTGCCCATGGAGGCCAGAAGAGAGTGTTGATTCCTCTGCAGCTGGAGATGATGGTGGCAGAGAGCCATCTGACAAAAGTTCTGGGAACCAAACTGTAGTCTTCTGTAAGAGCAGAAGTTATCTCTCTAGTCCTGTCATTAAATACTTAAAGTAAAACTTTAGTTTGTTAGGTCTGCAGGTGAGTATTGCTTGGAAAAGATATGAAGTAACGGGGATGTTACATTACAACCAGCTTTCCTTCGGCGTCAAGAGAGGCAATGTCAGGTCAACCCTGTCATTTTGTAGAGAGCAGCAATAGGAATATGTCCTAGGGAGAATATGAGTAGTTGATGCCTGTCAGGAAGAATGTGGCTAAACATTCTACTAATCAGGATGTTGTGGCATATGCTTGTAATCCCAGTATTGAGGGGGAGGTGCTGAGGCAGGAGGATTGCCACAAATTCTAGGACAGCTTTGGCTAAAGTGAATTAAAGGCCAACCTTGGCTACAGAGCAAGACCCTCAAAACAAAACAGTTTTTTAACCTGTTGTAACTGTTTATCTATTTTTGTCGTAAAATTGTTTTTCCTTGTTTATATTTATATTTGATAAACAGACATGAGACTTTTCTAGTTTCTTTTCTTTTGCAGCAGTATAAATGAAGGAACACAGATATATCTTCAAATTGTTGTTTCTTGCTATTTTTTAGTAACATTAATAAAGTTTAAAAATAAAGAAAACCTGAGAGTTTGTGATGATGTGGGAGCAGTCTTATCTCTGCCGGGCAAGACTAGAGTGGGTTTTTAATTCCATTTTTATTTCCCTTTTACATTATTTGTTGCTTAGACGTCTTTGAAGAGCAAAGAAGGTAAGTGTGTGCTGTTCCCGTGTCAGCCTCATAACACATGCTAAGCGGCCACGCCCACCAGATGGCACCCACAGAAGGTGCTCAGATTCCTAACGGCTATGGGAAGGCATTCCAAATACTCCACACAGCGCACAGAAGCGAAGTCTTACCACTAAAGCAGAGGCTGTAAAGGTGACAGACTCTCCGAGATAGTTTCAGCTACATTTCATCTACCTCGGAAATGTTCTTAAGCCTGTGCAATATGCAGAAATTCTAGAGTCATTTTCTAGTTTTTCTTTCTACATTACATTTCCCATTAGGAGCAATCTAATTGTAGTCTTGGTCATTTTAATATAACACTATAAATCAACAGTCTTAAACATTTTAAAAGTCGGTTTCACCCTAGAAACGTACAATAAATACATATCTCTGAATATGTGCCTCAAATTCATGTAACAGGATCTAACCAGTTAGCTTCTGTATTTAATTTTCTAAAGTAATAAATAATTTGAAAATAATGCAAACTAGAATAATTATGATTTCTGTCTTAATTTGGATTTCTCTTGCTGTAAGAAAGACCATGACCAAAAGCAACTTGGGAGAAAAGTGTTTCAGCTGATAGTTCCACTCCATTGTCCAGGGCTGGGAGCTGGGGGAACTGAAGCTACGGCCATGGAGAAATGCCGTTTACTGGCTTGCTCTTCATGGCTTGCTTTTTATGCCATGGGTACTATCTGCCCAGGAATGCACCTCTCACAGTCGGTTGGGTCCTTCCACATCAATAATAAATCAAGAAAAATGACCTACTGGCTTGCCTACAGGCTTATCTTATGGAAGCATTTTTCTCAGGGTTCCCTCTTCCCAGATGTGTCGAAGTTTATGTGGGAGTTGACAAAAACCAACCAGTATAGTAGCATATAGGAAATTCTGATTTGCAAAAAATTTAAGTTATACAATTTTATTATATATATATATGTATATATGTGTGTGTATATATAATGCTACTGCTATAAGTGAACAAATTCATTCATTCCAAAGTATAAATATTGAGGTTTATGAAATATATATATTAAGAAGACAAAAAACCCCACCAGTTTTGAATAGAACACATTGACAATGTAACTTTTTTCTTTTTCTTTCTTTCTTTCTTTTTTTAAGACAGGGTTTCTCTATATAACCTTGGTTGTCCTGGACTCACTTTGTAGACCAGGCTGGTCACAGCAATCTGCTTGCCTCTGCCCCCCTGAGTGCTGGGGTTAAAGGAATGTGCCACCCCACCTGGCTAACTTTTCTTAAGTGACTAAAAACTCCTTTTATACTATATGGTGAATTTCATTGGATCAAGAAGCTGTGTTGGATTTGAGATTTCATCACTTGTCAGAATTTCTAAAATCCATAACACCTGACAGCTCCTGCTGGAGAGGAGCAAGAGGAACCCTCCTCCATTTTTGGTGGGAGTGCAAACTTGTACAACCACTATGGAAATGAATATGACAGTTTCCCAGAAAACTGGAAATCAGTGCACCCCAAGACCCAGCCATACTACTCCTGGGCATATACCCAAAGGACACTCTATCCTACCACAATGACATTTACTCAACTATGTTCATAATGGCCTTATTCATAATAGCCAGAAACCGGAAACAACCTAATTGTCCCTCAACTGAAGAACGGATTAAGAAAATGTGGTACCTTTACATGGGGGAGTTTTACACAGATATTAAAAACAAAAAGGATATCATGAAATTTGCAGGCAAATGGGTAGAACTAGAAAAAAATTACCACGAGTGAAGCAACCCAGACCCAGAATACAAACATGGTATGTACTCACATATAAGTGGATGTTAGCTGTTAAGTAAAGGACAACCATGCTACAGTCCACAGACCCAGAGGCAAAGTAACAAGAAGGATTCTAAGGGGGACACACAGATCTTCCTGGGAAGGGGAAACAGATTTTGTGAATGGATGGGGGTGTTGGGGGTGGAAACAGATTGGAAAGGGATGAACGGAGAGATGACAGGAGTAGGGGGACATTTAGAGGGCAATGTGGAAACCTAGTGCAGTGGAAACTTCCTGGAACCTATGAGGTAACCCTAGCAAGGACTCCTAGTAGTGGAAGATACAGAGACTGAACTGGCCATCTTCTGTAACCAGGCAAGGCTTCTGGTGGTGGTACTGGGATATCAGCCTAGCCACAAAACCTACCCACAACCTGTCCAACCTGTAAGATGTGTTGGGGCAATAGTGGCTCAGAGCCTATGGGATTGGCCAACCATTGACTGGTCCAACTTGAGGTCCAAACTATGAGAGGGAGCCCATGACTGACACTGGCTGAATGGCCATGAACCAGAAGCCACATGGCCCCTGCGACCAAGAGTAGAACCAAACACAAGTAAAATCATTCCTAATGATATTGTATCATACTCCCATCATCAGAGAGGCTTCCTCCAGCAGCTGATGAGAGCGGATACAGAGACTCACAGTCGGACAGTGTAGTTCTATAATAACAATTTAGTGTTTCGTACGGTGAACTCTACATTTTCTTGAAATTATGTATTAGTGACTGGAAGACTCAATTTGTTCCCAACAGGAAAAGTCTTATAGAGACACTCAACTGAAGGACTGAGTTTAAACCCGGCAGGCAGAATAGAACTGCTTCCAGTTACAAAAGGTGACTTTTGTCGCCTTTGATGTCTTCAGTGTCTCTTTAAAAAACCCTGAAGCTTGTATGTCTGACAACATGTGTACTATAAAAATCACTAGATCTTTTCAGAGTCTCATATTTATGGCAGAGGATGTTACCAAATGTTTCTGGTTAAAGAATTTTTAAGACTCTGCTTAAAAGTTCTAAAAGTCTCTTTGGCTCATATTGCAGGCTAGACAAGTATGTGCTTTGTCAACATCTATTCACCACTTAATGCTGCTGTAAGTTTTACTAGCCTGCCAGCTCTAGGCAGTCTCAGCACTTATTTACTATCAGGTTTAAACCATCCATATTTGTTGCAGCTTTTGGCATGATTATAGTTGGTGGCATGCCATCAATAGATGAAACACCATCTATAATTTGAAGGTATAATATAATATACTTTCTGGCCCATAAAAAAATAACATTAAATATAGTTTTAGCCAGACACGGTGATACATTGCCTATAATCCCAGAGGTTGGAGAGGAGAGGCAGGTGGGTCAGGGGTTCCAGCCATCCTCTGCTACATAATGAATTTGAGGCCAGCCTGGACTACATACCACCCTGTCTCAAAAAAAAAACCAGAAACAAACTAGCCAAGTAACAAGAAACCTAGGTAAGTTATTGCCATAGACCAAAGAAAGGGTAAGCATTCTGCCAGCGTCAGAGTTGAGATTGTCTCCCGAGCTTCAGATTTAGAGATACATTCTTTGACAAGAAACAACCCGGAGCTCTCTGGTTGTTGCATTAATAGACTTAGAATTCTTGCTCTGATAGTAGATGCTTTCTTTCAGAGTTATTATTTTCACTAGCATAGGCTCTTTCAACTGTATATGAATTAAGCTCTGTGTTTCTGAATTCATCTAAAGCACTGTTATAGATCATGGCTTTGTTGATATGCAATCTTTTAGTTCCTTTGTGTGTGGGGGGGGGGTTCTTATCAGCATAGTTGAAATATCTCTTCTGGACTTGTTGCCTCACCTCAGTGGACTTTTACTGAGCTCCAGTAATTAAGAGATGACTCTTTCAGCAGTGTGTTGTGTACTTAACACATTAGGGTTGGGGAATGCATGGATTTTGGCTTCATGGAGATTGAAATTGTTGTTAGCATCTCTGTGCTGTCATTGGTGTTCTGATGGTCAGACTGAGGTGCAGACTAAATGTAGCAGCTCTACCGTCCCCATCGCCAGCAGGAGCATTGTAGCCTCACCCTGCTCTGTAAATACATCACTTTGGACACCACAACACTCAGCTTCAAAGGCTCTTGGCAGCATTTCCCTCTAATTCAAAATATGCATCTTTTTCAGGAATCTAAATTTCCTTTCTCAGCACAGCTTCCTGAAAGTTGCCCTTATTGTAGATTGTTTACAGAACTATAAATTTTTAATAAATCATTTAAAAGATTGCTTGACTTTGCAATCCACCTCTGAAAGCAAGCATTCTTATAACAAGGACTTTCTAATATACTAAAAGGGTCTATAAATTCCAAGCAAATGGTGCATACTATGGAGTTTCTTTTATCATCAGATGTAATTATCCAAGCAGGTTGATGATTCTAACAAAGTGGCATGAAATTACCAGTTAACTTCAAAGTAGATTCTCTCTGAAGTCCACATGGAAAATGGCAGCTTCATTTACCCTGAGGTACAGCTCATCCAGCTGAAGTACCGATTTTCTTGCAAACACAATGTTTGAATTTAGGAGCTCTTGCTACTTCTCCCTAGGGTCCTCTACAAGAAAACCAGAAACCCCTTCACCTCTCTGCCAAGTCAGCCTGATGCTAACGAACAATTGTAATACACAGCAAGGGTTCCTTAGTTTTCTTCCCTCCAATTTATCAGGACTGTCATCATTTTTGTGTGGGTGGAAACCAGGTTCATTTTCATTCCTTTTTTAAGGCATGCTAGGCAGAAAATTCTAGAATGGCCTGTCACATTTCCCTTACATTGCCTTGCCTCCTGACAGTAACAAGTAGCCATTTCCTTGGCCCATGGGATTTAAATTACCACATGTTTTGTTTTTAGGTTTTTTTTTTTAAAATGAAATTATAAAATAGAAAATCCTATAAAAATGTTGTGTCAGGTAATTTGAAGTGGTTATAGACACTCTGTTTAACTTTAAAAGACCTGCTTTTGTTTTGTTCTGTTTTAGTATTTTTATGAATTTGAAGTTTTCATGGACTGTATTGTAATCATTTACCCCACCTCAGCTCTCCCCCTGAACTCCTCCCAGATCCACCATCACCCTAGCCCCCAACTTCATGTTCATTGACTCTAATTTGTGCCACCAAGATACTCCTAGTTAAGTGACCATCCACTGGAGTGTGACCAGTCTACAAAGAGACACACTTAAAGGAAATTTAGTCTCCTTTCTCTAGAAGGCATCAACTATCCATAGCTCTTCAGTTGTGTGTGGGGGTTGTGAACTCCATGCCAAAATGTTAACTTGCTTGATCTTGTAAAGGTCTTGGGCAGGCTATCACATAATTACTATGAGTTCGTGTGTGCAGCCTTGCAGTAAAATATGTAAGAATGAACTCCTTAATCATTTTTATGTGCCCAGTTCAGTGACATTAAATATTTCACATTGTACAACCATCACCACTAGTCATCTTTAGAACTTTTTTTCCTAAATTGAAACTTTGTATCAATGGAGTAATAGCTTCCCATTTTCCTTTCTCCCTAACCTTTTACAACCACAATTCTGTTTTCTAATTCTGGTTATTCTAGGCATCTCTATTAAGAGGACTCATACTTTAGTTTCTTTTTTTCTTTTTCTTTCTTTTTTTTTTTTTACTGTTAGTTCAATTCAACCCAATTTCTTTAAGGCTCATTCACATTGTAGCATATGTCAGCATACCTTTCCTTTTTAAGGTTAAGTAATAGTTCATTGTATGCTTATGCTATGTTTTACTTAGTGCGAGTTGTCTCTGCTTTTTTACTCCTATAACTATTTGAGTCAATGCTTATGGTAGTTTCTGGATCAAACGGTTAATCTATAAACAAATAAGCAAGGTTTTTAAAAAAAAAACAGGGAAGAAGCTGGACAGTGGCTGTGCATGCCTTTAATCCTGTACTCAAGAGGCAGAAGTAGGTGGTTTTCTGAGTCGGAGGCCTGCCTGGTCTACAGAGTGAATTCCAGGAAATCCAGGACTATGCAGAGAGATCCTGTCTCAAAACAAAACAAAACCGGAAAAAAAAGAACAAAGTTCTTGGGTTTCCATGCCACCCTGTCTTTCCTGGGTCTCAGAGCACTGTATCAGAGAGTACCACACAGAGTTTGAAGACAGTGTCACTCTTAGAAGGATATCTGGTGAGAGAAAGTCACCTAATACCTTTTGGAAATCTTTTTCTATTTAGAGAAATGTTATTGATTAATCTTTTGAGGAACTAGCGTAATCTTTTCCGTAGCAGCATTTTCTTTCCCACCTGGTTGGGTTTTGTCACTTTGATGCATAGGTAGACATACCTAAGAAGTGGGAATCTTCAGTATGAAAATGCCTTCATAATTTTCACTTGTGGGCAACTCTGTGGGGCATTTTCTTGATTCATGATTGATATGAGAGGATCCATCCCAGTGTGGTTGGTACCGCCCACCAAGGGAGGTGGTCCTGAGTTGTACAAGAAAGTATGCTCAGCAAGCTAAGGAGAGTGAGCCAGGAAGCATGACTCGTTCATGGTCTCTGCTTCAGCTGCCGCCTTCGGGTTGCCTTCCTGCTGTGACTTCTCTCAGTGGTGGAGTGTCGCCTGAGAATTGTAAGATAAATTCATCCTTTCTTCCCCAGTTGCTTTTGGTTGTGGTGTTTTATCACAGCAATAGGAAAGTAACCAAGACAACACAATTACTATAGCTTTAAGCCTTATCTTGACTCCATGATCTGGATGCAAAACAGACTTGTTCAGGTCCTGAGTGATAGTAACATGAAATAGCACAATTTTCAGAGCCCATAAGTGACCTTAGACAATGAAACTTATTGTTTGAATGTCTTGATTCTTTTTACTATGCGTACATAGTTTCCTTTATTGGGTGAATGTTTTGGATAATTCATTTAAGGAAAATCCCTTAGTCCAGCTCTACGAACCTATATACCTCACATACTGATGGAGACGTTAGTGGCACGTATTGCGGTCACCTTCTGGCTCAGCTAGTAGCTTGAGTAGGCACTGCCAGAATGAGAACCCTGGTCAGGTTTCACACAGAGCTCAAGGAGAGCTGCTGGTGACCTATTTTGCTCCTGCAGGTGCAACAAGGCAAAAGCATACAATAACCACTTTAAAGATAATGCTAGAGGCTAAGAGGTTATATAATGGTTCTATAATAAGGGTACAGCAAGTGAAGGGGCATAGGTCAGGTCTACAGTACTTTAAGAGCCTTGTGTTCACTTTGATTCCCTAGCTGAAAAATCTTAAGCCACATTAAACAACTTGCTATTCCCTGTGAGACAGGATAGATAGGAAAAGGTTAACAGACACAGGAAAGGAAAAGAACTCCCCTTTGCCCACTGCAATCTGCCTTTATCTCTTGCTGATTGGAGACTGCCCTACTCAGAAGCTGAATACAGACATGGTATTCCTTTCTGGAAGATACCACAAACAAGACTATTAAGATGACTAATACAACCCATGCTCAGGATAAAAATATACATCTTAACTTCTCCTAATGACCCATGCTTGGCAAAATTACTTTGGCTTTTAAAATAATTTTACTCATGTTTCTACCTTTGTTACATTTCTTCCTCAAGTGTAAGCCTGCTCAGTACTATCATAAATCACCCTATAATTTCATTTATGAAAAAAAATCCTGTGATAAGGAACGAGTAGGTCAACACATTCTTCTCTCTTCCCTCAAACTTAGTTACACATTAACCCTTTCACCGATGTGACGCCGGGCACTCCAGAGTTACTGATACAGCTGTGTGACCCTCTCTCTCCTGGACTCAGTGGTCTCCAGGTGCATCTGTCTTGTCCTCATCAATAAACAAGCCATTTGTTTCATTCCGAGTTAACCTGAAACTCGCTTCTGTAGCGGGCAGCATTTGATCAGGAAGCCCGGCTATCCTTGAGAAGGGATGCCAAGGCTCCCTGAGCAGCAGTGTTGAACTCTGTTCCCACACCGTCTGTAACATCTATGCCTAGTGATTGTGTATCTTAAGATCCTCTGTGCTCTTGTTATAATTCCATCATGTGTTGACATCTTACAGTCCACGAAGCTTCTGATATTCTCTAGAGACAGCTATTCTCTCCCCCTTCAAAATAGCAACCAAACCCCAAGTAGCCCCTCAGGACCACACCAGCAGAACCTCCATTGCCACATAGTCCACTTAGAATAGCACCCTGGAAGACAGGAACTTGGCTCATGTAGCCCCCCTGACAAAAAGCAAACCCACAAACTGCTTCTTTCTTCACCGTGATTGCTTTGAAAATAATTCTCCTGAAGGTATATCTCACAGGCAGAACTGTGGTCCTATTGGCAGGTCCCTAATGAAATGAAGACTGAGTACACTTGTTTCCTTATTAGACAGGCAGGACTCATAAGGCATCAGTTTCTCCAAATAGAAAAGGGTACTTGCTACCTTTTTCTCACCAGGTGTCCTTGTAAGAGCGATGTTGTCAGGTGTGGGATGGTGGAGCACACCTTTAATACCAACATTCAAGAGGCAGAGGCAGGTGGATCTTTGTGAGTTCAAAGCCAGCCTGGGCTATATAGCAAGTTCCAGGACAGCCCAGGATTTGTAGAGAGACCCTGCCAATAGACAGGCAGGCAGACAGACAGACAGACAGACAGACAGACAGATTAATCAAAAGAGTAACATTGTCTTCAAACCCTGTGTGGCACTCTCCAACACACTGCTATGAAGCCTAAGGAAGACACAGTCAGTGGCCTGTAAGCCTCTTTCTCTTCTTTCTTTCCTTAAAAAAAAAAAAAACCTATATTTTGTTTGTAGGTGTGCACATACCTATGTCATGGAGTGCAAGGACAACTTGCAGGAACTGGTTCTGTTCCTCTACCATGTGGATCCTAGAAATCAAACTTTGATAGTCAGACTTGGCAACATGTTTTTACCCTCTGGGCTTCCTTAAATTCATACAACTTCTGGATTAATATTCAAAATACTTCACCAAGGGCCCCAAGCAGATGCCACAGATGTAATGTGTCCCTCTAGGAATGTCATGGTGGAGGTGTGCAAGAGCACCATGGTGTATAAGACCACCTGTCTCTTACACAGTGAAATGCCAGCTTTCTGTAAACCAGGGAGAATGTCACTAGAATCAGAGACTTTCCTGTCCAACAATGTGCCAGTCATTGGCTGTTCTGGTGCTATCATCCCATGTGAAGTCACTGCTAGTCCAGCCTATAGGCATCACCACTATTCAGATCTCCAGGGGCCGTCATTGGAGTACCAAGTGTGTACACGGATAAAGGCTGGAGCCAGTGGCAGCCTGCGAAGCCAGGCTGATGAACATGCAGGAATTTCCCACTGATCATCCCAAGGGTTTGACAGTGGTAGCACCAACAGCCCTGTCTCTAGGGGCATGTTCACAATCTTGTCAGTTTCTGTCTGCTGATGCACAAGGCTGTATCAGCGCCCTGTTCTATCATCAGTAGGTATAAGCAAGTCCTGGCTTTGTACACTTGATGACAAAGTCAAGGCTTTCTTGGCTGATAGATCCATGTGCATTTGCAGCTGCTGTTTGGTTAGCCATGGCACTGGTCTCTAGCATCCTTCTTTGTGTGTCTGCTGTTCTTGCGTGTGCTGCTGGCTAGTTCTTGTCATATGCTCAAGTGTCTTGGTCTATCCACATCCTCATTAAATGTGTGTGGTA
Organism: Acomys russatus; assembly: GCF_903995435.1. Classification (NCBI taxonomy): domain Eukaryota; kingdom Metazoa; phylum Chordata; class Mammalia; order Rodentia; family Muridae; genus Acomys; species Acomys russatus. The sequence continues at coordinate 36,661,730 of NC_067143.1, read as the reverse complement.
CTTAGAGGGAACCTAGAGAATATACAGAGTTCATGAGGCTTATCCAGAACTCTCTCTCAACCACTCCTTCCCCCACACTATATTTTTGTCCTCTGGGTAATTTTCAACAATCTTTTCAATGAAGTTGTAATCATAGTTTGAATTTTAGAAACATTTTCTGAGAACTCACAAATGGTATGTTCAAGTCAGGGTGATAAGGGCATAGGTTGCTGTTTCTCTCCTCGTCCTTTGTTTTGGTTTTTTAGAGACAGAGTTTCTCTGTGTAACAACCTTGTCTGTCCTTGTCTCACTTTGTAGGCCAAGCCGAATTCACAGAGATCCACCTGCCTCTGCCTCCCCAAGTGCTGGGATTACAGGCATGCGCCAGCGTACCGGGCTTGTCTTCTTTTAAGAAAAGTCAAGTCCCCCTGGGTCTTTTAAATTTTTTTATTTTGTTTATGTAGGGGTATTGTGTTGTCTAGTTTTTATGTCAACTTGACACAAGCCATCTGAGAAGAAATCATAATTGAGACCATGTCACCGTAGGATTGGCCAGTGCTCTTAACCACTGAGCCATCTCTCCAGCCCCTCCTTAGGTCTTAACTCTGGGGTCTTGGTAAGCTTGCTGTTTTGGTGACAGGTGGCTTGTCCTTATGTGAAGCCAGCCTTGCCTCTTAACCTTTCAAAAAGAAAGCACAAAAATCCTCATCTTACCAGGGGCATTTGCAGTGCGGGGATTGTGGGTGGGAGCATGCGTGTACAGAGCCAAGTGAGACCACCTGGCAAGAAGTCGCCAGGCTTGAGTTACAACCCTTCCCTGCTGATCACCGGGTCAACCTCTGGGCCTCAGTCTTCTCATCCGCCTCTTGTTTTGAAGCATTCATTCCCCATGGCTCATCGGGCCCATACCTTCAAGTTTTACCTCATGTCTTGTCTCCTGGGCTCTTGCTGCAGCTCTGGCTTTTGGTCAGCGCCCCTCTGCAAGCTGCCCCTCTTCTGTCTTCTACTCTTCCCCTTGTTGGCTCCCACCTCAGACTTGCTCAGGTTTCTTCTGTATCAAAACTGAAACCAGGCTCTCGATCCTGATCTCTCCTTTAACTACCTCCCTGAAGGGAGCCTTCTACAGCAGAGCTTCAGCCCTGCAGCACACACTTCCCCACGGTCTGAGTCACTAGCCAGGCCTCTGTCCTTAGGCACACTCCACTGACCACTCTGGCAAAGTTCACCAGGGCTGAATCCGAGACTGTCTGTCTCCAGTTTCCTCCTTACCTGACTATCGCTTGGTGCTTTTGTCTCCTTCTTCCTTGAACCATTCTCTTATTCTATTTTTTTGTGATTCCCCTCTGCTCTGCTCTGTTCTTACTGTTCTGCATTGTGATGTGGCCTATTGCTCTTTCCTATGCTATCTGATATGGCCACAGCAAGACCAGAGAAAACAAAGTTTATGGTATGTGCCAGTGCTAGTGCCCCACTCAGGACCAGGGAGACCAAGAGGCAGAAGACAGATACCGTTATTGCACATATCAAAAATAGGCTTCTGGCTGAACCTTTAGTCCTAAAAATTGACTTTCCCTGGGTGGGAAAACCCTTTGGTTGCATACAGATCAGAAAAGTTTCTTTGTGTCTGTCTGTCTGTCTCTTTTTTAAAAAGATGATGGGGATGTAATTCAGTTGGCGTAAGTGCTTGCATGTGAGGTCTGTGAGGTCTTGGGTTCAATACCCACTACCACATGAAACCAGGCATGGTAGTACAAGCCTGTAGTCTGCACTTAAGGAGTGGAGACTGAAGGATCCTAAGTCCGAAACCATCCTCATCTACCGGGTGAGAATGAAGCCAGCATGGCCTCATGAAACCCTGTCTTGAGAAGAAAAAAAAAAGTGTTGTGATGATTAATCCTAATTGTCAACTCAAAAGGGTTTGGAATCGTCTCTGAGACCCACCTCTGGATATGCCTGTGAGGGTGTTTCCAAGGAGCTTTGACAGTTGTTGGGAGCCCCATTCTACAGCTGGGCTCCTAGACTGGATAATAAGAGAGGGAAACTGAGCATCCACATTCACTACTTTACTTGTATTGTCAGGCCTTTCCCTGCTGGCATGGACAGTGCTACCAAACTGTGAACCCACATAAACCGGTCCTTCTTAAAGTTGCCTTTGCCCAAGTATTTTTCTACAGCAATGAGAAAAGTTTACTATCATAATATCATCATAATTATCATGCTGTCATAATAGATCATAACTAATTATTTGCACACAGCACATGTCTCTATGTTCTTGGAAGAGTCTATTCCTCTGCCTGTCCTTTGTTTAGTGACTTTACTGGGGTGGGGGTGGGGGAATCTACTTCTACTCACTTCAGGTAGAAAAGTCAAACAATGGCAGAGAAACAATTCCACCCATCTAGCTGGGGAGCCAATGGATTTTCTGGGGTTACTTACAAGAGAGCATGTGTGAGTGGTTACATACAAGAATATGGGAAACTTACGTGTAGCCACACAACTAAAGAGTGTTCCTTCTCTCCAAGAAATTGTCACCGGCTTATATATTCTTGGAATATATGCCTCACCCCTAACTTCTATGATGTCATGGCAGTGGGCCTGGTCTTGTAAAGGTCTCGTGTGAGTGATCACAGCTGCTCTGAACCAAGATGGCCGTGACCACATTCAGCCTCAAGGAAACAGCCACAAGACATCCTTAAATGCTGGTGTCTCCATGTGCTCTGTCCCCAAGTGGGACAGCTTCCATCTCTGTGCTGATGACTCAATGTTGGATATCTCCAGTCATCCATCACATCTGCACTCCAGACTCATACATACTCCTGTGTACCAGAAATTTCCATCTGGATCTCCAGCAGGCATCTGGAGGATATGTCTAAGTGAGCATCCATCAGTCTTCTGGAACCTGCTTATCTGCTTCTATTCCAGTTCATAAGGAATTCCTCCTTCCAGTCACCAATGCCAGAGGCCCTGTGAGCTCCTGATTCTTCCCTTTTTCTCACTACACACCCGCTTCCTCAACTGCTGTGGACCTTGGCCCCTGGGCATCTGTTCTGTTGGTCCATTCCTCTTCTTTTCTTCATGTCACTCTTAATTCTTGTCCCCATTATGTCCCATACAGAATGTGATAGCATCTAACTGATCCGTGTATCCATCCTTGCTTCCCTCCAGGACCCCTCTGCACTGCACCAACGTTCTTACTTTATTATTGTAAGATATGCAGACTTGATGTCTACCCACCTGCCAGTTCAGAGTAGGGTTCTTCTAGAAGAAAGAATTAATTACATCTATGCCTCAATCTATATTTTTAGTGACTTCTTCCCTCACCTAGGCCTTCACACCTGCTAGACGAGTACACCACTATCTACACCCCTAGCCCCTTTGACAGGCAATTAATTGCTTCTAGGATACAGTTCAAACTCCTTAAAGTATAACGCATAACCTATCAAGATGTAGCTAGTGCTAGGATACCACTCAGTGGTAGAACCCTGGCCTAGTGTGTACATGGCCCAGGGGTCAGGTTTCAGCCCTAAGCACTGTAAATAAAGTCTGTCTCTGTCCTGCTCCTTCACTCTCATCTCCTACCACTCTCCTTGAAGAACAGATGCGCATCCATGTAGAGCTGTGCGAGGCTCCTGGCCGAGTGCACGCTGTGCTTCACACGTGCTGTTCCTCCTGGGGCCAGTGCTGTTCCTCACACTTCTGTAGACTTTACACTCGTCGGTTCTGGGACATCGTCTACAACCCCGGCCCCTGTCCTATCTCCAAGCAGAGCAGATTATTTCCCCCTTTGTGTCTTTCACATATATAGTTATAACTTTGCCACAATTACCTGTGATTCGTTCACATCCACCTAAAACTATAAACTCGTTGAGTTGAGCCTATATCTTCAGCACCCTTAGCAACGTGTCTAAAGCGTATCCTTTCTGTGTCCGTTTTATTTTATTTGAATCTGGTTTTGAGGTAAGAGGTAGGCAGTGGCTAGTTAGAGTTGGAGGGAGCATGAAAAAAAAGTTTCCTCACCTTTCTGGTTCTGACCTCTAGACCCTGTTGGCTGACATTCCAGAAAAAAATTGTTTGGTTTTTTTTTTTTTTTGGTTTTTTTTTTTTCAAGACAAGGTCTCTCTGTATAGCTTTGGCTGTCCTGGACTTACTTTGTAGACCAGGCTGGCCTCGAACGCACAGCAATCCACCTACCTCTGCCTTCCAAGTGTTGGGATTAAAAGTGCGTGCCACCATGCCTGGTTGACATCCCAGAATTTCAACATCACTAACCAGACTACCCATTAAAGTACCACACTCTCTGGGAAATACCACCAAAGGGGTTGGTTTTTTTTTTTTTATATTTATTTTTTAATTAATTTATTCTCGTTACATCTCAATGGTTATCCCATCCCTTGTAACCTCCCATTCTTCCCTCCCTCCCATTTTCCCCTTATTCCTCTCCCCTATGACTGTGACTGAGGGGGACTACCTCCCTCTTTATATGCTCATAGGGTATCAAGTCTCTTCTTGGTAGCCTGCTATTCTTCCTCTGAGTGACACCAGGTCTCCCCCTCCAGCGGACATGGTCAAATATGAGGCAACAGAGTACGTGTGAAAGTCATACCCCACTCTCCACTCAACTGCGGAGAATGTCCTGTCCATTGGCTAGATCTGGGTAGGGGTTTAAAGTTTACCGCCTGTATTGTCCTTGAGCAGGACCCCTGGGCCCAAATCTGCCTATCATAATGTTCTACTTGTAGGTTTCTAGGACCCTCTGGATCCTTGCACTTTGCTATTCTCCCATGCTTCTCTCATTTAGAGTCCCAATAAGATGTCCTCCCCTCTGTCCCAGTTTCCTGTTAAGTGAAGACTTTCATGGGACATGCTCCTTGGGCTAGTATGCAGATATAAGTGAGTATATACCATTTGACTCTTTCTGCTTCTGGGTTAACTCACTCATTATGATCATTTCTAGCTCAATCCATTTGTCCACAAATTTCAGGAATTCCTTGTTTTTAATAGCTGAGTAGTATTCCATAGTGTAAATGTACCACAATTTCTTTATATCCATTCTTCTACTGAGGGACATTTAGCCTGTTTCCATGATCTGGCTATTATGAATAAGGCTGCTATGAACATGGTTGAGCAAAGTTTCTTGTTGTGTCAATGGAGTTGTTAAAAGGGCCAAAGAACCATGTCTTAAGTCCAGACCTCCAGTCACCTAGGATGTGATTGCTGTTTTTAACCACTGTACCCCCCTCTCTAGGTAAAGGCCATAACAGTATGTAAGATTCCCCTTTAAGGACAGAATTCTGTGAATACAAAATGAGTACCACCACATGTGTCTCTTAATATGTAGATGTGGTGGGACTAAGCCTCAGAAGTCACAGGCATGACCTCAGCTGAGGCATGTAGGGACTTCCTCTCCTAACACTCACACTCGGGTCTCTTCAAGCGTGACTTGCTCTTCTGTTTAATCAATTAATTTACCAGTTTTGTTCCACTCTGACTTGTCCTGAAATTCTTTCCTGTGTTACAAGTCAAGATTCTGGCTGCACTGCTAGCAGTATCCAGCTGCATTTCCAGTTGTCAATGACATTTTAAAATCCATCTTCCCCGCAAGAACATAATTGCCAGGAGCCCAGGGCCACATGTGATGGTCATCCTGACACCCCAGCACCCGGTTCAGAAGCTGCCACACAGGGGTGCAGAGCACCATTTGTGAGCATATGAATGGAAGGCTTAGGGCCCTTCCAAATCTCAAACTGTATTATTTGTGATTCCAAAAACTGTGACATAATCTGAAAGTTCTCCCTTAGCAGATGGTCTGAACAGTTGATGCACCAATTCAAGTGGCCGGCAGACATCAAAGTAAACATTTAAGAAAGTGAGTCAGAATGAAGGTGAGGCATCCAACAGGCACGGGGACATAAGCAAAGCCAGTCAGCGTCACAGGCACCCCCCTGCACCCGATGGCATGGGGACATAAGCAAAGCCGGGTGTCAGCGTCACAGGTACCCCCTGCACCCGATGGCATGGGGACATAAGCAAAGCCGGGTGTCAGCGTCACAGGCACCCCTGCACCCGATGGTGAATTCCATATGCTTCCTCTGAAAACACAGGGGCCGTGAGCCCTTCGTAGGCAGTTGTTTAACAGCCATCCTGTGACTAAACCCCACTGGCAAGAAATGAGCTGTAGGTCCATTTCTGTGCAGAGAGAGGAGAAATAGGCCTTCCCCTCCTTCTTGTTTCATTCTAATTTGCTCATTCTTGTAAACTAAACACAGTCATGTCATTCATTTATAGCTTTCTTTCTATTCTGATGGAACTCTAGGAAAAAGCCTCTAATCTAAATATTCTCATAGGTTTTAAAAAGATTTTATTATTCATTTATTATGTGTACAGTACTCTGCCTGCACACATATCTGCAGGCCAGAAGTAGGCATCAGGACACATTATAAATGGTTGTGAGCCACCATGTGGTTGCTGGGAATTGAACTCAGGACCTCTGGAGGAGCAGTCAGTGCCATTAACCTCTGAGCCATCTCTCCAGCTAATCTAAATAATCTTAAGATTGCGACCTCACCTAGGTTTAATTCTACAAACATTTATTGATACTCACTTTATTTTTAGGCCTAGTGTCTTGAGGGCATGAACAGAAAGAAAAAAATGTGTACCACAAACCTTAAGAGTAAGTGGACCAACCGTAAGGTAGACACGATGTAACATCTGCACGTCTGCATTGTTATAAACTAGCCCACGGCAGGGTAACAGGGCCCAGGAAAGGGTAAGTCCTGCCAGATCCATGAACATAGCAGCTTTTCATTCCAGATGAGAAAAGAAGTAAGAGAAATGCAATGGAGTGGGATGGAGACTGGCCACTCTTCTGCCAGCAGAACGGGTTAGAGAGGGACGCGGCTGCTGCTCTGTTTCTCCACAGACCCCTCCACAGAGCTCCCAGCTATTCCTTCTCCCGTGTCCCCTCAAGAGCCCCTGTGTGATCCTGTCATATTCCATATTTGGAGTATGAGCTGTGATCCAGGCTCATCTGCACCTCTCAGATTTCATGCTGTTCGATTTGACATTGCCAAGCATGGATTTCCCCCACCCCCCCCCCCCCCCCCCCCCCCCCCCACCCCACCCTGTCAGGCTGGTGCAGAGCTCGTGCTTTGCGGAGACCCTAGTGCTTCTAGGTGAAAGGGACATTGACTTCAAGCAGACAACCTGAGTGACTGGAAAAACGTATTTTTCTGAGGCATAGTTTGCCTAGTTCTTAAATGAGATTATTATTTCCTGTGGTCCAAATTATAAAAATTAACAAATATTGATGGGTCATTTTCCTTGGGGTCATCTAAGCCAACAGGAAAAATGGGGTTTGAGTTTGTCCATCTCTCTTAAGCTTGTGTCTTACATAGAAGGGCCCTACGGAGCACACTGGAGCTGCAGCTCTGGGAACCAGGAGCTGCATAGCAGGTTGGTTCAGATTGTTCTGTGGTAAGAGATTAGAATGCAGATGTGCTATGGCACTGGGTGAAGCAATGTCACGTTTGCTTTCATTTTAGACTATTTGAGCCAGAACTTGGTATCTGTCTGGAGTCCAAGTGACATGCTCATGGTTGCTTTTGTTATCCCTGAAGCAAAAGAAAAGCAAGTGAGACGAGGAGGAGGAGACTCCCATTGTCTGCCTCTTTCCTACCTGTGGCTGTGTACCCAAAGACTGATGTGTCATGGCCACCCACTCAGGGTGAGATGTCTACTGGGTTCAAAGCACATAGAACTGTGTTCACCTTTCTGTGCCCCAGCATAATTCATACTGCCATTTAAACTGGCCTCAGGAAGCCACCTCACCTGGGCTGAACACCTCTACCCGAGGCCCTGAATTGTTCTGTAGCAGTTCTGTAGGTCTGGAGGTAGCCGCCATGTCCCTGTACCTTGACTGGTGGCCTAAGGATTTCTTGCCTTAGGTCCAGTTAGTGCTTTCTGTGAGGGGCCTGCCCACACCTTCCTAAGGTATGCATACATGAAACGCTGAGAACCGAGGAATGCACCTTCTTACATTCATAGCTAGGGACCACAACACCCCGAGGTAGGGCTAGAGGAGTTCTTGCATAGTATCCGAATGATACTTAGCCCTCATACAGCCTGGCACCTGAGAGGAGAAGCCATGAGTGAGGAATGTTGTGGGAATGTATGGGAAGGGTTCTCTTGATTATTAATTGATGTGTGAGGGCCTACATCACTGTGGGTGGCACCATTCTTGGGCAAGCAGTCCTAGGACGTATATAAAAGCTAGCTAGGCATGAGCCAGAAAGCAGCATCCCTCCACGGTCTGGGGGCCAGGTTCCTGCCCTCACTTCCCTCAGCGATGGACAGTGATCTGGAAGTGTAAGATGAAATGAATGCTTCTTCCCTTAAGTTGCTTTTGGTCATCCCGTTTGTCACAGCAACAGGAAGGAAACTAGCTAACACCCAGATTTTGTTCACAGAAGAAACCAAGAGAGACTGAAAGCAGACCCATGATTGACAGGGGGTAGGATGCAGGAGGAGGATCAACTACAAATGAATATGGGGACCATTTGAAGAGTGACAGAAATGTTCTAAAACACACCACACAAGTCCATAAGCTCACTACGCCTCATTAGCCCATGCACAGTGAATTCTCTGGTCTGTAGTTAACACCTTGGAGAGGGGGGAAAGAAACAAAAGGAAGAGAAAGGGCCAGAAAGGAAGAAAGCTGTTGACCGGAGAGCCAAACCATGAGCTTTAGCCTGGGGGGCGGGGAGCCCCAGGATGATGGCCTTTGGAGTCCATACTGAAAGCCAGGGTGCGGACTCCTAACTTTAAGTCCGCCCAGTTCCCAGTGAATACTTTGGAAAGATGACAGTCATAATATCAATATTGGCTGTGGCAGAAATGGGCAGTTCCCATATCCATTACCTTCTTCCACAGCAAGCGGCCTGATTTGACAGAGTCAGAGACTGGTAGCAAGCGCTGTCCTTGCTTGTTTCCAGGAATTCTCTGAAATCTATTGGTATTTTAAAATTATTTCACAGTCTAATAATTGAATCTACAGAGCAGCGGCAGACTGAAGCTGGCTGGCCAACCAGACTATACTCCTATCTGCCTACTGTTGGTGTACTTTTAAACAACTATTTTTAGTTTGGGTTCCTTAATCTCTTTTTCCATACTCCACCCCAATCTCCTACAACACCTCAACACCAGATAGTAGAGAGAAAAGGTTAATGGGGAGATAGGTTGTAGTTTTCCTTAGCTGCTTCCGCTATTTAGGGTGGTTGGGTTTCTTAAGGCAAGTCCAATCCTAGTTTTAGGGTGTCTCCAACTTCTCTGCACACAGCACCCAGGAACAGCAGGAGCAGTGAGCACCAGCAGCCTTGTTCTTTCTTGGAGCCCCCACTTTCTCTTTGAGCCTGGCTTTTAGTCCCACAGGCAAAGACCACGCCCCCTCATGAGGCACTTCACAGCTGGCCAACATCAAGTGCCATTTCAAGAAGCAACTATCAGCTGTGGACAAACTGGAGCAGTCCCCATATCCCCCACACCTGGGATTAAAACAGAAACATGTTTACATATAAATCAAAACTTCCACAGCAGCCTACCTCAGTGCTGTGACCCGCAAACTTTATTTGAAAGTGATGTCAGCTCTGTATTTTGCTTTGTTTTTGCTCACAGAAGGATGCGGCTGAGTGAATGACAGCAATTGGACCTATGTTAATGACTATAGACTATATAGATGCTCCTCATCCACCACCCCAAACATAAACAAAACCTATGGTAACAAGAACGGCACTCCCATGCAATCATAAATGGTACCCTGCCTTTAATTATATTTTCTAGTTTTGAACAACATGGATCACATACTGAAGTGAGAAAAGACAATCTAGGAGGCAACAATTGTACAAATGCACATGTACTGTTTGGATCTCTCTTGGGTTTCTCTGTGTAGCCCTGGCTGTCCTGGAACTCACTCTGCACACCAGACTGGGTTGTCTGTCTCCACATCCCAAGTGCTGGGGTTAAAGGCGTGTGCCGCCACTACTCATCTTGTTAGGACTTTTAAAAAAGATGATGATGATGACTATTTATACTGATATTCTGCTTCTATGTATGTCTGTGTAAGGGTGTCAGATCCCATGGAACTGGAATTATAGACAGTTGTCAGCTTTCATGTGGATGCTAGGATTTGAACCTGGGTCCTTTGGAAAACACTGCTCTTAACCACTGAACCATCTCTCCAGCCCCTTGTTTGGACTTCTTGTTTGTTTGTTTGCTTGTTTTTGAGACAGGGTTTCTCTGTGTAGCCCTGGCTGTCCTGGACTCCCTTTGTAGACCAGGCTGGCCTCAAACTCACAGGGATCCACCTGCCTCTGCCTCCCGAGTGCTGGGATTAAAGGCGTGCACCACCACGCCCGGCTTGTTTAGACTTTTTTAAATCAAGAAAGATCTATTTTGTTATATAAATCTCCTATATGCTGCAGGGAAATAGAAGATGGTAGATGCACAAAGTTTATTTTCTAAACGTTTCTTTTGTTGCTGGTTTTAACTTACTTTTTCTTTAAGTGCATCTTTTCCTCCCCTTCCTTTCCTCCCTCCACACTCTCCTATGTTTTCCTCTAACCCCCTTCCAAGTTTATGTCCTATTATTCTTCTATTATTTTTCATATATATGCATGAATAAATTTATAAATCCAACACCTGGGGAGGGGGGGAGGAAACAGTGTCAGAAAGTACTGCCCTCCTGACTATACTTCCTCATTAGCGTCTGTCCTTTTCTCTTTGTCTGTCTCTCTTTCTCTCCCTCATGCTTCAGAATTCTTGAGGGGGGGGGGACGGGAGTTACTGATGTGTGTGAAACAAAACCATCTTAGTACCCTTGGGAGCTTAGGACTACAGGGGGAGATGTGGGCTTTTTGTTTGTTTGTTTGTTTTTTTGTTTAATGATCCACTCCCATCAAAGAACTTAAGTTACCCACAGGTGGGCACGGCCCAGCACCCAGGTGTAAGATGAAAATTTCCAGAAGCCCAGTGGTGCTCACGGTCAAGAACCGCCTTTTGTTAACCAAACTTAATACTCGTAGTAAACCAGACGTCAGTTTATTAATTTAAAATGAGAGACATACATTCTTTTTGCGTGACCTACTTCTCACCAGTGATCCAGGGTGAAGCTCCCCCCCAACCCGCCCAAATCTGGGTATCTGGGTGATACTGGAGCCCATAGACTAAATTTCCAACAGACTTTGGAAAATAGTTGGTGCTCAATAAATATTTGCCAAGTAGAATCTAGTATTGCCAGAGTCAGGACTTTGTATGTCAATCACTCTAGACTGGAAAGGAGCTGGGGTGCTGTAATCCACCACTGCATGCAAAGATGCTTCACAAACCTGGCAATAAGGACTGTTGTTTGGGTTCCTTTTCTCTCACTGCCATTTTCTTTAGAAAGGGCATTACTCAGTTTGGAGAAGTCACCTGGCAAGATGTCACTCTAGTTCATTTGTTCTCTTTGCCTTTGAAATGAAAGCTATAAAGGGTTGCACTGCGCCTTGGGTAATAATAGCACACACAACTACAGACTGTCCACTGCCTGTCCCTGAAATAGATTCTCCAGGAGAAAGAACAACAGTGCTGTCATTCTCCGAGTTGTATGGGAAACAACGATCGGAACTGAAGACAAAAAAAGACATGTGAGTCAGCAGCCTCCGATTTAGCCTTGGGGTAGTATGAGACATGCTATTAGGTCCATTTTCAGTGAAAATTACATTGTTTGTAAAGGAAATGTCCTGTCTGTTTGTCAGAGCCCTAGCGATGAGGCCCTTGGCTGATAAGGAACCGCTCGTTTCTCAGGCTCCAAAACCACAGGCCTCTCCTGGACCCTCTCGAATCATTTGCTGAACTGGATATCCTAAATTTCCCCAAACCCACATGGAACCGCCACCCTGCCATCCGTTAGGCAGGAAGAAGTCCTGGTCAGAGGTTGAAGAGGAATTCAGGGTGCTTGATGCTGCCCTGCCTCTTCTCATCCCACAGTGTCACCTACGAAACCATACCTCTACCTGCAGCTTCAGCCCGCACCTACATTCTGGAGGTCGTGGGGGGGTCCAGCACGTCGATCCCACTGGGAAGTCTCTTTCACTGTTTTCAGCTCCAAGTTCAGCTCGACGAACATCTGTTTCACAGGCTTGACAGGATCCTCTGCGGGTTTAGAGGAGCCGGAGATTCTAATTCTAGCCAGGTGTGGGGGCTCCTTTCTGTAACCCTACCATCTGGGAGGCCGGAGCAGGAAGAGAGCTGTGATTTTGAGGTCAATCTAAGCTACATAGGGAGTTTCAGGCTAACCTGAGATGCACAGTGTGACCCTGCCTCAAACCAAAACAATCCGTTAAACCAGGCGCAGTGGCGCACGCCTGTAATCCCAGCACTCAGGGAGGCAGAGGCAGGAGGAGCTCTCGGAGTTGGAGACCAGCCTGGTTTACAAAGCGAGTGCAAGACAACCAAGGCTACACAGAGAAACTCTGTCTTGGAAAAAAACCAAAACAATCCATTAACAGCAACAGAAGTCCTGCTGTATCCTTCCTCTAATTGATCTACACAGGGCTTTTGATTTCGGCGTTTGCTCTCCAGTGCTTGCTGGAATCCCAGAAGCCTTAGCTGTTGGCCACCATTCTTCCTCTTCCTGTACTCTGTCTAAGCTTGTTCATCACTGTGGCTACAATCTCATACGGCTAATTTTCAAATACGCACGTCAGGTGCCATGCCTTACCTGCCTCCTTCACCCTATGCGCTAAGATGTTTCCTTGTCATGGGCAGGGTGGGGAGACCCTGTAGTCAGCCACAGCGTCCAGGACACTTTAAGCAGTTCCTGAAAATGCTCACAACCATTTATGGATTTTTTTTTCCTGCGGTAAGAAAGACTTCTATAATCTGGAAGAAAATAAGAGGAGAAACAAGTGACGCTGTGGGTCACGAGGTAGAGAGGAAGCGAAGCAGCTTGTGGGTTTTTCCCTTGCCCGCCGCGCTTAGCCGGATTCAGTTTCTGAGCCCCAGTGCTGGAGATTGAAGCTCGTGTCTTCCATGTGCCCAGCACACACCCCACAACAGTTACACCCAGATGAAGCCCCGCATTTTAGACACCACTTTCCCTTCCACATGGTCCGGCTACAGGGGTGTCTGAGATTATGATTAACTCTGAAGCTAAACGTCTCATTCATTATCCTCCTCTCAAAAGAAAGCCCTTTCCAGCCTCTGCTGGGGAAAGGGACCTTCCTTATCGTGTTCACTTCTGTAGACCCAGAGTACTGTAGAGCACAGGGTGAAATAATAAAATACCGTGTAGCTATACAAAGGTAAAGCTCAGGGGCCAGAGAGATGCCTCAGAGGTTAAGAACACTCGCTGCTCTTGCGGAGTCTTGTTCCTAACACCCATGTTGGGTGACCCATAATGGCCTCTAATCCAGATCCTGGGAATCCAAAGCCCTTTTCTGGCCCCTGAGGGCACCTGTACCCATGTGCCATATAATTCACAGAAAGATACACATCAATAAGATGAAATAGACCTATTTAAAAAAGAAAAGTTCATTGGTTTTTATAGAACCATCTCCAAGATATAAATGAAAAGCTAAGCAACTGCAGAACAGTGTAAAATCCTGGCCACGAGGCTGCATGCTTTAGAATACAGAATCTGGGCGTACATAGGAGGTGCAAGCACTTGGTGCCAACCACGATGACTTGAATTGATGCCCAGAACCAACTCCCTCAAGGTGTCCTCTGACCTCCACATATACATCATGGCATGCCCCCCCCACATACACAAAAAAATAAATGTTCAAATAATATTTTTAAATTTATATTATATAGGTGGGTGTGGGGGAATACACTTTTAATCCCAGGACTCGGGAGGCAGAGGCAAGTGGATCACTGTGAGTTCGAGGCCAGCCTGGTCTACAAAGCAAGTCCAGGACAGCCAAGGCTACACAGAGAAACCCTGTCTCAAAAACCAAAACAAAAAAAAATTATGTTGTTATATCAATGTTACAATGATTATGCATATGTGCTCATAGTATAAATGAATGGATGAAAGACTAAAACACACATTATATTTACAGGTTTATGTTAGATGACTTCCACTCAGTTTGAGTTCTCTGTTTTTCCAGTTTTTAATGGAAAACTCCATGTATTTCATTTATCACCTGTAGAACCGGAACAATAATCCATGCCATGTTCACCGGAAGCTTCGACAATTAGCCCCTTATAGCCCCTCTAACTTCACTTCTACCCTAGTCCACTTCCTCCTGCACCTGTTGGATGGCCTCGAAACAAACTGTAGATGCTCAGTAATTCTGAAAACAGGGTCATTTTGCACATATTGTCAATACATTGTCACTCCTAAAAGTTGAGTTACTCCTTAAGATCATCAAGGCACAGCACTAAAAATTTCCAGACTACCTCACAGACATTTCTAGACTTTCTGCTTCATGATTTGTAAAGAAACCAAACCATGGCTCTCTGCTTCTCCCTGTCCCAGACACAGCTGCATCTTCTTGCGCAGTGCCAGCCTCGGCCCTTAGACACAATGGGTAAGGTTGGAGTGAATGGATTTGGCCATATTGGGCACCTGGTTACCAGGGATGCCTGCTCATCTGGCAAAGTGGAGATTGTTGCCATCAGTGACCCCTTCATTGACCTCAACTATATGGTCTACATGTTCCAGCATGACTCTACCCACAGCAAGTTCAACTGCTTAGTCAAGGCTGAGAACGAGAAGCTTGCAATCAATGGGAAGACTATTACCATCTTTCAGGAGCGAGATCCTGCTAATGTCAAACGGGCTGATGCGTATGCTGTGGTGTCTATGGTGCCTTCATCACCAGGGAAAGCGCTGGGGCCCACTTGAAGGGTGGGGCCAAAAGGGTCATCATCTCTGCCCCTTCTGCTGATGCCCCCATGCTAGTAATGGGTGTGAACCAGGAGAAGTATGACAAATCACTCAAGATCCTCAGCAATGCTTCCTGCACTACCAACTGTTTACCCACCCTGGCCAAGGTCATCCATGACAACTTTGGCATTGTGGAAGGGCTCACAACCACAGTTCATGCCATCACTGCTACCTAGAACACTGTGGATGACCCCTCTGGAAAGCTGTGGCATGATGGCCATGGGGCTGCCCAGAACATGATCCCTGCATCCACTTGGTGCTGCCCAGGCTGTGGGCAAGGTCATCCCAGAGCTGATTGGGAAGCTCCCTGGCATGGCCTTCTGTGTTCCTACCTCAATGTGTCCATCATGGATCTGACATGCTCTTGGAAAAACCCGTCAAGTATGATGACATCAAGAAGGTGGCGGTGGTGGCGCACGCCTTTGATCCCAGCACTCGGAAGGCAGGTGGGATCTCTGTGAGTTCGAAGCCAGCCTGGTCTACAAAGCGAGTATAGGACAGCCAAGGCTACACAGAGAAACCTTGCCTCAAAAACAAAACAAAACAAAACAACTTGTGGAACAGTGTGGAGTCTGTATGGGTACCAGTGAAAGGTCTCACGCTTGATAGATGTGGGAAACACTGGCCTCAAAGTGTCACATAGGCTCTTCACTGCTTGTTTGCAGCAAACTCTTAACATGTTGATGTAATTTTTAATTCAAAATGGATATAATGTATGGCATTTCCTAAGTTAAGTGAATGTATTAGCAATAAAGCCTTACATAGTTTCCCAGAGAAGACACTTCAGGGAGTGCTGAGGGAAAGGACACTGGCTCCAAAGAAACAAGCAGTTGCCAGTTCACTTGTCCTCTGTTGCCTCGCCTCGCAGGAACATGTCCTTCGGGGGTTAAGTGTAGAGGGCAATGGCTAAATTGTGCAAGATGTCTGGATTTTTATCTGGGGTCTCATACTTATTAACTGCAGACATTTTATCTATCTGTTCCATGCCTGAAGATGCCTGGCTGTAAAAGGCTGTGGGAAGATTAGATAAAGGCTCATGCTGAGTTATTGTGAAGCCACAGCAGCACTGTCTCCTGACAGGAGGTGAGTCTATCCTGGTTCCGGCTTGATCTGTCAGTAGATAAGCGGTAGATTCTGTGGTGGGCACAGTGAACTTGACTTTGGGAGTAAACAGAAGAGCGAGGATAAAGCGAAGAGTGTGTCACTTTGCTCAGACATCTGGGGACACAGCATCTGGGGACACAGCATCTGGGGACACAGCATCTGGGGACACAGCATCTGGGGACACAGCATCTGGGGACACAGCATCTGGCGCAGGCCAAGAAAACAGGCCCATGGTGGAGGAGAGTGTTCACTAAAGTATCATGGAGGAAAAAAAAAAAGTCACCCTTAGAACAAGTTAGATAGAAATTCATACTTATAAAGCTCAGAAGTAGAGTGGCTAGCATGCAGCAGTTTATGGGCTCTGTATCTGATATTGGGGGGAAAATAGAAATAGATATTTATGTGGGTCATTAAATGTGTTATAAATACATACACACACACGGGGGAGGGGAGGAAGGGAGAGGGAGGGAGGGAGAGAGAGAGAGTTGGATCCCACAGTTTCTCTCAGACAACACTGTTTGTCACCTGTGGTGTCTAAGGGACGCCCATTGCTCCTCGACTGTCTGGGCACTATTCTAGACGATGTGCAAAGTGTGCAGAGCCCCATGAGATGTAACTTCCCTTTTGAATCTCAATGGTCTCCCTGACATTTCATGATGGGCATCCACTATCATTCATCAATGGGGGCCACTGCAGGCCAAGGGACTCCTGGGGAACACTTCAGAAAAGGTTTAAGTAGAAAGAAAATGTTAGGGCACTTGCCCCACTCTGCGGACATCTTCAGAGTAGAGATCGACTTACTCAAACTCCCACAATGGCTAAGGATGAACTCAGTGGTCTGCTCTGGGGAAAGTGGGTTGGTGTCTTTGTGTGTGTATAGGTACAGTGAACTCTATTGACTGCATTCAAGAGACTGGGGCTCCCTAGGCCTCTCCTGTTATTCTGGGGGTCTGCGATGGAGACTGTGAGGGAAGTGCTCAGTGCTGGGGGCTGAGTTGGGACAGGGACTCCTCAGCAGCTAAGGGCCCCCCTCTTGTTCTCATGACTTTGTTGGAGTGGGTGGTCCAGGGCTTCTTACTCCTTGGAGGCTATGTAGGCCATAAAGTCCACAATCCTGTTGCTGTATTCATTATCATTCTAGAAAACAAGCTTTACAAAGTTGTCATTGAGAGCAATGCCAGCCACAGCATCAAAGGTGGAAGAGTGGGAGTCACTGTTAACGTTGCAGGCGATGCCCTGGTCCTCAGTGTAGCCCAGCATGCCCTTTAGTGGATGACTTCACCACCACCATCACCACCATCACCACCTCCTCCTCCTCCTTCTTCTTCTATTTCTGAGACAGGGTTTCTCTGTATAACAGCTATGGCCCCGTTCCACAATTTGTTGTAAAGACACAGTCTTTCCCCCAACTAAAGGAGGAAGCAGGCTCCCTGGGCAAGTAGCTTTCATCGGTCTGATTTTCCTTCTGACTGCTGCACACCAAGGTAGCTGTGGGCATCAGTGGTTATCTTGTATCTGTGCTGCAGGTGGGTGCAGGAAACACTGGGAGAATCTGACCAAATGAGCCTCCTAGCTCCACACCGCTGACTTGTATCAGGGGGTTACACGGTGGAATTTGAGCGTCAGCAACTATCGCTGGTGTCCAGTGTCTCCTCCTGTAAACACTACATCAGATTCAGCAGATAGATTTCCATGAAATGATCCAACTGGATCCAAAGGTGGAATATGATGTCACCAGCCGCCTGGGGCCGTTCTCTAATTAATACCTGGCTGAAGAATACGTGGCTCTTTTGTTCTAAATCAGGACTATGCCTCACTGCCATTCCTCCACTGCGGGGAATCCAGACTGGGATGGGCTGCCAGAACATGGGATCATCCGAGGCCTTGGCAGCAGAGGTGGCAGTAAGAGGCAATGGAACCCAGGTGTTACGTGGGAGGAGCACCCAAAGCCACATCGAAGTCGGAGGCTCCAAGGACCCGCAAGGGTTTGTACCTGCAGCACAGTGGTCCTGGCAGCTCCCAGGAACCTGTAGTGAGTCTGGCTAAAGAGCCTTTGCCCTGCGGCCCTAGGAAGCACGCTCGGCCCCTCCTTGCTAACACAACACCACCCTTCATTTTTTATTAAGAATCACTCCAGGCAGTTGGGAAATACGCAGGTTCTCATACTCTGCCCCAGGAGTGCTGAATGAGGAGATGAGGCGAGTTGGAGAAACACAGCTCTAGTCGTTGGGGGCCCTTTGGCAGTCAGGGCCTCGCCTTCACCCTCTTAGGGCTTGGGAGGCTCTTAGACCCCGTGGCCAAGGTCAGGGCTTAGTCCGATTTAGATCCAGCTTGAATAAGTTCGGAAATCTTTTCTTCCTTCTTTGTACAGCCGACTCTTCTTTGTTGTTTTAGTAGGAAATTTTAGAAGAGGAGCTTGAAGAGCTGATATTAGTTCCACTTGGCATCTTTTATATTAAACTGCTCCTCAACTCTGACTACACAGGGGCTCGTTTGTGTGTTTACTTTTGCTGTGTTTCCCAGGTTTCTTTGGGACCTGTGATATCGGCAATCCTTCTGCCTCCGCTGTTTAAATAGCCAGGCCTACAGAGGTGTCCCATGAGCTCAGCTTCCGCCAAAATTACTTATGGGGCACTGCTGCGGTTTCGATAAAGTTTGACTTCATGCCGCACAGGTCACGTTCTAGATACCTGGGGAGTAAGGCAATGTTGAGATGTGGTGGGTGGGTCCTACAAGAGAAGACCCTAGGAGAAGGTAATTTGGTCACAGGGCGTTACCTCAGGGAGTTAGTTCTTCTGAGACATATTGTTAGGAAGAGAAGCCACGTGACCATCATGTAATGTGTGCAAGCACTAAGAGAAAAAAGAGAGGGAGGGAAAGACAGGAAGAGGAAATAAGGGATACAGGAGGGAGGGGAGGAGGAAAGAGGGGGGAGAGAGAGGGGGAAAGAGAGAGAGGGAGAGCGCTCCATTCTCTTGGCTTCTTACGACTTTGACTTTACAGCTCCTTTTCTGCTTCTCCACAGAGCTGCTTTGCAGATAGGCTTGTAGCTGCAGCCTTGTGGTCTGAGCAGCCCCAAGAATCTTTGCCAAGGTGTCTGTACCATGCTCTTAGACCTTTTTGTTGTTTGACTTCAGTTTTTTGGGTTTTTTGTTTTGTTTTGTTTTTGAGATAGTGTCTCATTGTGTAGGCCAGTCTGGCCTTGAATTCATAGCGATCTTCCTGCCTTTGCTTCTTGAGTACTGGGATTAAAGACATAAGCCACCATGCCCAGCCAATCAACATCTAAGCTAAATACATCTTTTTTAAAAAATAAAGTTCCAGGTTTTGGGTACTTTGTTATGTCAACAGAAAACAGCCTTTAAAAAATAACAGAACTAATAAGAAAAACTAGGTTAATAAGACCCTACTTTCTGAGTATTAAAAAAACACTTATTTTGATTTGGGAATACTGAAAAAGTCCTGAAGTTGGACAGTCTTGAAGGTTATATAATACTTTGAATATACTCAGCATCGCTTAACTGGTTAAACTGGTCAATTTTATACGTTTTGCTCCAATTGGAAAAAAAAATCAATTTGTTCAGAAGAACACAAAATGGTAAGCCAGTAAATGCAATGAACACATAACTTAAGGGGAGCTCTCAGTAAGGCAGGGCAGACACCAGCTTTATGGCGGCTTGGAAGGAGGCTAAGAGTCGGTAGATTAAAGAAGCATACAAATAGAAGAGCTGTCCTGTGCAGAGAGAGCAAGAAATCGTACAGAACAGAACAAAAATATGCAATGGGACAACCCTCATGATACAGACCAACCTAGGGGTGGGATGGATTTGTCCAGTGCATGATGGGACATGGAACGACAGAGAAAATGGTGAAAAGGGTAGAAGGCTCTGTGGGTGGGGGGTGACTAGAACAGTACTGTCTTGATTCAAAGTGATGTTCTGTTGTGTCATCCCTGACATGGCAGTGGGTAAGGCCAGCAACAGACTCAGCCATCCGAGAAGTGACTAGAATGGCCGTCTCCTTGCTATCTTTCTTCCCCAGCCAATGGCCAGACCATGAGTCTCTGCCTTGCACAAGAGGTAGAAAGAACCACAGGTGGGCTTCGCAACAGAAGCCAAGGACTTCGGGGGGGAGGCGCCCAGCATAGGCAAGGGTTTGGGGGGGGCAGCATAGGCAAGGGCTTTGTGTGGCAGCCAGGAAGCTCACCACTGAGCAGCAACGTGAAGCAAGTGGTTTCCAGAAAAGATGTTACCTACTGTGAGGCCCAAGATTTGCCAGGAGACTTTGCTTGGAACTGGTGTATTAGAGGCAGGTTCTAGGAACCAGAACCACCAAGGTCTCCCAGCTGGGGCTGGAAAGAGTGTGGGAGTGGGGCTGTGTGCCTGCCTGATAAACTAACCATGCCAACCAAACCATCTGTGGTCAATCTGGCACTTAGTAGGCGTTCAGTAAATATTGGCTACATTGAAATGGATGGTAAGCCTACATGTGTCTTGTTTTGTAATATTTGGGGTTTGTCTGGTGTTATTTGTTTGTTTTGTATGTTTTCACTTTACTGACAAAGGATCTTCTCATATTTTAATAGTTGACATTTGATGATGAGAAGTTGGGCTGATGGGAGACTTATCTATATCTAGAATAGGATGGCACCATTGGTCCCAAGACCACCCTTTCATCCCCAGACTTCCCTGTCTGGTAATTCCACCCCCGCCTTCCTCCCCACTGCTTGTGTTCACTTAACACACTCTCCTGCCTTCAGACTTGTCCATGGCTCCCAAGTCTCTCTTCTAAGCAGTTTACAGATGATACCTAACTGTCTGCTGGCATCTCCCTTTTCTCTTTCCCAGGGCCTGGGGGATGCTAGGAAAGCACCCTATCCCTGAGCTAGTCCAAGGATGCCTCCTCTTGTTTGTTGCTCAGATTCCTGCGTCCCGGCATGTCTAATATTTCCCTCACTATGTTGATTCTCTGACTTGCTAGCGCCTCTTTCCCTCCTGGATTCTATATACATGTCCCCAGGCTGAACCACCCTAGCATCTCCAGTCAAATAATTCTGTGCCTCACCTGACTCCAGGGTCTTCTGGACGGTGCAGCTCTCATCTTGTTGGCTCAGCCTTAGATGTAGCTCTGGAGTTCAGCCTTGTGTGTGTGTGTGCGTTTTAATTATTATGATTATTTTTAGTTAATGGCCTACAATTTGTTGGTAGTGCTCTGATAAAATACTGACCCAAACCAATCTTCATCTTACAAGTGACAGTCCTTCATTGAGGGAAATCAGTGAAGCAACTCAAAGCTGGAAGCTGGAGGCAGGAACTGACGCAGAGACCACCGAGGAATGTTGCTTATTGGCTTGTTCTCCATGGCTTGTTCTGCTTGCTTGCTTGCTTACACAACCCAGGACCATCTGCCCAGGAGTGGTACCACCTACAGTGGGCTGGGCCCTCCCTCCCACAGCAATCATTAACCTAAAAAAGATGTACTACAGACATGCCCACAGGCCAATCTGATGATGCCAATTCCTCAATTAAGATCCCCTCCCAGGTGATTCTAGCTTGAGTCAAGTTGTCAAAAACCAACCAGCATGGTTAGCATACAAAGTGACGGGTTTCCTAAAGTACATACTTTGTTCTTGTCTGTCTCCCCATTTCTCCCCACCATTCTCTCTCACTATTGCCAGTCCCCACTTTGCTTTCATGCCACCCATGTCACATTGCTCTTACGTATGTTCCCTCTCCTTTCTCCCTCAAGACCTCTTCCTCTCTGACGTAGTCCCATTTCTACTTTCCTATTCTAATATGTATGCTAGGACGTATGTATGCACGCTATATAGTTTAACCTCCACACATGAGAAGACACGTAGTATTTGTATTGCTCTGATTTATTCTGCTCAACATAATGATTGCCAGTTCCATCCATTTTCCTGCAGTGTCGTGATCTCATTCATGGCTGACTAACCTCCACCCCACCCCCACCCCACATACCCGGATGTGTGTCTCATTTTGTTTCTTCATCTGTTGATGGACACCAAAGCTGCTCCCATAACTTAGGCCTGGCCTGTTTGAACCCGACCCATCCCAGCTACTTCTGATTTACAAACAGGTGCCTGTCTGTCCTGTTGCTACCAACTAAATACAAACAATCCACACAGCACCAGTGTGTCCTGGAGAAAACAGACTGAATTTAGAATTTTTTTTTTTTTTTTAATTCCCTGTCCTGGGCCCACAAGAGGTATCACATTTGTTTGGTTTCGCAGGGCCCTTGGATTTTGTGTTTCTTTTGCAGAGCCCTAACTCTCCGGGTGGCCCAGCCAATGAGCTAGGGGGTGTTCCTTTTTGTTCCCACCAACTTCCAAATGCCTTGAGTTCTGGGGCTATAGTCTGCTTCTCTTTGGAAACCAGTGGGCTTAGAGAAATTCACTGGGAAGTTTAAAGGATTACTAGTATCTGGACACCTCTCAGACCAGCAATGCTCTATGGAGGCGGGGCCCTGGCGTGAGTGCCTTGTCAAGGCTTTCCAGGTGATTTTAATGTTTAACCAAGATTGAGAATAACCTGTTTGAAGGATCTATTTCCACTCTGCCTGAGAGCCTCAGCACTGTGTCCACCCTCCAGATTGCCCCTTACAAGCTCAGGAATAGCTTGACTCTGTCCTGTCTTTCATCCAGGAACTCATCTGTCTATTCTGTAACTGGAACCGGGAAACAAATGTAACTATACACTTATGCTGGCATTGGCTATGTGTTTGCCACCACCCCAAATCCATTACTCTGTTTTCTTCGAGATTTTTGCTTTAGTCTCAGTCTCAGACAATGGCTGTCTTGAGAAGCTGCCTCGGGGCTGGAGAGATAGCTCAGAGGTTAAGAGCACTGGCTGTTCTTCCAAAGGACCCCGGGTTCAATTCCCAGCACCCACATGGCAGCTCACAACTGTCTGTAACTAAAGTAAAAATACAAGTTTGAGAGAAGCTGCCTCCACACCTCACCCCAGGCCGGCTTGTTAAACAATCCCTTCCCCTAACCACAGTGGAAGGTCAGGGGTGGGCCTGTCCCCAAAGCAGGCCTGTCAGTCACAGTGAGACCAAATTCTAACATTTTGGCTTGGCCTGCATTTCTTGCTAGACTCGAACATGAGACAGGCAGTCCAAGGAGAACTTGTCTGAGTATGGGCCCAAATAGAGAAAACCAAACAAACCTAGTCCAGGGAGGACCACAGCCTAGTAGAGGAGATTAGCTGGTGAAAGGAACAGAAAAAGGTGACAAGAAAGACGAATGGGACAGCTCAGGCACGTGGGCAGCACAACCTGGACGCTCCTGTGCCCCTGCAGGCACTTGCAGCTGGCTAGGAAGCCACAGCCATTGCTATTTTCGCCCCAGAGGGTTGGATTCTGCTGGGAGTCAGCCAGCGAGGGAACTCAAGGTTGTGGGGCTGTGAGAGGACCGGCCCTTCCCCTGGCAGTCCTCTTCCCCTGCTCATACCTGAACGTCAAGCTGGGGCAGACCCCTTACCGCCTTGCCTGGGTGTGACTAAAGCCGGCATCTTGTGGGGCTTTCTAACAAGATCTTCTTGCTTTTAGTCTCTGCCCTTCTAGATCATCAGTCTCTCCACTAATGCCAAGAGGATCCAAGACACGGATCTGAGAATGCTGGCTCCCTACATCAGACTTACACTAGTTGCTCTCTACGGTGGATAGAATCAAGTTTGAGTCCCACCCCGGCCCCCCACCCAGCCACTCCCCACCATGCACCGCTGAGCCAGCCATGTGGGCATCTCTGTCACCAATGTACATTTGTGTAATATGCTGTAATGCCCCCATATCTCTCCCTGTGTGTTGGCTTTCTCTCCCAAATGTCCTCTAAGACCATCTATTCCTCGTCTGCAGCCTTGTTCAGGCAGAGGAGCGGATTGTGGACTTTATTTGTTCTCTTCTGCTGGCTAAGTTGTCTGAGGCCCCAGGCCTGCTCAGAATAGGTGCTCAGCAAGGTTAGATAAATGGACAAGTGCTGTCAAGGGCCTGGGGCTTGGGGTCACTTTTCTTTTCCTTTTTGTTGTTTGTTTGCTTTTCTTTTTTTTTTTTTTAAAGATTTATTTATTTATTATCATGTATACACTGCTCTGTCTGCGTGTACTCCTGCAAGCCAGGAGAGGGCGCCATATCACATTACAGATGGTTATGAGCCACCATGTGGTTGCTGGGAATTGAACTCAGGACCTTTGGAAGAGCAGGCGGCGCTCTTAACCACTGAGCCATCTCTCCAGTCCCTTGCTTGCTTTTCAAAACAGCGTTTTTTCTTTGTAGCCCTGGCTGTCCTGGAACTCACTCTGTAGACCAGGCTGGCCTTGAACTCACAGAGATCCATCTGCCTCTGCCTCCCCAGTGCTAAGAAGGCTTATAGTACCAGGCGTATAGCTCACTTTTCTTTTCTTTTCTTTCTTCCTTTTCTTTTTCTTTCCTTTTCTTTTTTTTTTCTTTTGGTTTTGGTTTTTCGAGACAGGGTTTCTCTGTGTAGCCTTGGCTGTCCTGGACTTGCTTTGTAGACCAGGCTGGCCTCAAACTCACAGCGATCCACCTGTCTCTGCCCCCCGAGTGCATGGGCACGTGCCACCATGTCTGGCTAGCTCGCTTTTTTAAGGGAAGTTACTCAGGTAGTTTGGAAACGGCAGGGTTGGAGGTTGGCAGTCTGAGTTGATCTAGTATCACCTCAAAGAGGCAGGGCCCACACTCCTCTCTGACCACCACGGAAGGTTCTCCACACAGGCGAGCAGAAGCAAGGGGCAGGAAGGACGTGGGCTGCTTTACTAAGGGCATGGCCTCCAGGACCCTCTAACCGACTCCAGGCAATTTAATAAAAAAAGATTTATTTATTTATTTTATTTATATGAATGCTCTATCTGCGTGTACACCTGCAGGCCAGAAGAGGGCATCAGACTACATTGTAGATGGTTGTGAGCCACCATGTGGTTGCTGGGAATTGAACCCAGGACTCAGGAAAAGCAGTCAGTTCTCTTAATTGCTGAGCCATCTCTCCATCCCAATTTTATTTTCTTAGACAGGGTCTCATATAGTTCTGCATGCTCAGACTCACAATGTAGCTCAGGATGACCTTGATTCCTGATCCTCTTGCCTCTACTTCCCAGAGGTTGGGATTACACACAAGAATCAGCTTCCAGTTAAAATGTGGATTGTTATGACAATATTAAATCAATCACACCAAGAAAACAGAAACTTCACCTAGTTCTGCCACCAAAGGCAGCACTACAATAACGCCAATCCTGTATTGATTATGTGCTGTCACAGAGACTGGCCTAGGCACTCTATAGTTATCTCTCCACCCTTCCTAGTGTCAGCGACAGAGCCCCACTTCAGCAATGAGAGAAATGAGTCTGAGAGAGGGAAGGCCTCGTCCAAGGCCACAGACATAGACAATGGCTGAGCCAGACTCAGTGCTGTGCCAGGTGTGATGCGGTCCTGCCCTTGCAGTCCCTCTGCTGTGACCCTTGCTGCCCTGTCCATGTGCACCCTAATTATAGAGACACTGTGACCTGGATTATTTTATCAACTTTATACACAGTGGACACATCACTAGGTCCTGGTGAGTTTCCCTTTGCAGCAGGCCTCTAGTCTGTGGTCCATCTTTATTTACCCTTAGATAGGGGCTGGAGCCTGCAGCCTCTTCTTTAAAAATATTTTATTAATTTATTCATATTACATCTCAGCTGTTATCCCATCCATTGTATCCTCCCATTTCTTCCTTCCTCCTGCTTTCCTCCTACTCCCCTCTCCTATGACTGTGACTGAGGGGAACCTCCTCCCCCTGTATATGCTCATAGGCTATTAAGTCTCTTCTTGGTAGCCTGCTATCCTTCTTCTGAGTGCTACCAGGCCTCCCCATCAAGGGGACATGGTCAAATATGAGGCACCAGAGTTCATGTGAAAGTCATACCCCACTCTCCACTCAACTGTGGAGAATGAATGTCCTGTCCATTGGCTAGATCTGGGTAGGGGTTTTAAATTTATTGTACATATTGTCCTTGGCTGGCACCATAGTTTGAGCAGGACCCCTGGGCCCAGATCCACCCATCATAATATTCTTCTTGTACGTTCTAGGACCCTCTGGATCCTTCTATTTCCCCATTCTTCCTTGCTTCTCTCACCTAGACTCTTTAAACGATCTCTGTGCTCTCACTCTTTTCTTTTCTCTTTTCCTTAAACCAAGCCTTAGCTAAAATTACCTTTTTAATATGTTTTATTTACTCTTAGAGAATTTCATACATGTATACAATGTGTTTTGGTTGCATCCACCTCCCCTCCCCCACTCTCCCTCCAAATTTCATATCCTGTTTGCTTTTTTAAAAAACTCGCAGAGTCCAATTTAGTGGTACCTGTACTCACAAGGGAAGGGATGACCATCTAGTGGTGTCCATACACTGGACTCTCATGACTAGAGAGCATGGACACCCAACCGGAAACCCCGTATCTGAAAAACTCTGACGCTCCCTCTCCCAATAGCTTGTTCCCTTCTTGTCCTTCTCCCAGGAGACAGAATGACCTTTTAAAAGCAAAAACCAGATCATGGCATTTCCCGCCCATCAGTGGCTTCTCACTGAGTTTGGATGAATCACACATCCTCAGCCTAGCCCCAGGGCCTGCACAGCTTCCTCTCCCGCACACCTCCCTTGGGTCCCGCACACCTCTCTCGCCATCTCCTGCTTTGCTAGACTTTCCTCATTCCAGCCACACTGGCCAATGGCCTTTATATTTTTCACCTGCCTCTGCCACCCTGGAGCCTTTGCAGCTTCTCTGCCTGGGACCTCTTCCTGATTGACTTCCTAAGTGCCTCTTTAAAGAGGCCATTCCCCCCTGACCTAGACCAGGCACAACTTTGTATCTCTGTGGTCATTTGGCTAGTGTATTCCATCCAGTCTTCTGTTCTGTGACAGAAGGACTTGGCTTTTCTTCCTCAGCACTTTATCCCTAATACCCTGATTCACAGGACCAGGGACATAGTAAATGATCAATATTTGTAGAAGGGATAATTGTTTTTCTATCTTTACACAAATGGTCTAATAGCTTTTATAATAATTGTTACCCATTAATTCATGACTTTAATAAGATATTTGTTTCAAGCGTAATTGAGAGAATTGGACTGTCTTGTGGTTAGAAACAATGTCCAGTCTCTGTGTCAGTCACAGCAGAGACCCAGCTCACTAATGATAACATTATGTCTATGCACGCCAGCTTAATCTTGTTATTGAAAGAAATTATATATGTATATAGCACATTAAAATATATACATATTTGTTATATATCATATATGCACATATATTAGTGTATATTACAGGTTTCAACATCAGTTTAGCAGGCTGTGAGTGGGACTGCTTTAGCGATGGCCCAGAATGAAGACTGTCCGCATGCACTGCGGGTGCATTCTAACTTGTTTCCATTTGATGTAGATACAGCCACAGAGAGTGGATATATCCAATTGCAGATAAAAAATATTTTTTTATTTGGTTTCAGTTAAAAAAAAATTGAAATTTGTTGATTTCAATGGCCTGATGTAGAAGTTGGCCATGCAAACATTTTTAAATCCTCAGGTCTTGCCTTGATAAAATAATATGTTCTGCACGCTCATTTTTCTGGTACCGCAGCTGGCTATTGTATTTGTAGGACTGAGAGCTCAGGAGAGTCTCGAGAATATTCCTTTCTTTTCACAGTTACTATTGATAGGTGTGTGTGTGTGTGTGTATGTGTGTGTGTGTGTGTGTGTGTATGAGAGAGAGAGAGAGAGAGAGAGAGAGAGAGAGAGAGAGAGAGAATGTGTCAGAGGACAATTTATCAGTCAGTTCTCTTCCACCCTGTTCTAGGGATTGAACTCTAGCCCTCAGGAGTGGCAGAAAATCCCCTTACCTGCAGAACTTTCTTCTCATTCCTGACTATTTATTTTTTAAAATAAATGTTTATTTCAGATACTTTTAGACTTTGGGGAAAGTTTCAAAAATAATACAGAAAGCCAGATGTGGTTGCATACACCTTTCACCTCAGCACTGCTGAGGCAGGCAGATCTCTATGAGTTAGAGGCCAGCCTGGTGTAAAGAGTGAGCTCCTGTTCAGCCAGGTCTGCATAGTGAGATGCTGTCACAAAAACAAACAAACAAACAAAACAACCCTCCCTCCATAGTAGAGAGCTTTCCCATGATCCTTTCTCCCAACCACCCTCTTTTATTTGTTTTTGTTTTTAACTATGTAGCTCTGGCTATTCTGGAACTCACCATGTAGATCAGGCTGGCCTTGAACTCAGATCTGATTGCCTGTCTCCTGAGTGCAGGGATTAAAATGTGTAATGTGCTGTGGCTGGTCTAGTTTCCCTTTTCAACATCTTATATTACCATGGAATGTTTATTATAAGGGACCAACATGGGCACATTATTACCAAACTCTAGATTTTGTCAAAATATTTTTTAATCTCAAAAACTTTTAGTTATGATTTGTGGGGCAAGGCGGGCTTGCATGCCGTGGTGCATATGTGGAGGCCAGGGCACATCTGTGGAGGAGGTTCTCTTCTGTTTACGTGTTTCTGGGGATTGAACATTAGTTGCCAGGCCTGTTTGGCAAGCAACTTTACACAGTGAGCCATCTGGTCAGCCCAAGATTTAATCAGTGTTTCTCCGGTTTCAGGATCCAATCTAGGCACCACGTTGGTGGTTGCTATGTTCCTTAGTCTCCTCTGGTCTTGGAAATTCTTCCATCTTTCCTTGTGTTTGATGGCTGTGACAGCCATGAGGGTTGGTCAGGTACCTACTCTGCCTGTAGCATTTCTCATGAGTAGCCTGGTGTTATGACTTTGGAGGGAGATATGACGGAAGTGAAGCCCTTCCTTGTCACACTCTCTCAGAAGTATATAGCCTTCTCAAGGTATCACTGATGAGGATAACCTTGGTCAGTCTTGTGGCTAAGACAGCAGCTGCCAGGAGCTTTCGTTTTATGGACTCTGTTCCTTGGAATCAAGTCACTAAGGCCTGCCTGTCCTCAAGTGCAGCAGGGGTTTGGGGATAATGATGATGGTTTGTATAAATTAAACCACCCTACACATACGTATTTTATATATCTCACTATTAACTTGTTTTATATCCTTTTGGGGTGTGTGTGTGTGGAGTTAAAGTCTCACTATTTAGCCCTGGATCTTCCTGTCTCTGCCTCTGAACTGCATATCTGTATTGGATGCTATAATTGTATACAAGTCTATCTATCTCTCCAGTTGTCACTCTGGTCATTGGGAGCTCTTTCAGTGGATCCTTGTACCCTTTGACATGGTGTAGGTTTGTTTGTTTAGAGAGACCGTCTCATGGCATAGTCCAGGCTAACCTTGGACTTGCAGTGATTCTCCTGCCTCAGCCTCCTTAGTGCTGGGGTTACAGATGGGAGTGTTCAGCTACATGCTGTAGTTTAGGGGTGTCTTCTTATTTGGGGGAATGACAAGATGCTGTGGGTGAAGCTGGCAAGATGGCTCAGTGGCTAAAGTTCAATACCCAGAGCTCACAGCGGAAGGGGAGGACCCCCTAATGTTGCCCTCTGATCTCTACATGTGCACCATAGCATGTATCATGTATATCTGACTCACCCAGATTGTGCACACACACTAAATCGTAATAACAATAACTTCAAAGACATCTCAGGGCTCAGCTTGTCTTCTTCCTGCCTCCCTTCAGCCATCTCTCTAGGAGATAGCTTTTGAGGGCAAGAAGCCAGAGAGCTGTGGAGTGCTAGACAGAGTATTCAGGGGGCTTTGGTGAATTAGGGGCCACAAGGGAGCTGCTCTGTTTCCTTTAGTTGCGACACTCATGGTGGAGCTCAGGGCTTAATGCTAGGCAAGCACTGGACCACTGAGCTACAACCCCATCCCTTCATTTCATTATTGGCTTGGCTAGAGCTTACCGATGAGCTCCCCAATGTAATCTGATGTGGTCCAGTTAGAATGCAGACTCTAACGGTCCAACATTTGTGCCTAAGCGATCAGATCTGGAAGCCTCTGCTATCTGCATAGAATGACAAGCATTCTGAGTCCTTGAGCTTGTGGTGGCCAAAGTGTGGGCTCCAGCCTTCGAAAGTATCACTCGCCCGCCTTATGTCCAACCATGGCTCTACCCTAACACTCATTTTTATTCCAACCTCCCGTTTCTTTCTTTTTTTCTTCTTCTTCTCTCACACATTACATTTCCCTCTCTCTCCATTCCTCCTAGTTCCTGCTCCACTTCCCTTCACTCCCCTCATCTACTTCTCCTCTGGTTCTCTTAAGGAAAAAAAAAAAAAAAAAGAGCAGGCCTCCCAGCTATATCAACGGAACATACCATAACAGGTTAGAATAGGACTAGGCACAAACCCTCACATCAAGGCTTCATGAGGCAACCAATAGGAAAAAAGGGGTCCAAAGAGTAAGTAAATGAGTCAGAGATATCCCTACTCCCAGTGATAGGAGTCGCACAAGAACAGCAAACGACACAATCATAACATGTATGCAGAGAGCCCATACGGGTTCTGGTTGCTGCTTCAGCCTCTGTGAGCTCCCGTGACGCCTGCTTAGCTGATTCTGTGAGCCGTGCTCTCCTGGCTGTTCCTGACTCCTCTGGCTCCTACAATCCTTCCCCTCCCCTTCTGCAGGGCTCCCTTGGCTCTGCCTAGCCTTTGCCTGTACCTCCTCTCTTTCTAATTTGACTTCTCTCCTCCTATCTGTTCTCTCCTGCAAACTCACTAGGTGTCCTTGCTCCCTCAGATGCCCTCCAGGCCAGCGTTCCCTTAGCCTTTCCTGCCTGCTGAGGCAGCCCCTCTTCCCTTCTCTGGGACTATCCGCTCTCCTCGGCCCTGATCACATCCTCTCCCGCTTTTTCCTCCTTCTCACATCTGCACCTTTGCCCCCATCAGCGACTCCTCTTATACCTAGTTAATAGGCCTATGCAGGCTCTCTTTGGCCTCAGCCACAGCCAGCACAGGGTCTCTCTAGTCACTTCAGCCTTCTCCAAATAGTAGGTCTCACCCATCATCTCCATTGTCAACCAGGGCAACTGAGCTCATATTGGGGGCGGAATAGGGGTGCTCCACAGTAGATTCTGCCTGCACTGGCTTCCGTGGAAGGCCTCTAATAGGGAAATGCAAAATGATGAAAGAGTGCAGGGAGGACTATTCCAAAGAACACGCCAGCAGCGAGAATGCTCCAGAGGAGAGGAGGAGAGGAGGGGAGGAGGAGAGGCCACTTTCCCCATGCCCCAGCTCCTGGAGTAGCTTGGAGAAGGTAAAGAAAGCACACCCCTTTCCAAACCCCGAGTCTATCCCACCTTTTCTCCCCTCATAGCCTTCTACCCAGAGGCCAGCCAGTTGAACCTCAGGGCATTTGACCTCCAAGACGGTCCTGTCGTCTCCCATGGGCTGCGGTGCGATTCACCACCGCACCTGTTCAGCCTCATTGCATCTCGCCAAGGTGACGTGGGTGTGCCCTCTCCGTCAGTGGAGAGCACGGGAACTCCCAGCTGGGGCTTGAGGCACTACTTGGCTCCTTCACTCAGAGATCCTTGACTTCCATACCCTACATGGGAGCTAGCTCCTGTTTTTCATTCTTCCCCTCTGCTGGCTTCTTTCTTGGGCCCTATACTAGTGACACCCTCCCCTTCAGCACCTTGTCACAGTTCTGGTCTTTGGAATTTAGCTTGCATTAGACGAGTGTCCTCTAGGGCTGCCTGCTCATTAGCCGGGGCCCTAAACAGAGTCACCTGGGTGCACAGACCCTGACCAATTTTGTGTAGATAGGGCTTGGTCTATTTGCTTATTCATTCAACAAATATTTGTGGGAGACCTTGAATTCCCATTGTAGGTAGTGCTGTTGCAACGATGGGCAAATAGCCATGTCTTTCTAAGAGTTTGCAGGTGTGTCTGGAATAGTAAGCCAATAATCTTACACCGGATATACTAACAATAAGAGCAAGGAAGAAAAATGCACGTGCACAATGCCACGCGCAGCCTTAGGTAAAGCCTCTAAAGGAAGTGACGATTTAACTGAGAGCTGAAGCACAAGCAGGAATTAAGAGGAGAAAATCTTCTCAGACAGAGAGAACAGTACATGGGAAGGCTGGACGAACGGGCCAGCTGACTGGAGTGCAGCGAGTAAGGGCAAAGTGAGAGGAGAAAAGGCTGGAGATGCTAGTGGACTGGGCAGGCTCATCCCAGGGACGGCCGGAGAGAAGCCACTGATTAACTTGTACCTAAGAAATTACTGACTGCAGTTTAGAAGTGGGGCTGCTGCTTCCGTGAGGTGAAGAAGCTGGCCAGCAGGTTAACAGTTACCCAAAGGGGAATGAGGGCCTGACCAGGGTGGTGGCCTTATTCCAGTTGCTTGTCCCTGTCCAGAGATGCTAGGCTTATGTGTGCAATGTAGGCTCATCAGAAGACAACTCTGTGGAAGGCCCGCAGTGGGGTGATGGTTAGGTTGACGCCAGTGCTGACCTTTGGTAAGGAATCAGGACCTGTGTGGATGGGGGATGAAGGTACTGCCTTTAGCCAAGCGTAACAAAGCCTCTTACATTTTGCCAACCCGCTATGCTCAGGGTGTGCGACTCTCTTTACCCAGGGAAGAGGTCAGGGCACCTGCTTTGGGCTAAAGGGTCCTCTCTGCCATGTTAGCCTCCAGTATTTTAACCGGGTTGCTACCCTAAGGCCACCCAGCCAGAGAGGTTGGCAGGAAGACAAAGGTGGGCTGTAAAGGGGGAGGGAAAGCAAGTACTGGTCCTGTCTATCTCAGACTCTGGGGACCTGAGCTCTAAATTGGGTATATGACCTTGGTCACATTTCTCCTCTCTTGAGGGCTTGGGTTCCCTCATCCTCAAACTAAAGGTGGCCCAAAAAGTCCCTGCCAGCTGCGACTTCAAGTCCAGCAGGCAGGACATCCCGCCCGAGGCGCAGTGCCAAGCCTGGCAGGGAGCACGGGTGCGGGGGTCGAACTCAGGAGAGGAGGGGGCTGCGGGAAGAAGCAGCGACTGCGCGGCCGCGCGGGGGACGCTGCATACGCTGCCGCGCCCCCGGCTCCAGGCGGGCGGCGGCGGCGGCGGCGGCGGCGGCGGCCCGGGGGCCACGAGGTTACGTAAGGAGCGGGCGGGAGGGACCGGCGGCTCCGCCCGAGCGCGGCCGCCCAGCCCTCGGCCGCCCAGCCCTCGGCCGCCCAGCCCCCGCCCTCCCGCCCGCCCGCGCCTGGCGGCAGCCCCGACACCAGCAGAGCAGCCGCGCAGCCGGCAGAATGGAGCGGCGCCGGGGCTGAGCCGGGCGCACTCGGGCCGCCGCATGTGCCGCGCGGGGAGCAGCTGCCGAGCGGGCGGAGAGCGAACGCCAGGGGCCCCGTCGGAGCGGCCGCAGGAGAAGCGCCGGAGATGGGGTGAGTGAGCCCTCTGAGCGCCCGCGAGGGGCTTCGGGCCGCCGGTCGCGTGCAGCGACGGGAGCTTGGGGAGCCCCTGCCTGGATGCGGACTTTGCCCCGGGGAACCCACGGCCCTTCCCCTCTCAGCTAGCCGCGCGCGGAGACACCTGGCGGGGACCTGCACCAGGGCTGGTCTAGGCGCTTCGGCCATTCCGCGGTCTCCTTGCCCCTGGCGCGGGCAACTCCAGGGCCTTGGGTTTGTGAGTGGGAAAAGCAGTTTGCCATTCTTCACGGCTGCATTCACAGCCAACGACGTGGAAATCGAAGTTTTCCTGGAAAGGAAACACACCCAATAATAACCCTTCAGCGTAGGAATAGTGGACTTACAGGCAGCGTTGAGATGGCTGAGGGTGGTGGGAATCTGTTAGGAACCTAGGTGAGGCTCCAGATGCTTGGGAGGGGAAGTTGGAGCACTCAGTTGAAGTGAGTAATGCTTCTGAGTATATAAAGTAATTTAAAAAGCAGGATTGATTTCTCTTCGGCGGCGTCTCTCTGAGCAGTAGGCGCTGTGAGTCAGGAGCCACCGTGCTAATAACACATTAACTCCTTACATCTGCTCACCCATGTGAGCGCACACTCACGGTGTTCCTTCTCTATGCAGGGAATGGTGATTGTGCTTGCATGAAGAAACTGAGGCAGGTGTAGTTTGGTGACTTCTCCCAGCTTGCACAGCTGATAACATTTGTAAAAGGGGGAGCACCTAGTGCGTGGTTGCTCATGGGCAGAGGCTAGGCCACCGCGTGGAAAGGGGCGATGAGGGTGGCTAAGTGAACCAGAGGTCTTGAATCTATGTCCTCTGCTGCTGAGCCCAGCGTCCTTCAAACAGCCCTTCGAGGGACCCAGGGGCCTCTGCTGTATAGGTCTAGAGAGCTTGCTTCCCTCTGGGGACGAGTTAGCGTGGGAAGGCACGGGTGCAGTGGAAAGAGACAAGATTGCCCTGGTGGCCTGACCGGTCCCTATGGGTCAGTGGCTTTACTGTACTTAGCTCCAGGCAAGTCTCTGGAGTGGCTTTCTTAATGTGTCCGGTAGAATCTTGGAGAGAGTAGAGGCAAGCAAGGGAGAGCTTGGGGGAAGGAAGGTAGACCGCTGTGGACAACAGGGACATGGGGCGCAGAGGGGCCCAGCAGAAGTTCGCTTAGGAATATTGATGCCTATCTAAGAGACGTAACAAGTTGGGCAGCTAGGGGTCCCAGGTGTGATAGACAGAGCCATCCTCCCCCAGGCAGATTTTTTTTTTTGGTAACGTTTTTCAGCCACCAGCAGACAGGAAAGAGGCGATCCTTGAGCAGTGGGAGTCCTTGAGGCTCTTAGGTTTCATACTTAAAAACAAAATCTTTGGGAAGGAGTTAGTAAATGCAGGTCTCAAGATGGAAGATGAAAGGACCTCATAATTTCAACTCTTCCTCTGCCCCTCCCCCCTCAGCTGACACAAAGGGGGGAGGAGGGGAGCCCACTTGCCTATCAGAAACAAACATGGAAACTCTGTTGGTTAAAATAGGTCTGTGGAAATGAAAACGTTTACTCACAAAAGCTTAAAGAAACTACCAGAAAACAAATTTTTTGCTTTGTTTTGTTTGTGGAAAAGAAGGGAGGAGTAGCTTGGGCATTTTGTTTAAACACAGAGCATGTCTTTCATGTAATTTTAACAGCACTCAATAAATGTGCATTACTCACTTCTTGTAGCCAGAAGCTGGTTTGTAGCTCTTACCCCTCAGTGCTGTTTTAAAGTATATTTTCTAATGTAGGTTATATATATACATGTATATATGTGTATATACATACTCCTGTCATCCTTTCTGAGCCCCAGTAAGAGCAGCTTACAGCAGACCTGGCTGCAGCCCTTGTCTGAGCATCATCAGACTCTAGAGTACAGACAGGACAGAGATGTAAGGAACTAAAAACCGACTGCCTGCGTGTGCTCCCTGGCTGAGGCTGCGTCCCCCGCCCCCGCCTTAGGTGTTCACTGCCCTTTCACTCCTGTGAAGTGTTTTGCGGTCAGTATGTGCTGTCTTCGGTGTTTGTGCTCTCGTTCCCTGAGGCAGCTGTGTTGAACTGACTCCTCTCAGACGTCCCTCACCCTTTCCTTGTATACTCCTTGTCCCCCTTTTCTTGGACAAAGTAGCAGCTGTAAAGCAAAGGGACCTCTCCATCTTCCTGTCCTTCCTACAGCAGGAATGCAGCTGCCACCCTCCTTCCTGCCTGTTGGCTGAATGGCCAGTCTTTCTTGATGGCCCACAGCTCTCTACCGATGTAGACTGCCCCGTCCCCTTCCACCTTCTCGGAGGACCACTCTCTGTTTCTTAATGTCCCTTGAGCAGCACTGTCTGATGGAACTCCTGCAGTGCTGGGAGTGTCCTCTATCTGTTTTATGGTCAGTTACAGCAGCCATCAGCCACTCGGGGCTACTGGGCACTTGACTTAAGTAGAGACATGTGGCTGCCGGCTGCTGTATTGGGCAGCACAGTTTGGCCTTTTCTGTTTGTTTGTTTGTTTGGTTTGGTTTTTCGAGACAGGGTTTCTCTGTGTAGCCCTGGCTGTTCTAGACTCACTTTGTAGACCAGGCTGGCCTCCAACTCACAGCGATCCGCCTGCCTCTGCCTCCCGAGTGCTGGGACTAAAGGCGTGGGCCACCACGCCCGGCTGGCCTTTTCTGTTTTAAAGAGCTCCCTCTCCCCATCCTGTGAACCTGCCCTGCTTCTGTGCCACTTCCTTGTCCTTCTGAGGGTATCTCAAAGACAGGGCAAACCCATTGTCGCCTTTTTTTTCCCCCTATCACTTCTTTGACTTCCACACTCTAGTCCGGCTTCTGCCTTGACTTCAGCATAGAAACTGCTAGATGTCTGCCCTTATCTTCTCTCACCCTTGCCAGTGTTCCTCACAGGTTGCCCTTCCTCCTTAAAGCAGCTCCCTACCCCTGCCTCAGCTCCCCTGATACCTCAACCTTCTGTCTTTCTTTTCACCTGATGGTTCTGAGGTTCAGCCTTCCTACTAGTTGCTCCTTTGTCTGACTCTGAATGGTGGATATGCTTAGGACCTGGTCCTGGTTCCCCCTTCTCTGTCAGTCAATCCTTTCTTCCCAGGTCATCTTCTCCAATTCCTCAGCTCACCCCATTGCCCGCATGGCCTTAGGTATTACTGCCTATCTGCTGGCAGCCCTCCATTTTCGTTTCTGAGAGAGGTCTGCGCTTCTAATTCAGCCATCCCTGGAGCTCTTGCTGCTGCCCTGACTTTCTGCCCTCCCTCTGTCATCCCATCCCAATCAGTAGCCTCAACATCTTTCTGATAATTAGCCAAAGGTCATCCTTGGTTCGCCCCATGCCGTTGGCCCTGTGAGTTCTTTTTCTCACTCAGATACATCTCAAGTGCTCACTCTCCTGTAACACAGTGCTGACTCTGCTCCTGGGCCCCATTGCCTCCTTCTTGGATGGATAAACTTTTCAAACCTTCCCCCGCCCCCCCAGCCCCTGTCCCCTTACCCCCACCCCAGCTTTTACTCTGGGTTGCTGCCAATCTATTTTTCCCCCTGGGGAGCTGAGGGACTTTTAAGATTGCAAATCAGATCTTGTCACTCTCCTGTCTAAACACCCTTCAGCAGACAAAGGCATGGCGACTCTCCCTTATCGCTAGTGTCACCAGTCACTCTGCAGTGCCACCTACTGCATTCTGAAGAGTCTTGACATCCTTTCCAGAAGGCCCCTCCCATCCATCTCCTCCCACCTCTCCTGAGGACCACTTTCTTAACTTCTCAGCACCAATGCAAGAGCACACACAGTCTAGCCCAGCACTGTCCGGTAGGACTCTCTGCAGTGCTGGGATTGTGCTAAACCGTGTTCTTGGGGCCTTTGGATGCCTGAAATCCTTGTACCTTGGCTTCGCAGACACCCTCTCCCCTTCATTCATGGGTTGACAGCAGGATCAGCCTTTCCAGCCACCAGAGCCAGCGCACTGGCTCCTGTAACTCTCACACAGCCCCGCCTGTGTCGCCTACAGTACCTGGCCATAGCACAGCAGTCATCACCTGGGCTTCCTTTGACCTCATTTATATTCCATCCTGCTCCATTCGGTCCACAAAGACCGGACTCCCTTTTCACCACTGCGTCACAACAGGTGATACGGCGGCTGACATCATAGACTTGCCGTAAATGTTCTATGATCAAGTTACTGTTTGCATGGTGGGAGCCTTGCTTGGATGCCAGAAAGGTGCGATGTTTTTTTTGGAGTACCTTCTGAATGATTTTCTTAAGTGGGAGGCACAAGGGCCAGGAGAGAAAGGGATCATGTTTTGATGTGGTTTTTGTTTTCATGCTAAAGTGAGGCATTGGGTTTTCATTGTGACTAGGCTACTTTTCAGCCTGTGTGCTTCATCCGAGGATTGGAGCTGTAAATTACCATCTTATCTATAGAAGGCCAACAGAAAAGGCAGCTTGTCAGCTGTTGTCACTTAAGCTGATTTTGCCAGTGTTTACAAATAAGATGTACTGTATTACTGTGCACTTGCTTGTGTTGCAGTGGACGAGTGCCACAGTTACCTGAGGCGGCTGGCTGCCTTTCAGGGATCTCTACTGCTTAACTTTCTTCTGATGCTCTTTTCCCACCTCGGGACCACACTGTGTTCTTTTACAAACTACAGGGCTTTGCTTTGGGTTTTGAGTCTTTCCGGGACTGGAGAGGTGGGTCAGTGGTTAGCACTGACTGCTCTTCCGGAGGATTCAGGTTTAATTCCTGGTACCGACGGGATGGCTCACAACCATCAGTCCCAGAGTGATCTGACAGCCTCTTCCAGCCTCCAAGGGCACCAGGCCATGGGTCTGTGTATCTATGGTGCATAGATAAAAATGCAGATAAAACACCCATCACATTAAAATCAAATTGAAAAATATTTTAAAATGAGCTTGTCTTCTCTGGGCCCAGTTTTGCTGCTGTTGTTTAACTTTGCTTAAAGTTAATTCAAATCTGTGAGACAGTTGTCTAATGCTGCTGGGGACTCAGAGATGAACAGACCCACTAGTTAATTCCTGCCTCTGTGGGGTGTGTGTACTTAAAAGGGGACGTAAGCCTTATATGCCGGTATTCACTTTGTGTTTAAGAGTTATGAGTGTAAACAAAATATTGTCATCTGAAGGTGTCACACAAGGTGATGGTGGCAATGTCCATGAATTTGGGGAGTCTAGGGAAGATGTCTCACTGGAGACATCCCAAGGACTGCTGGTACGTAGGGTCACTCTAGCTCATTTAAGTAGCACTCTCCCCCAGTGTCTGTGTTGGGAAAAGTCACAGAGTTTGCAAGGGACTCGATGCCAAATGCAGAGATACCAGCTGAAAAAGTAAACAAGTATGGATAAATATTCTCTAGGTTGTTTTCACTTTGCTTATAAAATTCAGCTTATAGACACTCTAAAAAGTAAGGAACTGGACTCAAAGACACTAAAGCACAGTCGATTTTAGGTAGCCCGTGAGTAGGCCTCACTGAGGAGGCCTACAGGTGTACAGGGAGAGAAGCAGGCGCAACCGAGGGGTTTGGGAGAAGCAGATTCTCGGTGGAGTCAGCAGCATGTGCAAAGGCCCTGAGACAGGAGCATGCCCAGCACGTTAGTGAGCAGCGAAGAGGGTAATTGGCAAGAGCAGAGCAGGAGGAAGAGCAGTGGGAAAGAGGTCAGAGGTCAGCGAGTAGCTGGTGCTGGACCAAGTGTCTGGGGTCACTTCTGTCTTGGGAAATATCATCATTGATCCTGGAAGCTTCTAGTCGGTCTGAACCTTGAGAGTTACTAGGCCTGAGTCGAGGTCCCGTTTGTAGCTTGTGCACAGTCCCCTGAAGTGGGACTCGGAGCAGAGCACGTTGTTTGCTTTTCTTAAAGGACTCGTGGTTTGTGGACACTATCGCGTCTCTTCTCCGTAATGCCTCTGGGAGACTTAGGGTCCAGTGTGTGGTCACCCTTAACACACTCACCAGAGCTCGCTCATCGTGTTTAAGTTTCTTGGTGGACACACACACACACACACACACACACACGCACACACACGCACACACACACACACACACGCTGACCAGTGTGGGGAGAGGCAAAAGGTTGGCATTGGGTGTGTGTCTGTGTCTGTCTCTGTCTCTTTGGTGTTTTGAGACAGGGTCTCTCACCATTTCAGTTAGACCGTCTGGTCAGGGGACCCCTGGGATCCACCTGTGTCCACTTCCACATTGTAGAGATGCCACCGCACCCAACTTTGATGTGGGTCTTGGGATCTGAACTCGCATCCCGTTGCTTCTGCAGCCAGCACTTGACCACCTCCACAGCCTTCTGACGCAGCCGTGGCCCCCTGCTTGTGTTGCCTCTGCCCTTTCTTGTGTACTGTTCGGTTCTTGATTTTGTTTTTAAACAAAATGAAAATAGCTTTTTTTTTTTTCTTTCTAATTATAAAAGCATAGCATGTTCGTACTAGAGAATAAGAGTGGAAGGAAGGAAGTGGAAGCGACTTTACATCCCACGTCTTAGGCTAACCATCACCAGCAGTTGCTTATCTATCTTTGCAGACTCTTTTCCATGTGTGTGTGACTGTGTGTCTAGATGCATGTCTACAAAGGGAAATATATTTTTAACAAGATGAAATCATCCTATGTATCTGTTTTGTAACATAATTTTTACAACCCAAAAAAAAAAAAAAAAAAAAAAGTACCTTGAGTGGACAACTTCTCCTGCCAATAATTATAAAAATACATCATCATTTAAATCTGCACCTAATCTAAGTTGTTGTTTTTGCCAAATTTGGTACATTTTTTGTAAACCTGTTAAGTAGAAGGCAGAGTTTTTTTTTTTTTTAAAGACTTTTTGACAGTTCCTTAAGGCGGTTGGTTGTTGGCTTTAAATGAATTGCCCAAGGGGGAAAAATAGCAGAAGAGACCAAGACCACAATTAGCGTTGGGTGATTTGGGGGGGGGGCTGTATAATTTTGGGTGAGTTTTACTGCCCCGTAGTGAATCGTGGTGAGAACATTAAGGAGGCGCCATCGTTGCTAAGGGGCGTATGGGGTGGGAGAGGGATGGACTGAGGCCCACTGCTCTTCCTAGGCACTGTGCTGGGCAGAGTAATTCTGCTTGAAGACTCAGAAGGGATAGTTCTTTATGAGCAAAAGCACCCGTGTCCCATTTAGAAATCCTCTTTGTGCTTCAAAGGACCATTATCCTCCTCCTCTTCAAAGAAAATCCCCCTGAGGAAAGGATTGGTGTGCAGGAGGGACACTATATAAGACAAAATTTCTTAACATAAAAAACAAGCACCAGGGCTGGGGTGTTAGTTCAGCGATAGCATACTTTCCCGGCATGCACAGGGCGCTGGGTACTATCCCCAGTGCCGCAGAACACACATGCGCACCTAAAGGTAACCCCACAGGTAAATTCAACACTGTCTGTTCCGCGGGAAACATTTAGAGCTGCCAGCCGACAGTTTCTCTTTGGCTGGTGGGGCAGGCACAGAAACTTTTCGTTTGGTAAGAAAAGGTCTTCCTTCAGCTTTGTCAAATGTGAAGCAAAAAAGCGTCCGCACGGCGCATTTACAGCGGAGAAAGGGGCTCTCAGAACACCGGACTCCCTGGTGTACAAGCCTGGACCTCACAGGGCTTGAGGTGCGTTTCCCTTGATGAGCTGAGCAAAGGCAACCATGACGAGAGCCTGGGGCAGAAAGCCCGGGGTGTTGTTTCTGAGGCCCTAGCCTCTTGAACACCGCTTTGCTGTGTTCCTACATCTTCTAGGTATTGGGTGTGCGGGCGGCCTCAGGCATATTTTTAAGTTTGGAGGTGAGAGCTGGCATCGCACACCAGTCTCCTTGCAGGGTGTGTTCTGTGTGGGAAGAGGCAGGATGGGAGCCTCTTTGAAAGCGGTATGATGTCTCCAGATCTTCTGCCGCCGAGGTGCTGTTAGTCATATGGTATCATTCTGGTAGAAATTATTTAAATTATATTTCAAATTAGCTTGTTAGAATAAAAATACACTTGTGGGGAATACATTTAGACATTTGTCAAAGGCGAAAAAGATTTTTTTTTTCAACAACACTTTTATTCACAAACTTGATAGTCGTCTTCTTATCCCTTGGAGAAATCGGAGAATATGGACTCTGCCTCAAGAGCCTGCTGGTACCTGGGTGCTTCCGGGCCAAAGGAGGGCTGCTGAAGGCTTCTGTTTGTGCTGGGGTGTGGGCTTAGGCAGGCTCTGCTGTTTGTTCTTGGTGGGGAAGCCTGAGTCTGGGTCCTCTGTGAGAGTAGGAGAGCCCAGCCAGGCCCTTGGTAGCTCTGAGGCATCCTGTCTGGGTCACGGGGTGGGGCAGTCTATAGGGACCTAATTAGTGAGGAACACTGCAGACCCCACAGCCTGCGCTTCGGAGCCCTTCTGGGATCTTTAATTGGGAAAGTGTTTAATTGCAGTTGTTCAGATAAGTGGAGAAAAGAGAGTTGCTTTGGCTTCTATTGCCCTGGGAGCGAAGGGTAACGGAGAAGGGTTCCCTCGTGGGGAAAGGGATGCTGCCTGTTCCAGGGTGTTCCAAGGGGCAGGACAAGAAGCTGCTGGTGAAGGTGGCACCGAGGCCTGTTAGCTCAGATGGTGTGAAGAAGTGGTCTGTGCCTCCTCCATAGGTCTGACTGTTTCACCCGCTGGTCAGTTTGTCCTCCTGCAGGGGTGTCTTGTCAGTGGAGCTAGAGAGGGTAAGGGTGGGCAGAACAAACCCCAGCCCTCTGGGCTGTGTGAGCTTAGATGGGCCCTTTCATCTCCGTAAGAAGCTCCTCCCTCTCTCCCTCCTTCCATCCCTCCCTCCCTCCTTCCTTCCATCCCTCCCTCCCTCCTTCCTTCCATCCCTCCCTCCCTCCCTCTCATCACATTCCACTGAGTTACACTAGATTCTCAGACTCACTGTATTTCACCTGTTCAGTGGTTGAGCCGGTCAGGATCAACTGATCTGCTGTCAGGTGAGGCCTAACCTGGGTGGTGGGGACACTGGGTTGGAGATAAAAGGGCGGAAGGGAGAGGAATGCTATCACAGGACTTCAGTCTGTGCCCATTTTGAAGGGAAGAATGGTTATTATTTTAGGGAACTTATTCTAAAGCTAGTGATGAAGGGTGGCACGGAGAGTTAAGAGATTAGAAAGAAAGAGACCTTACAGCAGTGGTCCTCAGGCTGCCGCCCTTTAATGCAATTCCTCATATTGACCCCATCCATAAACTCACTTCCATTGCTACTTTGTAGCTGTAATTTTGTTGCTGCTATGAATCGTCAAGAAAATATCTGTGTTTTCCAACGGTCTGAGGTGACCCCTGTGAAAGGTTGGGAACTACAGCAAACAGCCGCAGTCTAGGCAAGAAGTGATGGAGACAAAGAGAAAAGAGAGCAGATCCGGCACAGATGACATCATGTGAGCCTTGGGATGAGTCCAAAGCCTCCTCTAGGACTGCGCAGCAAGCGTGCATGTGAGAGGCTCACTGGGATGACGAGGGGCTTTCTTGTGTACTTGTGTCATTGGGGCACACGTGAGCTCGCTCGATGAGACCGTGGTGTGTGCGCTCTCACATCTCCCTTCATTCTTGAGGGCGTCCTCACTTTCAGAGTTGAAACTGGGTCCGAGGGATTCAGTAGCGTGTTCAGGCTCTTAGGCAGGAAGTGGCTTGAGCCTGGTAGAGAATAAAATTCATGTTCTTCAGGTGTAGTTGCTGGAGGCCATGCCCTCATAATGGAGCTGCTGAAGTGAGAAAAACAGGCTGAGTTTTCCACAGGGTGGCTGTCTCCACAGTCTGGGGCTGATAGTGGTGACCCTGGCTCCGTCTGGGAGTGGAAGAGGAGAGGTAGCTCTCTTGGAGGAACGGCTGGGAGTTTAGCGTCAGGTGTGTGTCATCTGTGCACTGTTGCCCTCTAGAAGTACAAACTCAGCAATTGGGGTGGACTTGTAAACAGACTCATCTGAGGCGGATTGATCAGCCAGCCCAGGGAGACAGCGAGTTAAAAGGAAAGATAGACATAGAACCACCCTTGAGCCAGGTGTGGTGGCGCACGCCTGTAATCTCAGCGCTCTGGGACACAGAGGCAGGCAGATCTCTGTGAGTTCAAGGCCAGCCTGGTCCACAAAGAGTCCAGGACAGCCAAGGCTACACAAAGAAACCCTGTCTCAAAAAAGAAAAAAGAAAGAACCACGCTTGAAGGGAAGAAGGGAGTGAGAGGTAAGGAGACCAGATGGAAGCGGAGGAGACTCTAGAAGCTGTGGGTAATAGGCTTTATCTTGGTTAT
This sequence comes from Acomys russatus, assembly GCF_903995435.1. NCBI lineage: Eukaryota > Metazoa > Chordata > Mammalia > Rodentia > Muridae > Acomys > Acomys russatus. Next base: position 36,618,017 of record NC_067143.1, on the reverse strand, counting down.
CCTCAACAAGGCCAGTGACCTCCTGATGCTCAGAGGAGGAGGATGAGACCCAGAAGGGGTCTACTGCTGAATACTGTGGCAGCGGGAGTGTCAGGGTACTGATGAATTGGAGAGCAGATTCAGCTAAGTGGGGAAACACAGATCCACTCACAGGAGAAACTCAAGGAGTGAGCATTGAGAGGGAGTAGAAAGTGATTGGAGCCAGGCTGGGTGGCTCACATCTGTAATCCCAGGCAGAGGCAGGCGGGTCTCTTGTGAGTTCAAAGCCAACCTGGTCTACAAAGCAAGTCCAGGATAGCAAAGGCTACACAGAGAAACTCTGTCTTGAAACAAACAAACAAACAAAAACAAAAACCAACCAACCAACCAACAAAAACGATTGGAGGTGAAGGTGAGGATGAGGCAGGGTCAAAGGAAGGGTGGTTTTTGTTTTGTAAGTGGACAGCGCTAAGGGGCCGAGAGCAAAGCAAAGTGGGAATATTGGAAATGTTAGAGAAAGAGGCGGTGAGGTTGGAGGCGCATGGGAACACAATGTAGGGATAGTAAAGCCGCCATAGGAGACCCAGGAAGAGCTCAGAGCAGGTGTGCACTGCGGAACTTTTTATCCACTTGTGTGTTTTGCTGGACATGGGATCTGGGGCTACACACATTGGGGCAAGGGCTCCACCATGTGCTGTACCTCCATCCCCAAAAGCATCATTACGCTGGCAGGAGGGGCTGGATCTGTTGATTGTGCCCTTTCACTGTGAGCTGGGGATCACCTAGGAGCTGGGGCCTAGAGCAAGAAGAAAGGGGGTGAACTGGTCAGCTGCTGCAGTGGACTGGGGCCGGGAGTTAGCTGAAGCAGTTACAGATTTACCACTAGCCTTCAGGGGTCTCTTGAAGAATCAAGAAGAGTATTTTAGAGGCGGCCACAGCTAGGCAACTTGCCAACATGCTCAGGGGTGTAGGTGTAGGAGCCGAGGCAGGCAGCCATAGGTCCCATGGTTCGTGATGGCAGCCACCCTGGTCAGATTCTAAGTGTCTTGCCATCCATAGGTTGGGGACCCCATGTGAGGAAGGAGCACCAGCTCCAACCCATGGGTCACCTGTCTGCCCTCGCATCTCACAGTAGCATTGTTCTGCTGTTAATATTCTTCCAGACATTTTCTTTTTTAAAAAAATGCATTAAAATTCTCACCAGCATGACCTCTTCGAGTAATGAGATCTGTAAGTTTATTAACCTCTCTGAGAAGTGGCTTTCCTTGCTCCATGGGAGCGGATAATCTCCTGGAGAGAGTGAACATTACAGTACAGACTTGAAGGGCTTGCTGGGAGCAGAAGCAGTATGGGGGTGGCTATGCTGTGTCTGCCCTCTCCCTGCACTGTGTGACTTAGCACGTGCCTCGTGAACAAATGGACCGGTGGTCCCCCCCGCCCCACATCGCCGTCCCTCAGCCCACCCGGAAGCCCCTAGCTGAGATGGCCGGGGAAAGAAACCCTTGTGTCTTCCAGCAGCCCCAGTTCTCTGAGCATGGGAAGGAGAATGTAGACACTGGGGGACCGAGTCATGAGCAGACAGGACCGTCTAGATGGCAATCCGTTCACGCTGGCCTGTATGACCATGTTGGGGCGTCCTCTGTCGCCCTGATGATGGCCTTCAAGTCTGCACATGTGTGCATACTCGACATAAGCTCCTTGGGAGGCATCTGGTAATGCGGCGATGACTCCTGAGTATAGCCTCGTTAGTTTGTCATTTCCAGTATGTCTCACCTAGCCCAACCTACCTGTCCTCTCTGTACCCTGCAACACTTGGTGCCCTTCTGTGTTGTTTATCGTATAAGACATCATTATCATTTGAAATTATGTCACCAGTACCATTATCTGGCATGATACCACCCTGCTAACCAAGCCAGCACCGCCCAATAGAAACATTACAGCTGCATTGCTAATTATATATTTTCTACATCACATTAAAAAAAAAAAAAAGGAGAGACAGGTGAAGGTAAAATTTTAATGTATTTTAATCCACTGTGTCCAATATACTATTTCAACATGGAATCAGTGGTGGGTAAAACAGATATGGCCCCTGTCCTCTGGAATTTGCATCTTAGCGAGTGGGACAGACTCTGCCTACTCCTATGAACAAGCCCCTACAACTGCCCCCCCCCAAAGACCCTAAATCCTATAAATGAGCCCACTAGTAAAATCTCTGCAAGCTGTTCGTCAGGGGGAAGGACATAAAGGCCGAGACCAATTTCAGAATGTGTGCGTGGGCGATGCACCCCTGAAGCGGCCATTGCCTGTCAAGCAGGGAGCAGTGCCCCGGGCAGGAGGAGAAGTCAGTGCACAGACAGGAGACAAGAGTGGAGACAACTGTCCCCTAGGCTTGAAAAACTGACCACTATGGCAGGATCTCAGGGAGGGAGGGAGCCCAGGCTGGGCCTGGGAAAAGAAGTAAGCCAGGTCCACATCAGGTGTGGCAGGAGTCTGAACACGACAGGTTGGCTCGCTAGGTAAAGGTGCTTGTCCTTGAGCCCTCATAGCTTAAATTCAGTCCCTGAAAACCCACGTGAAGGAGAGAGCGGACTCCTATAGACTGTCCTCTATTGATCAGTCTCTGTCTGTCTGTCTCCCTCTGTCCCCTCGCCCCGTGTGTGTATGTGTAAAAACCTGAGTAATATTGAAGGCCTTCAACAAAATCCAAGATGGCAGTGGCACTCTGGAAAACAAGTTGGAAAGTTGAAGCAAGGTGACTCTGTAGGTCAGAGTGGACGCTGAGGCTAGAAGGTCACATATGGATGGTTTCCATATGGATCTGTTAGGAGTTCCATGGGAAGAGAGAGGAAGTAAAGGACTTTAGCATATGCCGCTCGTAGAGGTGAAGGATCCTGGAAGGCAAGGAAACCATGTTCAGTACCAACAGGTTCCCTTGGGGAGCACCAGAATAACTGGGAAGGGGGCGGTTGATCACATGACTGGGGCTCAGCAGAGAAGCTGAAGGAAAAGCCCTGGGCAGTGTCACTGAAGAAGAGGACAAGGATGGGCCTGAAGCACCCAGCCTTTATCAGGCAGCCAGATAGAAGAAGGAGCTAGCAAAGAAGATGGAGGCATGGTTGGCTGGGAAGAGGAAACTTAGAGTAGCAGCTAGTGGGAAAACATCCCAAGAAGCAGAGCTCTGACCTAAGGCACATGGGAAGCAGGGAAGGAGACTTGTATGGAGATAGGTGGACCTCAGTTTTGACGTTGACCTTAAGGAAGAAAAAAAAAAAAAAATCAAATAGTAGCTTGGGGCTGAAGGGAGAGGTAGGAGGTTTTCCCTATGGGGGGAGCTCCAGCGAGCATAGGTGCTGAACGGAATGGCTGCTACAAGAGAAGGCACGCGCAACAGAGGAGCCTCATCCTTGAGATGACGAGCTTGGTTCAGAGCAACAGGGAAGGGGAGAAGGCAGGGGAGACATCTTTCTCTTAAAAAGGAGGCCACTGTGAGGCTTGGGTGTGGTGGGAAGATGCAGGAATCCTGACGGGGAGGCTGGGTCAGCAGCTGAGGGCAGGGGTGGAGGACAGGCTGGCGTGAGAATCGGGAGCAGATGATGATGATGAGACGGTTTTTTTTTTTTTTTTTTGGTTTTTTTTGTTTTAGTCTGGGAGTGGACAGCAAGCCTACCAAAGAAACACAAGCCAGTGAGCCACTGGAGAATGACAGTTTGAGGTCAGAGACCATGAATTTAAAGTGAAACTCACCCACCCAGTTTGCCCAGTGGCTCGGGTGTGGGCTGCCTAACATTGTAGGTCAGGGCGCTTGCAGATTGGGAGGCAGGGTTTCTCCTAGGATTGTAACAGCGATGGCCCATGGGTGGGTGTGGGGTGGCCAGTAAAGAATGTGAGGCTAGGCCATGGCTGATGGAGACGGGGTTGAGTCTCGATTGGCGAGCTCTGTGGCTGGCGATGTTCGAATGGTTGGCCGGGGGAATGGGCCATGAAAAGATGGGGAGTGGACAAGTTGGTATTCCAAGATGAATGGGTCCAGCTGTGGGCAAGGATCACTGAAGGAGCAAGTGGAAGAAGGCACTGGTATGGAAGAGGCCAAGGAGGCTAGAACAGCATACTTGGGTCTTCTGTGGCATGGTGACATGACACAGGACTGGTGGGAGAAACTGCAGCTCTTGATCAAGGACGGTGACGTAGAGGCAGGTGCATAGGAAGCAGGTGCTTGCGATGATGGCCTGGCCTCCCAGCGCTTGGGGCGAGCTGCAAGGACACCAACCACCTCTCTCTGTCCTCTGCATGCTGGTGTGAGAGGGACAGAACAGCTTGTGGTTTTGGCTTGTCCTCAGAGTCAGCTGGTTTCAGTTAAGGGGTGAAGGGGAGGGGGCTATTTGAGCAAGGACAGCTGGTCCTGACTGAACTCCAATGTTTTCAAAGAGCCCACGAGGGCTTTGGCGAATAAAGGAAGGGAGACACACCCAGACTTGGAAATTCTCTGAGCAGGGGCTCTTGGGTGATGGATGGGTGACCATCGACACTGGTGCGTTCTCCCTGAGGTGGTGTGTGGATGTGAGAGAGCTTTTGTGAGTTTGAGAGAGACCTGGGGATTTCCAAAGAGGGCAAGTTCTCCCTGAATTAGCTCCAGGAGGTGTTGAGTAAAACCCTGAAGGCTTTGGCTAAAGTATGAAGGACCTGTGAGGGAGGAGGCAGAAAGCAAGGCTACATTTTGGTTCTGGATGGGTGCCCAAGGTCATTCAAATGCAGACGGTGCCAGGAGTCTTTGAAGAGGAGCAGAATGAGAGGGTCTGGGCATAGGTTCTACACGGATGCTTAGGGAGAAGGGTTCTGTTGTGGGACTTTTCTTGAAATGAACAAATGTCTGTTTATCTCAGATCATCAGTGATGGACTGAAGAAAGAAACAATTCCACCCAAGCCTAGCTTGGTGAGCCAGTGAATTTAATATGGGTCACCTCCAGGGGCATGGGTGGGGCTCACCTCCAGGGGTATGGGTGGGGGTCACCTCCAGAGACACAGGTGGGGGTCACCTCCAGAGGCAAGGTGGGGGGTCACCTCCAGAGGCACAGGTGGGGGTCACCTCCAGAGGCACAGGTAGGGGTCACCTCCAGGAGCATAGTCACCTCCAGGAGCATTGGTGGAGGTCACCTCCAGGAGCAAGAGTAGGGGTTACCTCCAGGAGTATGGGTTGGGCTTATCTCCAGGACAACCTTACTGGCGGCCCCATCTCTGAAGAGAGCACCTCCAACTTTAGCACTTACAGACCCTTTGGTATGTCCTCTGGAAGGGGCAGCCTGGTGGGCTCTTCTTGACAAGATTTTGTTGGATAGTTGAAGCAGTCTGACTTAAAGGTGGTGCCAGCTGTGCTGTGGCTGGAGGACAGAGTTCCACCACAGGATTTCCCCCTTATGATTCTGATTCCTTCTGTTATGGTTTTTCCCTTGCCTACTTGGATAACTATGTGTGAGCAATCTTTTAATTGCTAGTGTATATTATTTGCACCACATTATGGGCTTCATTGCGACATTTTCACATGCGTGTGAGCTACTTTGCTCGTGTTCATCCCCTTTCGCCCTCTCTTGCCCCCCATTCCTCTTGTTCCCCACTCTATCCAAAAACATTTCCCTCTGCTTTCTTGTCTTTAAATACGTATTTTACATGAGAAAGACTCTTTAATGTTTTAAAATATTTTTATTCATTCGTTGAAACGTTCATACAATAATATATTTTAGTCATATTCAAGCCTCCCCATTTCTCTCTCCTCCCACCCCAGCCCCACCTCCACCTCTCCTCCCACCTCAGCTCCACCTCCACCTCTCCTCCCACCCCAGCCCCACCTCCACCTCTCCTCCCACCCCAGCTCCACCTCTCCTCCCACCTCAGCTCCACCTCTCCTCCCACCTCAGCTCCACCTCTCCTCCCACCCCACCCTCCACCTCTCCTCCCACCCCAGCTCCACCTCCACTGCCCCTCCCACCCCGGCTTCATGCCTTTTGTCATTGTTGTTACTAAATCACTCATCAAGTCCAATTTGTGCTGCCCATATGCTCTTGGGTGTGGGGCCATCCACTGGAGCTTAGTCAGACTACCAGGGCCACACCCTCGAAGAAAGCTGATGCTTCCTTTCACAGCCGCTGTCACCTGTCAGTCAGCTCTTCAGTTAAGCTTATGAACCCCTCCCCACTCCATGCTAGAATACTGACTGACGTGATCATGTGCAGCTGCCCACAGCTGCTATGAGTTCATGAAAGCAGGAGTCTTCTGGTGTCGAGCTCTGGCTCTTACAATCCCTCTTCTATGGTGGTTCCTGCACCTTGTGTGTGTGTGGGGGGGGGGCGGAGCGAAGTGAGGGGTGTGTGTGATAAAAAGAGGAGTACTGGGCCCCTTCCCCAACAAAGAGTTATAGATATATATGTGCCCTTCTGGGGTCCTTGACTCAAAAGGGATTGACACTGCTTAATTAAAGAACTTGGGTGTATAATGATCTAAAGAAAGGAAATCTTGGATCCAGAGGTGAGGAGAGGGGTAGGAGAGAGCTATTGCTATAGCTGCTGAGGAGCTAGGGCCTTGCTCTGTGTTTCCCCTGCTGGTGGGATGCAGGTCATCTACGGAGCCTGAGAGCACCTGCTGCCATGGGTGTGCATGGGCAGAAGGCAGAAGCAGCTAGCCCCTGAAGCTGGCAAATGCTTTGTCTACAGCTTCCTGTGGGAAGGAATAAGCAAGTTTGAGTGTGGCCAGCTCTTTCTGGTCCTCAGGGGGCACAGGGCTGAGCTCCCTTGGCAGCCAGAGCTCTGTAGACTCTCAGGTGTGCAGCTACGGCACCGAGGCTATGAACATCTGCCCATGTTGCCTTCCTTGAGACAGCTTGTTAAATCCCGCCTTAGCCCGTGGTCCTCAGCGTCTGCTCTGCAGTGGAAAATGTTTTAGACAGCACCTTTAGGTGTGACTAGCTCCTTGACATCTCAGCCACCCACCCACCAGGCTCTTTCTGTGATCTGGAGTTAGGATCACAAAGCGGAGAGTAAGCAGGCTTTCGCCTCTTCACGCACCCCACCCCTAACATCCTGCACTCCGTGTGCGTTCCCAGTGACAGCTACAGCACAAACAGAATCTGTTTTGCTAAATTTAAAGGTGGCTCCCCTGGGATCAAACCGATTATTACATTGGCTTCGTTGAGCTTCCTTCTTAAGCTTTTTCACTTCGGTCTTCCTCCACCCACCCTCATTTGCTTTTTATTAGGTTTTTGTTTTGTTCTATTTTGTTGTTTGTTTGTTTTTGACTTGTGGTTTTGCTGTGTGTCTCAGGCTGGCCTTGAACTTGCCATAATCTTTCTGTCTCAGCTTCAAGTGCTGGGATCACAGGCCTGATCTGCTACCTGCTCCTAGCTTGGTTTTCTTTTCTTTCTTTCTTTCTTTTTTTTTTTTTTTTTCTTTTCTCTTTTCTTTTTCTTTCAGCAGGAGTGCTTTATCAAGGGTAGAATATTCTGGAAAACTGGAGTTGAGGCCTGACTGAAAGACATATCATTTGCTTCAAGGGAGGGAGCTAAAAAAAGCTACTCCTTGGCTTCTCCCATGAATTTTAAATGCTCTGAAAGCTTTGCCCCACGAAGAAAACAATGCCTCATGGCCTTAAATAATTAAATGGAGAACACTGAGCATGGTAGTATCGACCCAGGCTAGTCACTCTGTGGTCTCCAGGAGCCTCTCTCTTATGGGTAAAGCCAGCTGTGGGACCAAAGGAGGTTGCAAAAAAAAAAAAAAAAAAAAAAAAAAAAAAATCGATCAGCTTCAAATGCTGCCTGCTAAGCATTTGGCAAAATTGGTCCGACTGTGGAAGTATCACAGAAGAGGGGGAGGTGGCGTGTGTTACAACGAGAGCTTTCCCTGAGCAGCATCACCTGTATCAGAGCCGTGACCTCTTAGCTGGTCTTATCTGCATCTCTACTGCCATGTGAGATGACTGTGGCCTCATACAAGGTCTCTGTCTTCTCTGCCACTCTAATGCAGGCACTGGCTTCCCCATGGACTTGCTGGAAATTTCTGGAGAAGCTCTGAGGGGAGGAGAAGGTCCCTTCTCTTTCTTTTCTTCCTGACAGTCCTTCCTTCCACAGCAGTGGTGGCATTTAGGATTAGCCCATCCACAGGCTTTGTCTCAGAGGCCACAGGGCAACATGGTATTTAAACATAGGGTTGGCCACCCGGTCACTCTGGGGGGCCTCGCTTGCCCTCTGGGGAAGAATGAGTCCTATCAGGACAAGGAATGCTCTTCCTTGGTCACTCCTATGCGTTACATCACCTGAGCTCCCACGGTTCAAAGGTAAAGAAATTGGAGCTCAGCAGCACTAAGCCATGTGATTCAAGTCACACAGCCAAGGCGCAGGTTTTACATGTTGTCCATATTTCCATGAGGGGAAAAAAAAAACCAAAAAACCAAAAACCTTATTTCAAGAGTACAGCTAGAGGTCTAAAGGCAGACATGTGCCTCCAAGGAGCTGTGGCCCCAGAGCTTAAAAAAGAGGGCAGAGGTTGACCGTGCAGAGCTTCTGTGGTGTGAGTCAGTGGGCTGCAGACGTCATCTATCCGGCATCTCTGACAGCCCAGCTCTCTCCCATCATCCCTCTGTCTCCCAGCTTTTCCCTGGTCCTTACTCCAGATTTCAATAGCAATTCTCAAGATGACTGGACTTCCGTCCTGGACTTCTTACAGCCACGCTCATTAAGGCGTTAGTTCAGGTGATGCAGGAGGAAATCCAAATGTCAAATAAGTAAGCGCACTGGGCTGGATCTGCGCATCGATTGAATTGATCTCGGCCCTGACACCGAGCGTGGTCGTGAGCCCTGTAGAGCCCACACTACTTGCTTGCTTGCTCTGGGCTATGACTCAGAATCCCTCCTGTGTGTTTCCACTCCACATTTGGTGGTTTCCTTCGTTATTCATGCCTGAGATGCACGAAAGCTGTCCGTCCTGTCCGTCCTCACCTCCGCTGTTGAGCTGGAAGGAACCTGTGGCCGCATGGGTTTCAGGAGTTGGTCCATAACCTTTCTTAGAAGTTGGGGGTTTGGAGGTCACATTAGCTTCTCTTTGCACAGCTTGCAGACATCATTTAGTTCTCCATAGGCTCTTTCTCCCAGAGAGAGCCCTTTATCCACCAAAGGGTAAATTAACCCAGTGCCTCATGAGTGCAGCTGGTGAGGAACTCAGAACACTGAACTCACGTTACCTGGTGGCTCGACGGGATCTCACTGAGTGCGTGTTGCTGGGAGAATTCACAGTCGAGGCCTTCCCCGCTGTGTTTAGAAGGGAAGTTTTGGGTAGCCTTGGTAGAATTAGTTTCCCCTGCATTCTTGGGATCCAATATTTGCATGGCTGAGGCAGGTCTGTGCTCACACCTTTGATGATCCAGAGGCTTCTGGTAGTGTGTACTTGGTCTTATCTGAGTCAATGGCTTTATTTATGTTGCCTGTATTCAAGTGGTGGCCAGTGAGAGCAGCTGCCCTTGAGCCACCCAGCAGGAGGTTGGCCTGGCAACACCAGCAGATTGGGTGCAGCAGTGCCCTTCTTAGACACTCCAGCTACCCATTTAGTTAGTTGATGCTTACTGCGCACCTTTAGTGTTGGCGGAGATAGGCTTGCCCTGCCTTTGTCGACCTCACGATGGTTCTCAGCCTTCCCAGTGCTGTGACCCTTTAATTCAGTTCCTCATCTTGTGGTGGCACCCCAACCATGAAATTATTTTGTTGCTACTTCATAACTGTAATTTTGCTACTGCTATGAACTGTAATGTAACTATCTGATGTGCAGGCTATCTGATATGCCAGCCCCAAGGAGGTTGTGACCCACAGGCTGAGAACCCCTGCCTTGCAGGACAGCAGGGAGACGCTGGAGAGTATTACGAAGTAACTACTTGATTGTAATTAACCCCTTCACTGGGCTTTGTTCTCTGTGTTGTCCATATATCAGAACTCTTGCCTTCATGGGACAGGCATGCTAATGAAGCACACAGTAAGGGAGAGCATTGAAGAGCAACTCCTATGATGTAAATGTGGGCAGGAACAAGAGGCAGGTACAAGTGACCAGGAGTATGGCGGAGCTGGCAGGACGGCCGTGTATGCTGAGTTCTGAGTCACCTGCTGTATCTCTGCAAAGCTCTTGTCTTCAAACCCCATCACCAGTGTGATGGTGTTAGGAGGTGGAGCATTTGGGAAACACGGGACTCTCAGGGATGCAATGGGTGCCCTGAAAAGAACTGCCTTGCTTCGCCATAAGGGAACACAACTAGAAGGTGCCATCTGTTAGCCAGAAAGTAAATCCTCTGTAGACACCAAATCTGTGGGCACCTCCACCTTGAACTTCCCAGTTTACAGAACCGTGAGAACTGCATTTCCTTCTTTATAAGCCTCCCGGCCTCGTTGTGCGTTGTTATAGCCATGGAGTGGACTAGGAGCCGATGCACTGGCTTCAGAGAGAGGGATCAAGGAAGTGAAGATCGTAGATGGGTTGGAGTTATTGGTCATGACAGGTTAAGACAGGGAGATAAGAGAGGCTGGGGAGACAGGAGGAAGTTCAAGTCTAAAAGGCCCGTTGGAAGGGTCATCTACGTGTGCACAGAAATCACCAAGAGTCAAGAGAAGGATGGTGAGGGAGAGAAATGGTGGTCCAGGCGCCCAGACCACCAAGCAGCAGGGGGAGTAACAGGGGAGTTGGCAGCGTTGTAGCTTCTGCACGACAGTCCCAGATGACTCAGGACTTGGGATCGTTCCCTTTCACCTGGAAAGATGCGCAAGGACCAACCTGGTTCCTCAGAAACCAGATGAACATCTCCAGAGGGGTCTGGAAGGAGAGTAGGTAGGACAGGGGTGCGGCCACAGTGAGCTACACACAGGGGAACAGGTATAGAGGAAGCCTGAAGCACCACAGGGAACAGGTGGCGCAGGGACCGTTATGTAATGAGTGTATGTAAACTTGAGCAAATTCCTTTTTTTTTTTTTTTTTTTTTTGGTTTTTCTAGATAAGGTCTCTCTTTGTAGCCTTTGGCTGTCCTAGACTCACTTTGTAGACCAAGCTGGCCTCGAACTCACAGCAATCCATCTGCCTCTGCCTCCCGAGTGCTGGGATTAAAGGCATGTGCCACCATGCCCGCCCCCCCCCCCCTTTTTTTAAAACAACTCTATAGACCAGGCTATCTTCAATTCAGAGATCCACCTGCCTCTGCCTCTTGAGTACTGGGATTAAAGGTGTACGCCACCACTGCTTGACTTGAAGAAGTTAATCTTTTCCCTCAACTGATTTCTTCTGCAAACCAAACAACAGTACCAGTCAGGAAGATTAGGAGAGGCCAAGTGCATTCCAGTGGCCAGCATGATGCCTACCATTTAAGAAGTGACTGGTAGCCATTGCAATCTCCAGAAGCTGCCACTGCCCAAACACTGCTGAGACCTTGGTAGGATGGATCTCACCATTGCTCTAGGCCCACGGGAAAGCCTTTTCTACTAGAAAACAAATTCCTTATGAGAAGAATAGAACTACCCCGAAACCCAAGATAAACTGTGCTTGGGAACAGGCGCATCTGAGAATCGACGTTTCAAGTGTGCTCTGAGAAGGTAAAGTGAAGTGGAACGTGTTGGCACAAGCAGACCATCTGCCCGTGGAGGAGCTGGGTGACATGCCCTTAGTTCAAGGGGACAAGAACAGGCTGTTCTGAGCAGGACTGCAGCCAGGACATGCAAGCTTCAGCTGTCTGGACCTTCCTGCTGGGCAGTAGAGCCCCAGGCTTTTCCAAAAGAGAAAAGGCATTCTAGAAGAGTCAGTATGGAGGTCGTGACCCATCATCTACTCAGCAGTCAGTGCATCCACAAGGTGACAGGAAGCCATGTGACTCTTTACTTTAGGGTCCTTTAGATATTCCAGAGATGAGAACAGAGCCTTGGTAGGTATTTGTAGTCATCTCCGCTCATTCTCCCCCTTCCCCTCTCTTTCCCTCTCGCCTCTCTGTTGACACAAGCTTTGGGTGCCTGGGCCATCTTGAATCTAGCTGTGAAACAGCATAAGATGCAGTGGTACCCTGTGGGCTTACTCAGTAAACTGCTTTTTGCCTTTCTTTCAAGCGAGGTAGGGCACAGTGGGAAAGGCCACCCATGCAGGACCTAGGGTTTCCAGTGGGAAAGCTTAAGCTAGGGCTCCAGATGCTTGGAACATAGAGGGTCGGGGCACTCCAGCATGCCCATGTGAGTGCTTATGTGCTCGCATAGCCAGCGGTTCTGCTGTGTGTAGGTATATGCACGTGAGTGCAGGTACCCATGGAGGCCAGGGGTATTGGATCTCTCTGAAGCTAGGGTTACAGGTGGTTGTGAGCTGCTTTGGGTGGATGCTGAGAACTTGGGTCCTCTGCAAGAGCAATAAACACTCTTATCTGATGGGCCATCTCTCTAGCCCCATACTTCCTCTCCTGAGGTACTCCAGGGTCCGAAGAAAAGAAGATCTGATCCCTGCCCAAGGGGATTTATAGGATTACTGAAGGATTATTGAAGGATTACACCTGGAGCTACTCTCAGATGAGGCTGAACACTGTACCAGGGGCACAGAAGAAACTAGGCTTCAATGAGGGAACTCAGACTGGTGGTTCTGGTGGAAGAAGTGACTCATTTGTAGTAGTCTTGGAGGATGGTAGGGCTTTCACTAGGGGGAGTGGGCTGGGTTGAGTGGGAGTGGGGGTGGGGGATAAGAAAGGCATTCCCGGGGAGGGCATAGCTCATGGAAAGACAGGTATAGCCTGCTAGGTGCTTCCACTGTGTTTATCCTGTTGCCTGATATAGAGATTGAAGAGGAGGCAACCTCAAAGGCAGGTGGAAACGGATGTGGGTGATGACTACAGTTTCGGGTCAGGGACTGCCTTTACGACTGGTTGATGAATAGAGCGACAGGGTGGACGCCTGTGGCTGGAGGGAATTGGGCATGGATGGCCCTGGATAACACAAAGGAGCCAAGCACACAACAAAGGCCCTCTTCCCTGGTTTCTCGCATTTTTGAGGTCCATGAAGGCTTTGTGTTGGATTTGGCCTCTCTGGGTGTCCTCCGAGCCAGCACATACCTAGTGCCATTGGGCTCTGTAGAGCTGAGGGCACAAACTATTTTTGTGTTCCTTCAAACACCCATGTTTATTTTTATACTCAAGCCTTTGTAAAGCAGGGCTGCATCGTGCAATCTTTGCTTCTTTGCTTTTGAGTAAAGAGGTTCTCTGAGGACGATGGGACCTGCAGGAGGTGTTCCTGAGTCGTGCAGTGGCAAATGGCTGTCTCTGGCATTAGAAGGAAGAACTAATTTGCTTGAAAACAAATCCTGGAAAGAGGAAGCCCTCATGTGGTTGGCCACATGTGCTGACTGATCTGTGGCAGGCAGTGGTGCTCATCCATGGGAGGGCTCTGTGTTGGAGGCAGGGCCAGTTGGCAAACTGGATGCACATCTGAACCTGCCAGTCTCCATGATCAGCACTGACAGGAGCCAGCAGACTTAGAATAGATTGTTACCTTTTAACCATATGCAAGCTATAACTGAAATATTAAAGATTAGCTTAGAGTTCAAGATGGGAGATTCATCTTGGGCATATTTAAAGCTTCTCCATCCAGAACCCATTAAAATGATAATAAAGAGATTAGGAAAATATAATCCTAGGGTAGCCAAGTGAATAAGAGGGAATTAACAACAATTGAGAGATTGTAACAGATTTCTGGATGGCAAAGGGCAAGGGAAGAAAAGGCAATGTCAGATAAAGCAAGAAGAAGCCAGTCCAGCCTGCAGATCCCCAGGTGTTCTCTCAACTGAGCCCACCCGTCAGATAGGGTGGGACTGGGGAGTAGGACTGTAGCCGGGCCTACCTTTGGAGGCCTTAGGAGCACTGTGCTTATCAGAGGGGACATTGACAAGGAGGCATCACTGAATCAGCCAAGGCTGGAAGTGGGGAGGGGAGCATTCTAGAATAAAGCCTTGATCCATCTCACAGAATGATCATCACTGGGGAATCAGGGAGAGGAGGCGCCAATACCGCAAACCTCACCTAGAGAAGATGGGCGTGTGAAGAGTTCCACAAAGCCTGCTATAAATGCTTCCTGAAAGTAAGAGTCGAACCCATTGAAGAAATTACTATGATTAGTTTTCGTTATTATCTGAATCTTTGTGTGAGTGCAGCGATGTGTATGCCGGAGCTTGAATATGGAGGTCAGAGGACGACCTCGGGTGTTGGTCTTTACCTTCCAGCTTGTGAGAGATGGTGGCTCTTGCCATTTTGCCATTGTTGCCAGGCTCACTGGCCTTTGAGCTTCCCTGGGTTGGAGGAGTGCTGGCATTTCAGATGTGTGCTACCATGTCTCTGGCTTACTGGTTCCAGAGACCGGGACTCGAGATCTCTGCTTTGTGGAGCAAACACTTCACTGTTGAGCCGTTCTTCCGGTCCTGACCTTGAACAGCCTCTGTCTTTGCAGTATTGAAATCATAGATTTTTTTAAAAAATATTTTTGGTTTTTCGAGACAGAGTTTCTCTGTGTAGCCTTGACTGTCCTGGACTCACTTTGGTAGACTAGGCTGGCCTCGAACTCACAGCAATCTGCCTGCCTCTGCCTCCCAAGTGCTGGGATTAAAGGCGTGCACCACCACCACAGAGGATCTTATGCGACGCGGGGCATCGAACACATATCCTCTTGCATATGGCATGTCCTAAGCCAACCCCCTACCAACTGAGCTACATCCTCAGCCCAAAGTTTTTTATACTTATTGTGGCAGGCTGAAGAGTATTCCCCAGAGACAGCAGTCCTAACCTGGACATCTACCACATTGGTGGTAAAAGTCTTTGCAGAGGTGAGTACACAAAGGGCTCTGCGATGGGAGATTATCCTGAATTACCCAGCTCAATACAGTCGTGGATAAGGGAGAATTTCCCCCTACCAACAAACCGAAGATGTCAGGGATGGGAGACCCTTTGCAGAGGAAAATTTGGAGATAACTTTGTGGAAGGTAGTAAAGATGGAAGAAAAGACCAGGAGCCAACGAGCTCGTTCCAGGAGTTGGAAGGAATGGGGCAGAGTCGCCCGCTAGAGCAGCAGTTCTCAGCCCATGGGTCATGCCTCCATCACAGTTGTATATACACATTACAGTTCCTAGCAGTAGCAAAATTTTGGTTACGCGGTAGCAACAAAAATAATTTTCTGGTTTGGGGGGTTGTCACACAACATGAGGAACTGTGTTAAAGGGTCGCAGCGTTCAGAAGGCTGAGAACCCCTGCTCTAAAGGGAGCAGTGTTTGTCCAGTCTAATGATGTTCTCTTTTATAAGGGTTCCATAGTGCTCAGTTGTGTTTGTTGACTGACTTGACCCTTCTTGGGCTTAACAGTTAATGTCTGGTTGACCTTTTGTAGATAATGCAGGATTTTTGAGCTCAGTTTGCTAGTAACGTGAGTTGGAACTGCAGCAGGAGAGCTGGATTGTGTTCACAGTGGACAATTATATGTGGTGGGAGGGGCCCCAACTGCACGCATGCCAGCTGAAGTCTGAAAGGAGGTGGCTGATTGGTGTATCTAATGACTGGTTCTTCAGTGGGCAGAGCCATTTGTGCTGGGCATCTGGCCAGCAGACCAGCCGGTCCCTGGTCCTGTATTGACGAGGAGCCTATAGTGACGCTGCCAAGGAGGATATTGGGTGGAGCATGCGTGCTGACTTAGAGGTGCAAGGGGGAGAGACTGAAGCTTGCTTATCTGCCAACAGAGAAGAACTAGAAACAGAGAGACTATTGTAGTCTGTTCAGTGTTTCCCCATCTTCTAGTGCCGTAGGCACATGGACAATATTTGTAGAGTACCTAGGCAAGTAGACAAGACAGTCCACGGCACACAGCCCCGCCACACCCCTTTAGGGTTAGGACAGTCCCTTTCCAACAGACCACTTCCAGCCCGTATGGCATCTTTCTACAAACTGGAAAAAGCCACTTAACTGTTTTCTCAGGACCCCTTCCAGATATATGTTACTTTCCAGGCAGTTGCCTGGCATAAAAGGTGTGCACATCTTTTACTAGCATACTCTGCTTGGTACCCCCGATGTAGGAGACATAACCATGTTTTTGGGTTGAATGGACAGATGTTTATCTTTAGATAATTTGTGCACCTTGCATATTCCATACACACACACACACACACACACACACACACACACACACACACACAGAAAAGCACTTATCCTAATACTTATAAAAGTTTGCGTATTTTCAGAAAAAAAAAAAAAAACCAACAAACAAACAGATAATTATGAAGACAAAGCAGGTAGCCCGGATAATTCAGCATCAAAGACTGCTTCAACTACTGTTCCCTCAAGAAACTGCATGCATATCAATTAAAAAGGGCTAGCCGAAAGGATTGATCCTAAATAGACAAAAACAGATACAGCTAGCTTTTCCAGCATTTGGCCACTATCTTATTTTTCTAAGGGTACCCAAAAGATGTTTTTCCCCTTAAACACCAAAAAGTAATTTTGAGAGAATGACGCCCTCATTCCCAACAGGTGAAATGTCTGTTTTTGGTGGGTTATCAATGTTCATTTTTGCCTAGAGGGGTTAGTTATAAGTTAATAAAAGTTTCATTTAGGTCTTTCTTCTATCCTTTCTCTCTTATCTTTCTATCCTATCTAGCATTAGAGAAAAAGTGGGGAATAAGGGAAGGATATAAGGGAGGATATAGATTTAAGGAATAAAAAGTAGATTATTGAATCTACTAGCCTCAAATATTTTACATTGATATTCAAATATTTTGCATTGGTATTGTAGATTGATGGAAATTTAAGACTATTTTATTCAGCTTTTGCTTTATGTATTGTATATTGTATTTTAATAGAAATTTAAAACTGTATATTGTATGTTGCTTGAAACTTAAGATTTTGTTCAACGTTTACTTAATGTATTATACATGTACAACTCATTTGAAAAGGTGATGCACAGTTCTAGTCTTATGAAAGCTAATTGTTATAACTTGTTTAGGACGGTCGGGGATAGGAATTGGTAGTTGGTCACTTATAAATCTTACTAGATACTAAATTACTTAATTATATATTAAGCTTTATTTAGTTTCTTGTATATGTTTTTAAAAGGAATAGATAGATGATGCATAGGATAATTAGATAGATGGTCTTCAAACACTTCAGAGATGCACAGACTATGACATTTAGTAATAAAGGGCTTTTATGACAGAGAGACACATCCACTCCTGGCAGCACCTGCAGTCTAATTATGAGGGCATCAAGTAGCGATAGTGACAGATAGCCACTGGACTGAGGAACTGTTCTTATCTCTACTGCTGATGACAGACTGACCGTCCACAATGATCAAGCCTGATACTGAGAAATTGGCTGCCCAGCCTTGCAGAGACCAGGTGGGCCAGTCCTTCAGGATTGCTGCTTCAGAGCAGTCTGTCAGATGGCCTTGGGCCAGTGGGCTGAAGACTGGATGCCCTGACGATGGAGAGGAACCTGTGACTATCCAGGCAGTCAGCTCTCTCTGTTCTGTCTATACTTTTGGAAGTTGCTTGCCTGCACTTCCTTCCTTCTGGGGTCTCTGGTGGGGTTGAAGACCAGATAACCACAGTGTTACTATTTTTGAAAAACTCTTCACACTAGGATAAGACTCAGTAGGATAGGAGTAGATAGTGGAATAATTTCTCCAGTACTGTCAAATACAAGTGGACTGGTCCTTGTAGATGTGACTTTTACTGAATAATTCTCATAATTATTTTTATTGTATATAGCCTATTATATTTGATAGAAAGGAGGAGATGTAGGAGAGATAAATATGTTTTTGTGTTGATCCCAAGCATGGGAGGGGAACAGACTTGTGAGAGAGCAGGATGTTTTTCTGCTTAGAAGTCGAACCACTTCATGGGGGAGCTTGGATGTTGCCAGCTGAAAACATCCCAGTAGATATTCTGAGGGTGTGTGTGTGTGTGTGTGTGTGTGTGTGTGTGTGTGTGTGTGTGTACGTGTACGTATACATACATACATACATACATACATACATACATACATACATACATGAGACTTGGGAGAGAGGACCTGGGATTGTTTTGGCTGTTCATCCCTGCACTTCGAGAGACGCTTCTAGGAGAGAATAACTCCAAGGAAAGCTTCAAGGCTTTGGACTCCAGCTGAGGCTTCAGGTTCCAGCAGCAACTTTGGTGGGATTGCTGGTTTGCTGAGGTCCTGCTGACTATGCCAGGAGAATCGTTCCTCGGAACTGATATCCTTAAGGTTCCATTATTGTGTTCTTTAATGTCCCTTTCCTACAGTTTGGGTTAGTCGGGCTGTAAGGGAGGCAGTCTTGTTTAATAAGTTCATAATAAAATATAGTTGTTAAGAAAATTGAGCTTACACCCCAAGCTGTGCACTGTTCAGCCATAACCTATGGAAAGAAACTACTAAGAGGGAACCTGAGAGCCTGGGCTGATGGAGAGGACAGTCACAGAGGGAGCATTTCTGTCGCTTGCTTGATAGAAAACTCCTAGGATGCTTCTATGGGGACAAATCACATGGTGTGAGTCACCATGCCAGGAGATGAGGTACATACTTGGGGTTCAGGAGAGGCGTGTGAGCTGGAGATATGTATGCAGGTATTACCATGTAAAGATGATGCTTAAAGCTGTGGAATGGTGAAGAAATTCCACAGACCAGAATCTGGGAAACAGGTGCACACCACCGAGACTTGTCTGCCAAGATAGGTTCTGATGCTTAGGTAGAAGAGGGACTCTAGGTCCCAGCTGGAGGGGAGTCTGCGCACTGTGGTATACTGTGGCTTCCCATGATCCTTAGGATCTGCCTGGGATCCTTTTACACCTGCCCACTTTCTGTCCCACCTCAGTAGCTGTCCCTGAAACATGAAAGAATGTGTGGTCTGAGGCCACCATTGCTTGTTCAAGATAGGACTGGTTTTACTTCTAGCCTTGACAATATGGAAAGTAGTAGAACAGAGTCTTGCCTTCCTGGAAACATGCAGCGTAGCTTCCAGTTATGTTAAAGCCAAGTGATTACGTTTGTTTGCCTTTGGGTCTTGAACTCATGGCAATCCTCCTGTCTCAGGCCCGAAAGCTTCTGAGGTTGCAGAAATGCACTATTGTGCCTGGCTATATTATTAGCTCAGTGGATATTTTGGACATACTGTGTGCTTAGGGCTATAGCAAATAAAAGGCTGGTGGGGTAGCATGCTGTCTTTGCATCACAATAAACTTGCTTTAGAATGGCTTGTTTTTACTGAGTAGGCCTTCTTCCTAGAAGACATCCCGTAGTGTTTCAACCTTCTCCTAGAACACTGCATTCTCAGCACATCACTTCTTTGAGTATATTCTAGAACTTGTTGCTGTCCCTGTGAGCAGATCTGCCTTCAGTGTCATGAGCTGTGCGTTTATGTGTGAAAGAAAGGTTGGCTGCCTCGGGAGGCCACACCCAGGAGCCTGGGAGAGGGGACAGGTGCCCACAGGACGACACCATTCTTCCCAGCAGACAAAGGGCAGCTGTCCTGCTTTCAGGCGGCTTGAGCTGGAAACCAGCACACCTGCATTCCTGAGGCCACATTGGTGGGTTCCTGGAGATTAGCACGCTATTTGGCAGCCACATGTAACTTGGACCAATAAATGTGAAAACAAATTCTCTTTCATAATTGTTGCCCGAAAGACCAAACTCTTTCAGTAATGGGATCCCCAGGGAATAGGGTAGGTGATAAGTGGATACTTCTTAGTCAGTAGGTTGGAAACCAGTACATTCACTGGAAACCGGAAACTACAGCCTGTGAGAACTAAACACAGGTCCCTGGCTCTTTCCAGGGTGGTGTGTGATGTGGACCTACTGAGTGCAGCACCTGGATGCTTGGGGACTCAGCTCCTCAGGTGCCGTGTCCTTGCTCTGCTCCTGCCATCTACAGTTCTTTGAGGTGTTCCCCTCGGCTGCTCTGGTTGTCTGACTCACTCCTGTCCTCTGTGGTCCAGGTGGTCCTGTGCTTGACCTTTACTTGGGAAGCAAGAGATGCACCGCTCTTACCTGGACGCAGTTTTACCCTTCAGAGCTCCTTGTCTGGACCTTGCATGCATTCAACATGCTGACTTGTGATTCTTTTCAAGGAAAATCCCAGTTCTGTGGTCAGCATTGGTGTGCCTTCCCATGTCTACAGGTGCTCACATGGACAGTTGTTAGGTGGCCTGGATTCTTAAGCAAAGGCTATTACTGTCTCTCATTTCCTTTACAGTTGTAGCCTAAATACTTGTTTATATATTAGTAAGCATATTTATGGTGCTTGCCATAGAGTAATGCTATTTTGTAACCTGCCCTTTTCACTTTAATCTGAGTTCTAGTGTTGACCTGTGGTTGTTGGAGTTCTGGAACCTGTGAGTTCTGGTTTGGGGTGTGTGTGTGTGTGTGTCTCTGCGTGTGTGGTTGTTGTTGTTGTTGTTTTTAAGGCAATGGATGTCAAGTGATGAGGTAACATTCAAATTCTTCAAAGTCTGATGAGCTGTGTTTGGTAGGGGGAGGTCCAGAGGACAGGGGAGATGGCTCAGTGGGCAAAGCCCTTGCCAAGCAAGTATGAGGACCAGAGTTCAGATCCCCAGGGTTCCAGGTGCCTATAATCCCTACGTTTTGAGGCAGATGAGGGATTCCCCAGGGCAAGATGCCTAGCTTGACTAGCTGGTGATCTCTGAGTTCAGCTGAGAAACCTTGTCACATACAAAATATAAAACAAAACAAGAGCCATCAAATAAGATATCCAACATCAACTTAGGGCCTGTACAAGAAGGCACACATATGCATGTGCATTCACACTTGTCCCCTATCTGCAAACTACACACACACACACACACACAGAGAGAGAGAGAGAGAGAGAGAGAGAGAGAGAGAGAGAGAGAGAGAGAGAGAGAAAGAGAGAGAGAGAGAGCGCGAAGGGTGCAGCTAGTCTTAGACTCAGCAGAAGTTGGTGGCTTTCTCATTCTGCAACTGTGAAGTAGAGAATAAGGCATAATGGGCGGGAGTCGGTGGCATAAGCCTGTAACCTCAGCACTTAGGAGGTGGAGGCAGGAGGGTCAGAGTTCAAGAGCAACCTCTGTTACATGTTAAGTTCAAGACCAGCCTGTGTTATATGAGACTTTGATTTAAAAACAAAAACTAAAAACAAAATGAAACTAAAGAAGCCCCAGAGTGGGTGAAGGTGAAAAGCATGTGTTTCCATGTGGGGAAATACTCATTAGGATCCATCATCATTTTAGAACAAGAACTTTTTTTTTTCATGAACATGTACTTTAGCCATTGCCCTCGGTGTTGGTTATTTTGGGTTTATTTTTTACTTATTTTTGTTCTTAGAGATTTACTTTTATTATTTTTAATTGTGTGCACTCATGTGTTGGGGTGTCTGTATGTCCGTGGAGCTGGAGCTGCAGGCAGTTGTGAGCTAATGTGTGTGCTGGGAACTGAACCCTGGCCTCCTGTGAGATGAGTATGCACTCTTAACTGCTGAGCCAGCTCTCCAGCCTCCATGGTGGTTTTAATAAGCAGCTTTTTCGGTGGTACGCACTTTACAGGAGATCTCTGCAGTATCCTTTTTTTTTTATTGGTGTTAAACAGATTCTTAGAGATAAGGTTGCTGGGTTAAAGAGCATGCTGCCTTAAGGCTTTTGACATGTGACAGTCAACAGACTCCTGTCACATAGCACTTGGTCGATAGTAGTGAAGAGACGGGCATACAGCGGGGTTTTCCAATCTTTTTTTTTTTTTTAAATTATGGTAAAATGTACCCAACATGGGACCACTTTAGTGTTTTGAGGGTACAGCTCAAAGAGCTGAGTATATATGCACGCCACTGTGCCACTCCAGGCACCAGCTCCAGAGTGTCTGGTAATTTTTTTTTTCTTCTCAACTTCTACAATTTGATGCTAAAAAAGGACCTTATTATCTTAGCTCACATTTTTCCCCCCTGAGGTGTAATTTTTTTCAGTTTGGGGGAATGGAACTCAATGCCTTGTGTGTGCCAGGCAGGCTCTCCACACTGAGCCACTTTCTGAGAGCCCGAGCAGATTTGACTTTCTGTCAAATGCCTGTAGCCAGTTTTGTTTCTTGGGAGCTCTCCAGTCCTCATCCCTCCTGGCTCCCATAAGTCCTCTTCCCTGTTCCCTCTCAAAACCTGAGCTTCCATGACTTCCCAGAATGCACTTACATAGCTCCATGTTCTTGCCTACCTAGTTTCCACTGCTGACCAACTAGTCTTCCTCTGGTGGAAATGAGCTGTTCAAGGTCACTCCCCCCGCCTTCTGCCTTCCCCTTCAGGATGCATCCCAGGCCCAACCTTACCAGGAGTCAGCGACCAACCATCACTTTGTTCTACTAAATATGTGCCGTGTAAAGTTACTGTTTAGTCATTTCCAGTCCATGTCAGTGGCATTAAAATCCCTTCACAGCTTGGCTGTCAGCAGTCTCCATTTGAGAACTTCTTCATCCCACGGAGACATTTTGTACCTATTAAGCAATTACCCCACCAGACCCAACCTAGTAATCACTCAGTATTCTTTCTGTCTCTGTGAATCTTGAAATTTGACTCATATAATAAGTGGACTCACAATATTTATTCTTTTATGGCTGGTTTGCTTCACTTAATCGTCTTTTGAAGGCTTTCCTATGTTTGTGGGCTGTATCAGGTATTTATTTTTAAGGAACATGTACACCATGTTTTTGTTTATTCTATCTCCTGGTGGCCATCTGGGTCCTTTCTGTCCCTCAGCCATTGTGCTTAGTGCCACTGTGAACTTGGGTATGCAAATTGCCTTTTTGTGTCTCCACTCCACATTCTCTGCGTCTGGATTAGAAGTGGAACCGCAAGGCCATGTGGCATTTCTATACCCTTATCAAACTGTTTTCCACGGTCTTAGGCACAGGTTTTGGACAAACTGCCTGAGAAGAGATAACACCAGCGGGAGTTTACAGTCAGACAGGTAGAGAGGCTCTGCCCTGTGTGGAGTGCAGGGCCATGACTGTGTGGGAGGCCCACCTGTCAGTCAGTCCCTTCCTGAGCACTGGCTCTCTGCTGCTTTAAGGAGGATGGGATAGAAAATGCCCTACCACACAACAGGGACATATGCTCAACCATGTTCATAGCTGCTTTATACATAATAGCCAGAACATGGAAACAGCCTAAGTGTCCCTCAGTAGAAGAATGGACTAAGAAACTGTGGTACATTTACACTATGGAATACTACTCAGCTATTAAAAACAAGGAATTCCCGAAATTTGTGGACAAATGGATTGATCTAGAAATTATCATAATGAGTGAGTTCACCCAGAAGCAAAAAGAGACAAACGGTATATACTCACTTATATCAAAACACTAGTCCAAGGGATACGTACCATGAAAATCTTTACTTCCCAAGAAAGTGGGTCAGAGGAGAGGACATCCTATTGAGACTTTAGGCGAGAGTAGCATGGAAGAATGGGGAAATAGTAAGATCCACAGGGTCCTGGAAACCTACAAGAAGAACTTTATGACAGGCAGATATGGGTCCTGGGGTCCTCAAACTAAGGCACCAGCCAAGGAGAATATAGGCAGTAAACTTCGAACCCCTACCAAGACCTAGCCGACGAACAGGATATTCTCCACCGTTGAGTGGAGAGTGAGATCTGACTCTCACATGAACTCTGGTGCCCCTTTTCTGACCACGTCCCCTGGATGGGGAGGCCTGGCGGCACTCAGAGGAAGGATAGCAAGTTACCAAGAAGAGACTCGATATTCTAAGAGCATACATAGGGGGAGGAGGTCTCCCTCAATCACAGACATAGGGGAGGGGAGAAGGGGAGAAGTGGGAGGGAGGGAGGAATGGGAGGAAACGGGAAGGGCTAACAATCGAGATGTAATATGAATAAATTAATTTTTAAAAAAAAGGATGGGATAAAAGTGAGAGAAGCAAGGTGGGGAGGAGCTCAGGGCTGGAGAAGGCTTTTGCTACGGACAACATAAAAAGCCACACGAAAAAAAAAAAAAGCCACACGAGGGGTCCCATCTGCACTGGGGAAGTTCCTGAACAATCCAAAGCTTGCTTTTCCACATAGCTTAGGCCTTCTTAAAAGTAACTCAGATGAGGTTGTCCTTGACACTCTGGGCTCTTATAGTCATCCCCTCACATATGGGGCATGCAGACCTGGTCTTTGAAATCGGGCCTGTGTGCCATCTGCAGGCATGTCTCCCAAGGTTGCACTGCATATAAATAATTTATTACACTAATTTCTGACACCTTCTTTCCTCTCCATCCCCAGTTCTCTAAGTTTTCAGTATCTTCCAAGGTGTTGATTTTTTTTTTTTTTTTTTTTTTTTTTTGGCTTGTGTTAATAAGAGACCCTGCAGTGAGCAGTGCAGTGTGAGGCGAGTTCACTCCTAGTGCCGGAGCTGCCCAGGAGTGGCGGTGAGGATGCAGGACAGAGTAACACCCTAACTGCCTGGCTGGGCCACAGGTTGTCTTCAACGTGACTTCCCTCAGAGGTGTGCTAAGTACCCTTTTCTCAACCCCGCACAGCAGGAGGGCTGAATCTAAAAGCCAGACAGTAACAAGCGTTGGTGAGAAGGTGGACAAATTGGAACCCAATACGTTGCTGGTGGGAAGACAAAATGGTGCAGCTACTTTGGCGCCTCAGAAAGCTAAGCATCGAGTTACTAAATCGCCCACAGCTTCCACTCCTAGATACATAACCAACAACCAAGAAAGCATTTATCTCTATAAATCTTGTACGTGAATATTCATAGCATCTTCTATCAGCCCAAGTATCTATCAACTGAAAGAGTGATAAGCAAAACATTATATACCCACACAATGGAATATTACTCAACCATAGAAAGAATGAAGTGCTTGGGCTGGCGAGAGGGCTCAGCAGTCAACAGTGCCTATTGCAGCCGGACGGACACGGTGGCACACATTGTAATCCCAGCGCTCAGGGAGGCAGAGGCAGGCAGGTCTCTGTGGGTTTGAGGCCAGCATGGTCTACAAAGCGAGTCTAGGACAGCCAGGACTACACAGAGAAACCTTGTCTTGAAACAAACAAACAAATGAGTGCATATTGCTCTGTAGAGTTCAGAGCAGTCCCGTTCCCAGCTCCCATGTCCAGGGGCTCACAACCATGTGTAACGTCAGCTCCAGACAAATCCAGTGCCTCTGACATCTATGAGTACCTGGACACGGACACACACACACACACACACACACACACACACACACACACACACACACACACATACACACACACACACCAAAACACACCCCTTATAATTTAAAAAAAAAAAATTTAAAAACAAAGTACTAATAAATGCTATATTGTTGATGAGCTTTGAAAATATGCTCAATGGAGGAAAAGAAAACAGAAAGAACCATGTGATATATAGTTTCATTTGTTCTATATAATTCAGAGAATGATCTACAATAGCCGTACTTTGGTTTTGAGAGAGTGATTTTATTAAGTATGTAGCAATCCAGAGTAAAATGGTAAATACCAAGAGGCAGAAAGATGATAAGATAAAAAATCATCTAACCGGGCGCTCAGAGCATCCAGGAGAAATGCCCCGGGGACACCGCACAGAGGCAGACAGCTGGAGTTCCTGAGGGAGTCCCAAGTGAGGCAGTAGCTCCTTGTGTGTGGAGTAAGGGAACAAAACACAGCTGGTGGAGACAACATCACCAAATCGAGAGCTTTAAGTCACCCAGCAGAAACCAGTTGGGGAAGTCGAGGCAGTCAGCTGAAGACCCCAAATGAGTTTTTTTCTCCATGGACGAATACATTACCTGGCCAAGCTCTTTCTCACTGTGGACATTTTCGTACCACTGGATAAACAGTAAAATCCGTTGGAAATGCTGTGCCTTCCAACTGTTTTCAAGGACACGGTGTTTCTCACTCTGGGACTGTTTTGCTGTTCTCTCGTCCTACCCTCACCTGCATTGTCACTGAATTGGGAATTTGGCAGCCTGTCCCCAGACAAGGAGCCTTGGAGGACACTTTGAGACAAATATGGGTAGGTCTGAAAAGCAGAGGCTGGGGGAGAGGACCACACGTTCAGAGCCAGCTCCTCAGTGAGCTCTAACAGCACATGACACTTTTCCAATGCAGCATGCTTCACACTGTTTATTTGAAATGTCCACAGTAGGCAGTTTCATAGTCAGAAAGCAGGTCAGTGTTGTCACAGAAGGACTGCTGGTGAAGACGGGTGCCATGCTGCACAGTCCCCGGAAGCCGAAAGGGTGGAGTTAATACCATCCAAGTTATAGCTCGATAAAAAGTTTTTAAAATATTCATTATTTATCTAAAATGCAAATGTGGGCAGACACCCTATATTTTTAAATCTACCAAATGTGCCATTTATTTCATGAATAAAGCTTTATTTGAGCACACACGCATAAAATAAGCATTTGCCGGAGAGACCAAGTGGTAGCAGAAATGGAAACATCTTAAGTGTTCTCGAGGCACGCCTGCACCTCTGCTTTTGTGTTTTACACCTTTTGTAATTGACTTGGCAGGTTGCCAGCCTCCTCACACCATACATTCTAATTTAAAACAAGTGTGATTCCTCAGAAAATAAAAATAGCATGTCCCTCCCCGCCCCCCCCCCCCCACCCCCCCACCCCCAGGGTGGTAGCCACTCCCCACAAGAGTTGTCTTCTAGAGCTGGGACTAGACTCTGCTTTGTGGCTGCCACGCAGGACCCTAACAGGTACAAAGAGCTCCTAAAAACAGCTCGTTAAAACTCATCCTAATTTTCCAGTCAAAGAAAAAAGTGCCAGAATTCTACATTTTTAAACTTAGGGGGGAAAATTAAATTATGAAAGCGCACTGTTAATTCCTTTTGAAGACTTCGCTGTTTAACTTCTGGTGACAATAGGGACAAGAGACCATTACAGGTTCTTTGGGCGGGCTCAACTGTCTAAGGTAAAAAGGGATTCTCTGCAGGAACATTTTCTGGCTTTAATTAACATTTTATAATATTCCTTTAGCAGGTTGCCCTGCATACCAAAAAGGCATTACACACTGTCATGTTTAATCCAGTTTTATTTTTAAGTTTAATTTTAATTTTCTATTCTTGTATAATTTCATAAACATGACAGTCTTGTGCACGTAAGTAACCTCAGCCACTGTGAATTCCTGTGCGCAACCGCATGCACCAACCTATGCAGCAAATACTGTTTTACTGCAGACACCTACTCTCTGGCTCTTTCATTCTTTCTATGCCTTCTCTGTTATGCTTCCTGAGCCTTGTGTGTTTGTTGGGGAGGGGGCGGGTGGCATGGTATAGATGTCACACCAGGAGCTGAGCATTCCACAGTATTATTCTCTGCGTGTTGAGTTGTTATGGGTTTCTGTGCTGACCCATATCTGTGACAGAAGGCAACTTCTCTGATGAGGGATGGCAGATGTTCTAGTCTGCGGACACAAACTTAGGAGACAGTTTATTACTAGGTCCATTTAACAGAACTATAGTATTAGATTTTTCCCTCGGGGCCATGTCCTATCCAGCTACAAGTATTGATACCAGGACATAAATTCCATCCTGTGGAGTGGGCTAAAGACTCCCTAGGCTCCATCTTCTAAGCGTCCATCTCCCAAAAGCACCACCTGGGTACGAACAAAGCTTTAACAGATGGGCTTCTGCGGAGTGGTCATCATCTAAGCACTGGCGTTTATTTTCTCAGCAAAACTGAGAGAGAGAGAAAAAGTTCTCACATCACCGCCCATATCGTGTGACAGTTAATCTCCGTTGTCAGCTTGAAGGGATTTAGGGGATTTAGAGTAACTTTGAAGATGAGCCTCTGGGTGTCTGTGTTCAGGTATGTCCTGAGAGTCTAACTGAGGAGGGAATTCGCACCCTCAGTGTTGGCAGTAGCCACGTCGCCCCTGCCACAATGGACTGTGTCCTCGCTCCGTCAGCCAGAATAGACCTTTCCTTCCCTCAGTTGCTTTTGGCAGATTATTTTGGTCACGGCGATAAGAAACTAACCAGCACACACACTGCCGGCTTCCTGTGCCACAGTGTGCGCATTTGCTACAACCACTGAAGCCACACTGCACACCACTGTGACCGTGTGTCTGCCGTGCCCATCCAGCCTCCCTCCTGGAGCATTCTGTGGGTTTGAATAGGTGAGTAACGGCAGGTGTTCACTCTGATTGCAGAATCATGTGGAGTCGGTTCACTACCCAAAGGCCCCCTGTTCCCCGCCTCATCATCCCCGACTCCTCCCCCTGCACAGGCAGTCACTGATCTTTTTAGAAGGTCTCTGTAGGGTCTCTACAGGTTTGCATTTTATAGACTGTTGAACAGTTAGAATCCCACAGTCTATAGCTTTTCATGGTTTGCCCTTCAGTTACTTTCATTCTGGTTATACCTACAGTTCGTCCACTCACCCGGGAAGGCTATTTTAGTTGCTTCCGTGTCTTTTACCTATCTGTCTGTCTGTCTGTCTGTCTGTCTGTCTGTCTGTCTGTCTGTCTGTCTATCTATCTATCTATCTATCTATCTATCTATCTATCTATCTATCTATCTTGTCCAAGACAAGGTTTCTCTGTGTAGCCTTGGCTGTCCTGGGCTCACTTTGTAGACCAGGCTGGCCTCGAACTCACAGAGATCCACCTGCCTCTGCGTCCTGAGTGCTGGGATTACAGGCGTGTGCCACCACACCCGGCCCATGTCTTGACAAATGAAACTGCAATAAATATCCACATTCAGGTTTTCGTGTGGGTGGTTTTCCACTCATTTGGGTAGGTACCGAGAAGTACGGTTACCGAATCATATGCTAACAGAGTGTTCAGCAAAGCTGTTTTTCGGGTTAGCTGCGTTTTCACCAGCACTGGTTCTGGTGATCCACATCCTTGCTAGCATTTGGTGTAATTAGTGTTTGGGATTTGGGCTACCCTAACAAGTATGCCATAGCATATTGTTATTTTCATTTGCATTTCTCTGATGACTATGATGTTGACTGTCCTCTTGTTGGCTTGTTTACTGGCTGCTGTGATTTGAATATTTATGTCTTGTTGAAATTTCACCCTAATGCAGTGGTGTTGGGGGAGGAGTTTAGTTTTGGGAGATGGTTGGGTCATGAAGGCTGTGTTGTCCTGAGTGGGATTAGGAACCCTTATGTAGGGCTTGTGTGTGTGGGGGGGTGCCCCTGTTCTCTTCTTCCATGGGTGTTCATTACACTGTGGCATCAGATATTGTACCCTCATCAGACAATAAACCTGCCACTGCCTTGGTTCTTGGCTTCTCTGACCTTTAAACCTGTCAAGAATAATTTTCTGGGTTGTTGGTTTTTGTTTTTGCCATTTAAATACATGGAATATGTCATAGATTTGCATGCCATCCTTGCATGGGTCCAGGCTAATTATGTGCTGCTGCAGTGAGCACACTTTTATGTTTTTTAAATAGTCCAGTCTATGGTATTTTGTTATACAGAACAGAAAGGTCTGAGCAATATCAACTCTATGTCCGTTTCACTGAAATGTCCTGAGCATCATCAGTTGTTAGGTGTTCTGTGTCTGACCACTTACAAAAGATGTGCGTGTGTGTTTGGGGAGGGTCACACTGTTGTTGAATGATTATTAATATTTAATATTGATTTATTCTTCTAATAAATCAAGTTACTCTTTAACCAAGTTTATACCCAAATAGCCACACGGAGAGACTAGGATCTATTTAGTTATCCTAGAGCACAATGCTGCACAATAATTACTCCATCCTAAACCTCCAAACTAGTGTCATTTCCTCCCATTCAGATTTCCCTCGTTATATTTGCTTTTTATTCATATCCTAGGTCCGGCTCATTCCTCCTGGTGTTTCCCAATACTTTCCATGTGCATCCCTCTTGTTCTTCCTCTTCTTTCTCCTCCCCTCACTGGACCAGGATGTTCTACCCTATTCTCTGTATTGCTCAGCAGTGGCTGGTTGGCTTTTATTGGCAACACAGAGAACAAATGGTGACATGTTTATACAAACTTGAGACAGGAGATACTTAGAATAAACATCACAGTGCAATGTCTGGATTGAAATCAAATAGTGAGGTAAAGAAATTAGCATTTGAATGAACAAGGGTAAACTGTACACAGTCGACAAGAGCATTGTGCCAATACACTGTGATGTCTAGTCTGTCCTGGAACTTCTGAGCTCAAGCAACTTTCTTCTTCTTCTCCCTTCTACGTCGATAACTCGAAAGAAGGTTGCACCACGGCCCCATTCCTTTTAGTTGGGTTTCTGGATTCTTACTGTTGAGGCTTAAGCATCGCTGTGTGTGTATGTATATGTATGTATATATATTTTTTGTTTGTTTGTTTGTTTTGTTTTTAAGACAGGGTCTCTCTCTGTTAGCCTTGGCTGTCCTGGAGTTGCTTTGTAGACCAGGCTGGCCTTGAACTCATAGCAATCCACCTGCCTCTGCCTCCCGAGTACTGGGATTAAGGGCGTGCACCACCATGCCCAGCTCGCTCGCTCACTCATTTATATATATATATATATATATATATATATATATTTTTTTTTTTTTTTTTTTAATGACAATCCTTTCTCACATGTGCCTTTTGGAAGTATTTTCTCATTGTTTTTTTCAATTGTTTTTGTTAACCACAGTCTTTCATGCAGCAAAAGTTTTAAATTTTTAAAGGTCTTTCTGTAGTACAGGCTTTGAGCTTATGATACTCCTGCCCAGCCTGCCATGTGTTAAAATTACAGACATGTACTACCATGTCTGGCTAAAAGTTTTAAATGTTAATGAAACCCAGATCATCAGCTATTTCTTTCACAGACTGTGGCTCTGGTGCTGCGCTTCAGCCAATCGTCATCACACCTATATTATCTCTCTGCATCTTCTGTTATCTTAATCTGGGGATTTTATAGTTATGCATTTTACATTTCAGTCTGTGATCACTTTTAGTTCATTTTTCTGACTGGTGTAAGATCTGTGTCTGGATTATTTTCCATATCTGAATGTACAGTTGTTCCAGCACCATTTGTTGGAAAGATTAACTTTGTGCATCTTGATGCTTTTTGATCCTTAGCAAAAATCTGTTGATATTTTATGTGGGATTATTTCTGGGATTCAGTATTCTATTCTATTGACCTGTCTTTTACTCCCCTGACCCAAATTTCACACTTGATTATTCTGTGTATTAAGTCAGTCTCTCTTTCTCTCCTTCCCTCCCCCTCCCCCCTCTTTACTTTACTTCTGGGATAGGGTGAGCATTGAACTCATAGTCTCCTGAATGCTAGGCAAGCACCCCACTGCTGACCTGCACCCCCTGTCTCTGGTGGTTCTTAAAGACACCAAGAGTCAAGCCAGGCATGGTGGCACACTCCTTTAATACCAACACTTGGGAGGCAGAGGCAGGTGGATTGCTGTGAGTTCAAGGCCAGCCTGGTGTACAAAGTGAGTCCAGGACAGCCAAGGCTACACAGAGAAACCCTGTCTCAAAACAAAACAAAACAAAAAACCACCAAGAGTCTTTTGCCTCTCTCTGCCTCAGTATCCATTCACTTTCTCAATATCTACAAAACAACTTGCTGGCATCTTGATTGGATTGCATTAGATCTATTGATAAAGCTGTGAGGAACTGATATCCTGGCAATGTTGACTCTTCTTGTCCATATGTATTACATGGTCTATCTCTGCTATATCTTGGATATGGTTCACATTGTGACGTAAGAAGTGGTAGAGGGCTGGAGAGATGGCTCAGCGGTCAAGAGCACTGGCTGCTCTTCCAGAGGTCCTGGGTTCAATTCCCAGCAACGACATGGTGGCTCACAACCACCTGCAATGGAATCTGATTCCCTCTTCTGGTGTGCATGAAAAAACAGCACTCATGTACATAAAATAGATAAGTAAATCTTTTTTTTTTTTAAGTGGTAGAACCTTCTAGGAGGTGGGACATAGTGAGAGGTGACCTGACCTGGCCATTGGAGGCACGGCTGTCAAAGGATTGGTGCGCATGGAGGAGATGTGTTGTAAGAGGCAAGCCTGTCTCCTGCAGCGCTGCCCAGCATCCTTCCTCATCGTATGATCACTTCTTCCACGTAAGCGCTAACATGACACTGTCCACTGTGAGATCCAGACACTGGATCTGTCTTTAGAACAAAGCTGGTTCTGGCCCTGTTTCCACAGTAGAACCAGCCCACTGTGTCTTCGCCTATTCCCCACCATTAATTACCAGAGCGCTGAGGATCTTCCACTCCCTCCTTCAGTTTAGACCTGTGTGCTCTCGGCACTCACTCGGTCTAGAAGTCTGTCCTTTTGGGTTTTCTACAAGACTATGATCTGACAGGTGAGCAAACGAACTTTCATCTGTTCCTTCCCTCCTTACATGCTTTTATTTCCTTTTCTCATCTTATTGCATTAGATGGGGCTTTCAGCAGAGAGAGAGAGAGAGAGAGAGAGAGAGACGGGGGGAGGGAGAGAGAGACGGGGGGGGGGGGAGAGGGAGAGAGAGAGAGAGAGAGAGAGAGAGAGAGGAGAGAGAGAGAGAGAGAGAGAGAGAGAGAGAGAGAGAGAGAAATGTTGAGTTTTTCACCAGTAATTGTTATGTCAGTTGCCAAGTTTTCTGTAACTATCCGTTACAAGGCTGAGAAAGTCCCCCCAACCCCCGCCATCATAGTTGACTGATAGAATATTTTTCTTTTACGTGAATGAGCATTGGACTTTGTGAAACACTTCTTCTTACTGATATGGTAATGTGATCTCCCTTCACTACCCTATTGATGTGATGGATTGCATGCTTGGTTCCATACCCTAGGGGGTATTTCTCTTGGTTGTGATGCATAATTCTTTTTATACATTGTTGAATTGTATTTGATAGTATTTTATTAGTGAATTTTTCATTCGTACTCTGAGGGGTATCAATCATACTGTCCCTGCTCCTGTTCCTGAAAGAGATTTGAAAGCTCTGGTTGATTTCATCCATAACTCCCGGGCAGGGTTCCCCAGTGGCTCCCCCTAACCCTGGAGCTCCTGTTACCACTCACTGATTACGTCACATCAGTAGACCATAGCGCCTGCCTCTTGGTACATTGTCATCTATTATCTAAGTCAGTGGCAATGAGCTCATACTTTTTCTTTTCTCTGTCTTCTTAATACCATTGCGTGTGTGCTGGTGTTCTTTTTCATTTCTAATATTAGTAATTTTCTCTGTTTTCTTTAGTTGTCCTGGACCGCAGTTACTGGTAATGCTGATCCCTTTCCAAGAATGAGCCTTTGTGACGTCCCCCATTGACTTCCTGTTTCCTTTGTCACTGATTTCTGAACTAATTGACATTATTTATTTTCTTATGTTTACTCTGTATTTAATTTCCTTTCCTAGTTTTCTAAGATGGATGCTTAGACAATAGTTTGGGTCTTTCTTGCCTTTTTTATTTCTTTCTTTTTTTCTTTTATTCTTTATGACAGGATTTCTTCACAGATTCTAGGCTGGCCTTGACCTTGAAGTGCTTAGATTATAGGCTGGTTATGAATGAAAAATTCACTGTGTGTGTGCGCACACGCATGCACGTGTGAGTGTGTGTGTGTGTGTGTGTGTGTGTGTGTGTGTGTGTGTATGTATGTATGTGCAGGTACATGTGGTCAGTGCTGGCCAGAGGTCAGTGCTAAGCACCTTCTTCATTCTCCACCTGAGTTTTTGAGACAGAGTCTCTCCGTGAACCTGGAGCTCGGCAGCTGCCTTGACCAGCTGGCCAGTGAACTTCCGCTGACTCTCCACCTGCCTCTGTCCCCGCAGCGCATCATTCATAGATTTATGCTGACATACCCGGCTTTTCCACAAGGCTGTCGGGCATCCTCCTGGTCCTCATGCTCACAGGTCAGGCACTTTACCGACTGACCCATCTCACCAGCCAAGATCTTCTGATTCTGTAAAGTTTCCCTCTCTTGCTTTTGTTTCACCCCACACACTCTGATGAGTCATATTTTTATTTTCATGTAGCTACATCTTTCTAAAGTATCATGTTGTTTCTTCTTTGGCTCATGTACTATTTGAAAGTGTGCTATTGGATAGCTCAAAGATTCTGTCATTTCCAGCTCTTTTTGTTATTGATTTGCTCTGCCCGTTTCATTTCTCTGTCTCCATGTTGGGGCAGGGAACCCATGGTCTCCTGCATGCCAGATAAGCAGTCTCCCAAGCAAGCTACAACACCATTGTGCTGGATAGCTTTAGTCAACTCGACACACATGTAGACCTGGGAAGAGGACTCTCAGTTGAGAAACTGCCTCCATCACATTGGCCTGTGGGCGTGTCTGTGAGACAATTTCTTGATTAATGGCTGATGGTGCCACCCCTGGGCTTGGTCTGTGGTTATATCAGAAAGCATGAAGAGTAAGGTGTGGAGAGCAAGCCAGTAGGCAGCATGGTTTCATTGCCTCTTCCTCTGTTCCTCCCTCCATGCTCCTGCCTCGGTTCCTGCCTCCACACTCCTGCCTCAGTTCCTGCTCTGACTTCCCTCACTGATGATGGG
This sequence comes from Acomys russatus, assembly GCF_903995435.1. Taxonomy (NCBI): domain Eukaryota; kingdom Metazoa; phylum Chordata; class Mammalia; order Rodentia; family Muridae; genus Acomys; species Acomys russatus. The sequence continues at coordinate 36,583,537 of NC_067143.1, read as the reverse complement.
CTGTGGTATGGAAGTTTAAGCAGAATAAACCCTTCCCTTCTCCAGGTTGGTTTTGGTCAGTGTTTTAACAGATAAGCAAACTAGCCCATCTACTTTATTATTAATGTCAGGTCCAAAGAGATGCCAACTCCCCAGACTCCAAGAGGCAGTCCAGGTATCTAATAATCTGCTCAACTTAGACTATAGGAGGAGTTCTGGGGGTTAGATAAAAGCCAACATCCCTTGGGAACTTGGGAACTTGCTTCCTCTCTACTGAAAGGAGTACACCAAAGCACGTGCTGGCCTCCAGGCTCCCTCAGCATCAAAGCACTTGTTACACATTTCAAAGTCCATGCTAGCATCCTAGCCCTGCTTACCTCCTCCCCTACCCTCAACTCCCTCCAGCTCATGGGCTTCTCTCCCTCCAGGTACTCATTCTCCTTATAACCTTGCTATTTTCAACATTCTCTGTCTCTGTGTCTCCCTCCCTCCCTCCCTCCCTCCCTCCCTCCCTCCCTCACTCACTCACTCTCTCCCTTCCTCCTGCTTCTCTTTCTTTTCTCTATTCCCTGCTATTCTCCCCTCTCTCACAGATAGCGCTAGTCATGTCCAGTCTGCTGGCCATGTTCAGTCTACTTCTTTTTCTCTCTGCTAATGGACTCTTCCAGGTGTCTCTGGCTGTTCTCTCTGTCATATATACAAGAATCTTCCCCTTAACCATACTGAGGAGCAGTCATATCGTCAGTTTATACAATTAGTCCTCTACTTTAACTCCACTCTAAGAACAGACATGATGTGACTTTAATTCTTTCACATTGTTAAAGTATGTTTTGTGTCCCAGAATGTAGTCTGTTTTGGTGACTACCTTCTGAGCTGAACTATGTGTAATCTCGTTTTTCCTTGAAGCAAGCGATGGCTGTCAATCCCTTCCAGCTGTGTCCTTACTGAAGCCTTTGCCTCTGGATCTGTCCATCTGTCCGGGGCCTTGTTGAAGTCTCCAACACTAGTGGGTTTGCTTTTGCTCTAAGTTCTGTTAGTTTTCTCTCGTGTGTTTTTACGGCACTGTGAAGTGCGTGCCTACCAGGCATCCCCTGTCTTCTTTTGAGTACCCCTCAAGAGTGCCCCCCCTTTAGCCTTGATAACTTTTCTTGCTTCTAAATTTGCTCCATATGAACTTAGTCTAGCTGCCTTTTCTATCTATTGATGAGTTATGGGCATGTTGTATTTTCCCTTTTAAATCTGTCTCTGCCTTTATACTTAAAGTGGAGTTCTTATCGATAACATATGGTCGGGTCTGCTTTTTAATCTAGTCTGACTTTCAACTGAGAAATTTAAAACATTGACATTTAAGGTGATTGGTGATATAATTGGATTGATGTCTGCCAGATACGTTAACTTTTTTTTTTTTTTTTAGCTTTGTCTATATCCATAGGTGGCTTTATTTTTTTTTAATTTATTCATATTACATCTCGATTGTTAGCCCTTCCCCTGTTTCCTCCCATTCTTCCCTCCCTCCCACTTCTCCCCTTCTCCCCTCCCCTATGTCTGTGATTGAGGGAGACCTCCTCCCCTATATATGCCTCTTAGAATATCAAGTCTCTTCTTGGTAACTTGCTATCCTTCCTCTGAGTGCCACCAGGTCTCCCCATCCAGGGGACGTGGTCAGAAAAGGGGCACCAGAGTTCATGTGAGAGTCAGATCTCACTCTCCACTCAACGGTGGAGAATATCCTGTTCGTCGGCTAGGTCTTGGTAGGGGTTCGAAGCTTACTGTCTATATTCTCCTTGGCTGGTACCTTAGTTTGAGGAGGACCCCAGGACCCATATCTGCCTGTCATAAAGTTCTTCTTGTAGGTTTCCAGGACCCTGTGGGTCTTACTATTTCCCCATTCTTCCCTGCTACTCTCACCTAAAGTCTCAGTAGGATGTCCTCTCCTCTGACCCACTTTCTTGGGAAGTAAAGATTTTCATGGTACGTATCCCTTGGACTAGTGTTTTGATATAAGTGAGTATATACCGTTTGTCTCTTTTTGCTTCTGGGTGAACTCACTCATTATGATAATTTCTAGATCAATCCATTTGTCCACAAATTTCGGGAATTCCTTGTTTTTAATAGCTGAGTAGTATTCCATAGTGTAAATGTACCACAGTTTCTTAGTCCATTCTTCTACTGAGGGACACTTAGGCTGTTTCCATGTTCTGGCTATTATGTATAAAGCAGCTATGAACATGGTTGAGCATATGTCCCTGTTGTGTGGTAGGGCATTTTCTGGGTATATTCCAAGGAGTGGGATGGTTGGGTCTTGAGGAAGCCCTATTCCCATTTTTCTGAGAAAGCGCCAGATAGCTTTCCAAAGTGGTTGTACTAGTTTGCATTCCCACCAGCAATGAAGGAGTGTTCCTCTTTCTCCACATCCTCGCCAACATGTGGTGTCACTTGAGTTTTTGATCTTAGCCATTCTGATGGGTGTAAGATGGAATCTCAGTGTCGTTTTGATTTGCATTTCTCTGATGACTAACGAGGACGAGCATTTCTTTAAGTGTTTCTCGGCCATTTGATATTCCTCTGTTGAGAATTCTCTGTTAAGTTCCAAGCCCCATTTTGCAATACGCTAACTTTTTATTTCTTCTTTGGGCTGCGTTTTGTTCTCTATGCCTCCCTCCCCCTCCCCCCAACCCCCTACCTCCCCACTCCCCCCACTCCCCCCCCCCACGTACATTTTTCAGGTCTACACTTTTCTTGCCTTTTATGTCTTGTGGTTCTGAGGGCTTTACCACCAAGCTGCATTCTCAGCCCAAACCCACTTTTCAGTAGCAGCACCCTGCTTCAGAGACAGAAGTGCCTGTCTTAGTTAGGGTCTCATTGCTGCTAAGAGACAACAGAACCACAGCAACTCTTACAAAGGACAACACCTATGTGGGGCTGGCTTACAGCTCAGGGGTTTAGTCCATTATCATCATGGTGAGAAGCATGGCGGCATGCAGGCAGACCTGGTGATAAAGAGGGAGCTGAGAGTTCTACATCTGGACTGACAGGCAGCCTGACTTGAGCTTCTGAAACCTCAAAGTGCCCACCCCCGCAACCCCCCCACCTCGCCAGTCACACACACTCCATACAACAAGACCACACCTCCCAATACTCCTGCCACTCCCTGTGGACCTATGGGGGCCATTTCCACTTAAATACCACGGTGTCTTACAGCAACAGCACAGTCCTCGTTCCTCCCCTCAACCTGTGCCGCCCCTGCCTCTCATTTTCATACTTACATATAAAAGTATCGCATGTGCATGCATAGCTGGGTGCGTTATATAGCTTCCTGCCTGAGCGTCCTGCTACCTGCTCACGTCAGCCAAGAGTAAGGGACGGTTTGATTTTACCTTTCACTGACTAAGCCTGTCTCTATTTGTACATCTAAGTCTCTGACACACATCCTGTTCCTTCTTTCAAGCTTTCTTCAACGCATTTTGCAAGGCAGCCTGGCTGTCAACAAGCTCCGTCAATCTTCATCTGAGACTCTCTGTCTGTCCTTCATTCTCAAAGGATAATTTCACCGAGTACAGAATTTCAGACTGGTTGTTTGTTTCTCCCTCAACACATCAAATACTGCACCCCACCCTTGTCTTGCTTGAGTAGTTTTTGAAGTGAAGCCATTTTTATATTTACTCCTTTATGGGTAAAATAGGTTGTTCCTCCCTGGCCTAACTTCTCTTTAAAGTTTTTATTTTATTCTGAAGTTTTAATGTGGTAAATATTGGTATGATGTGCTGGTCCTTTTATTATTATTATTATCATTATTATTATTATTATTATTATTATTATTATTATTATTATTATTATTATTATTTATTTTTTGTTTTGGTCAACTTAACAGGAAGTAGCTTCCCCTGAGAAGAGGGAGCCTCGGTTGAGGAGTTACTTCCATCAGATTGACTGTGGGCAGGCCTGTGGGAGCTTTTTATTGGTTGATGATTGATGTGGGCAGCCCAACTCACTGGGCAGGGCCACTCTGGGCAGGTGGTCCTTGGTTGTATAAGAAAGACAGCTGAGCAAGCCGTAGGGATGAGCAGCAAGCAGTGCCTCCCCTGGTTTCTGCCTTAGTCTCTGTTCTCGTTCCTGCCTTGAGCTCGTGTTCTGGCTTCCTTCAGTGATTGGTGATTAAGATCAGTGTTTTTTCATAGCATCGGAAGACAAAACTAGAACTTATGGTTTTCTTTACTATTTAATTTAGTGTTCTCTGGCATCCAGGATGTGCAGTTTGGTGTCTGACAGTAACTTGGATGACATTTTCTGTCATCGTTGCTTTAAATGGACTTTGTTTCTTTCTTCTAGTAGTTCTAGTGTGTGTGTTATACCTCTCATAGTTTCCCCTCAGTTCCTGGATTTGTGGGCTACCCCCTCCATTTTGCTTTTCAGCTTTGAAACTTTTATTGTCATATTCTTACGCTTGGACATACTATCCTCAGCCTCCAAGCAGTTTGTTTGTGAGTCCACCAAACACATTATTTAGTTTTATTACAATGGTTGATTGTCACTGTTGTCATCGTTGTCATCATCATCATCACCACCACCACCACCATCATCATCATCACCACCACCACTACCACCACCATCACCACCACCACCACCATCATCATCATCACCACCACCACCACCACCACCATCACCACCACCACCATCATCACCACCACCACCACCACCATCACCACCACCACCACCACCATCACCACCACCACCACCATCATCATCATCACCACCACCATCATCATCACCACCACCACCACCACCACCATCACCACCACCACCACCATCATCATCATCACCACCACCATCACCATCATCATCACCACCACCACCATCACCACCACCATCATCATCACCATCACCACCACCATCATCATCATCACCACCACCATCATCACTATCACTATCATTGGCAACACCAACACCACCATCATCGTCAGCACCACCACTACCATCTTTATTAATATTTGTGTATGGTACATGTCTGTGGGCACCCACTTTCTACCACATATATACAAAGGTCGAAATACAACTTTGTGGCATTACCTTTCTACTCCCACTTTTACTCAGATTCTGGGGATCAAATTTAGGTCATTACACTAATACAATAAGTCTTTACCCACTGAACCACTGCTGGCCACAGTAGCTTTTAGTTTGTTTGTTTGTATCTTCAGTATTCCTGCCTGATCCTTATTTAGAATTTCCATCTCTCTGCTCACATTAGCTATCTCTTTTTATAGGTTGTCAACTTTTCCCATGAAATCTTTTAACTTATTAATCACAGTTTTGAAAATCCTGATCCGATTGTCACAATAGTCTTTCCACATAATTTTTTGTTGAAGGGTAGACACGACACACACGCTGAGAGGCCCTGCCGTGAGTCGGCCTTCAGCAGGGTGATGGTACGGTGCTGGTGGATGGCGAGGGCTCTAGCAGTCTCACAGTGGGCTCTTAGTCCTTTGGAGGTCCAGCATCCGACTGCTCACGGGGGACTAGATGGCTGAGGGCTGGAGTCGGGGATTTCCTGTCTCCCAGGTCACTTAGGTTCTGATAATGCCCATAGCACACTAGTTTCCTCTGAGGTGAGCCTTGTAAGAGCAGAGCACTCTGCTGGTGTCTTTAAAGGCTACCTGTCTCTCCACTTGCTAGAAGCATACTTTGTTTTTTTCTTGCATCTTCATTGCCAGAACTTGGTGGGGCTCCTGGAAGTCAACGTTTAAACAAGTAGAGGTCTCCTGTATCCGCCCTTTTCTCATTGGCATAACAAACGTGTCTAAAGGAAGGAGGGCTTTCTTTGTGTTTACAGTTTGGCAAAGGGTACAGACCACCATGGTGGGAAGTGGCAAGCGACAGGAGCATGAGGTGGCTGGCCACATTGCGTCCACAGTCAGGAAGCAAGGAGTTGGGACTGTGCTTAGCTTCTTCCCCCTTTTCCTATTGTGTTTAGCCTGTGTCCCTAGTCTTTGGAGTGGTGTCACCAGCACTCGGTGTGGGCCTTCCTCTACAAGGGTACTCTCCCAGGCATGCCCAAGAGGCATTTCTCCTATGGGGATTTCAAATCCAGTCAAATCCCAATCAACACCCCAAAACATCACTGTTGGCCACAGCAAATCTGTGACTGGGTTCCCACAGTTTTCAACTGTCAGACTTGTCCACGGTGAGACTCAGCAATTCTCCAGCTATGGTCCAGATTCTTAGGCTGCATTGGCGCAGGGTTTCTGCTCTGGGGAGTTGTGTGTCTCTGTGCCGAGCTAAAGGGGCCATGGCTTACTATATCCTCACGCTTGTGACAGAATGAAGCTCTGATGGTCTCTTTATTAGTTAGGATGCAGTTGTTTACCTGCTGTGATGGAAACCAGACATCTCCAGGTGCCACTTCTCAAGCTTCAGTGGCCTGTTCCTGGTGGGCCGTTCTCATAGCTTGTGACCAGGCACCCACTTCGCCATTCTGGGGGCGTTGTACAGTGCCCTGGGAGTGGCTTTCAGTCTCTTCCTTCCTCCGTTTGTTCTCAGTGCAGGTGCCAGGCATCCCTCTGCATTACATTTCTGACTCTGCCACGTCTTTGCTCTAAGCTCAGTATTTCTCAGTTACCATGAAATAACACACCAATTTTCATTTTTTAATTTAAATTTATTTATTAACATCTTTTAGTTTGTTTGTTTCTCTGTGTAGCCCTGGCTTTCCTGAAACTCACTCTGTAGCCCAGGCTGGCGTCGAACTCACAGAGATCCACCTGCATCTGCCTTCTGAGTACTGGAATTAAAGTTGTGTGCCACCACACCCGCTTATTTTTGGGGGGGGGTGTTTCGAGACAGAGTTTCTCTGTGTAGCCTTGGCCATCCTGGACTCACTTCATAGACCAGGCTGGCCTCGAACTCACAGCGATCCGCCTGCCTCTGCCTCCCGAGTGCTGGGATTAAAGGCGTGCGCCACCACGCCCGGCTTACACCCGCTTATTAAACATCCTTTTGAGGCAGAATCTTACTATATAGTTCCTGCTAGCTTAAAACTTGCCATGTAGACAAGACTGGTCTCAAACTTAAGGCAATCCTCCTGCCTCTGCTTTCCCAGTGCTGGGAATACAGGAATGTGCTGCCACACTGACCCATTTTGGTATATTAATGGGAAAGCAGCAGATGGGAAGATTTTGGCACACTCCTAGGTGTAGTGGGTAAGGGGCAGTAAATGGAGCCATTGCTACTGATTGGTTGCACGTATTTGTAAATGCTTTTTAACAGTGTCAGGATAACACATCAGAGAAAATTCTAGTTTCCCAAGAGAGAGTACTTAGTCAAACATCTAACTTACTTTTTATTATAGGTGACTATAGGATCCCTCAACATTTAAAACTGAGAACATTTGTTTTCCTAGTCTTGTTTTTGTTTTTTTCTTTTTTCCTGAGACAGGGTTTCTCTGTGTAGCCCTGGCTGTCCTGGACTCGCTTTGTAGACCAGGCTGGCCTTGAACTCATAGCAAATCGCCTGCCTCTGCCTCCCGAGTGCTGGGATTAAAGGTGTGCGCCACCACCACCCAGCTGTTTTCCTAGTCTTTAAAGAAATCCTCCTTAGTTAATGTGTTACCAAGTCACAGCCGTGCGTAGCGTAAAGTCAGCTATATTGTGTCACATTGTAGTCTAGTGTGAAAATCTGTATGCACAGATGTGTTGTAGCAAAAGGAAGAACACAGACTGTTCCTTCAGCAGGGTTTTTCACTTGCTCGAATTAGACTGTCCCAGAGATCATTAATCGCAGTGAGTCTGGCAGCTCACCACGTGCTTTTCCAGAAATGATCACTTGGATGGTTTCCAGTGCTTGGCTGTGCAGTCCACGGTATGTGAACTGGAGAATTCTAGTTTTTTTTTTTTTTTTTTTTTTAAAGTTCAAAACTTGTTTTGCTCGCCGTGATACTTTTTTTTTTTTTTTTAAGATAGGGTCTCATGTAGCCCACATTGGCCTCACATTCACTATGTCGTCAAAGAATGACTCCTAAGCCTTGTGATTACAGGCGTGTGCCGGTCGTACTGTCTTACTCAGTACTGGATTGAACCCAGGACTTCATGGATGCTAGGCAAGCACTCCATCAGCTCAGTCAAACCATAATACAATGGTTTAGATATTCAGTATGCTTTCTACAGAATAAAACAATGAGTCTATACTGAAATCCCAAGATGCTTTCTATAGACAGCATATGATGACTAGAATGGCCCATGTGTGCCTAAGGTTGTCTATAAGTGCATGGCACACAGCGTATGTGACAGATATGTGTGTATCATGTAGCGCCCATGCTAGTTTCTAGCAGTATTGGGTTGAGAATGCCACTTCTTAAAATTGTAATTGCACAATTATGAGAACAACTAACTAAAAGGATATAACATTTTTCATATATATATATATATATTGTTTTTTTTTGGAATGCATTTGGAAGAGAAAATTGCCATGATAAATAAAAAACTGTCCACGGAGCCCAGTCGACAGATGCTGGCCCTGAGATAAAGACTGATTTCCTTGGCATGGCGTTCAGAATCCACGGCTGGCCATATCCTGTCCTGGGCTTCGTCTCCTAATGTCCCTTCCCGCAGCTTCCCAGGGGTCCCAGTGAATGTTGTCCTGACCTCTGGCTAGGAGTGAGGGAGATGTGTGTGGCAGGAGGGGAGGGGAGGGGCGCACGTGCAGGTATTTGCATTGCAGCCTTGTAATGAGTTCTGTTTCCTCTCCCGTCTCCGTCCAGGATCAAGCCCCGCCCTCTGCGTAAGCTCGTTATTACCTTGCCTCCTCACAGAAGCCTCACTTCCACCCACGAAGCACTGGCTTTCCTGTTTCATTCTCTAGTGCTAACTATCCAGCTCGACCCTTCCTACATGGGCGGGGACCAGATGTCCGACCCTTCCTACGGGGATCAGATGTCCGACCCTTCCTACATGGGTGGGGACCAGATGTCCTCCCTAGGGCAACCCATGGCCGGCGGAACTTAATTAGACCCACACCACAACAGGAGAGTGTGTGCCGAATGCTCTTTAAAAACTACCAGACACTCCAAGGAATAAGCAGCATCGTTAATCAAGCCCGTCATCGTTCATCGGGGCACTCGTCTCCTCTACTCTCTGGTGTAAATGGGACATACAGGGAAAGTCCCCCGCCACTGGATGAGGAGGATTTATGGCCAATGCTTTTGCTCTGCAGGTTCTGACTTACCAGGTGCAGTAATTAAGCATCTGGTGGTGTGTGGAAATAATTTAACACAGTGAGGCAGCGGCGGTCCACATGAAGGGGGTCAGTCGGGGCGGGGAGGTGGGCTTTAGGTTCAGGCCTGGCCGGGTCAAGTACCCCCAGTAGCTGTGCATTCTTGGAACAGGATGTGTGGAATAATCCCTTGTCCCTGAAAGTGGGCAGAACTGCCTGCCTGTATCATATACTCGGTTCCTTAGGCTTGTATATAGGTTTTGTTCTCTTCCGTGCATGTGTCTGCTTAGTTGCTAACATTTCCCTTTTTGTTTGCTGTCAACTTCATAACAATACATTTCAGTATCTGATACAGGTATTTAGCTGATACAGTATCTCCTATTTTTCTTCATTTTTTGTCTTTTGAACTTTGTTCACACAATGAGTTTTCTATACAGATGACCTTGTCTAGTTCAAAAAATAATCCTGATATTTTCATTATATTACTTACATATTATTTTAGAGGCAATTAAAATCTTTGTATTGATTTTCTTATGAAGGAATGGAGTTTGTAATATTTCTATATATCTTTAATTTTTATTATTTTTATTTTGGGGGAGTTTTATTTTTAATATAGATTTTTGCATACTTCTTTGTATTTATTTTATTTTATAGGCATATATATATGTATGTATGTGTGTATATATATATATATATATATATATATATATATATGTAGGCATATATATATGTATGGGAGTGTCAGATCCCTTGGAACTGGAGTTACAAACAGTTGTGAGCTTGGAACTGGAGTTACAAACAGTTGTGAGCTACCATGTGGGTGCTGGAAATTGAACTGGGGTCCTCTGGAAGAGCAGCCAGTGAGTGCTCTTAACCGCTGAGCCATCTCTCCAGCCCCCAGATTTTGCATACTTCTTAAATAGATTCCTAGATACTGTATTCTTTTGGTTGATATTGTGAATGGACTTTTAAAAAATTCATCATAATTTCTGTCTGGTTATTTTTTGTACATTGGTTTGTTTTTTTTTGTTTGTTTGTTTGTTTGTTTTGTTTTTTTTAGGTTTTCGAGACAGGGTTTCTCTGTGTAGCTTTGGCTGTCCTGGACTCGCTTTGTAGACCAGTCTGGCCTCGAACTCACAGTGATCCACCTGCTCTGCCTCCCGAGTGCTGGGATTAAAGATGTGCGCCACCACACCCGGCTTTGGTTTGTTTTTTTAATAATTGATTTTATACCTGACCACCTCACTGAGTTTACGATTCATGTACGCAGTCACTTCTGCAAACCGTGGTAACCTTACTATTTGGATTTTATATGACAGTAGAACTCCAGTGTGCTTGTGAATTAGATTTTCTGCTTGAGAGACTACGTGAGAATGTCTGTCTGCATCCCCCACCCCTTGTAGCTCTCTGTCTGGGCTCTGGGTGTTCGGCCTCACTGGTGTGGGGTCTGTCAGCCATCTGGAATGTTGGCCAGGGGCCAGGTAAGCAATGCTTCTGGTCTTGCTTGTATCCTGAGAGAGTGAGGAGAGTAACATGGTAATGCAGCATTGACTGGCATTTACAAGGCCTTAGGCACTATGCAAACAAAACAAACAAAGTAAAAATGGATTATGCATCAGAGTTGCTGTGGATAGACTTGGCTCTTCTGGCCAGAAAGAAGATTTTAAGTCCAGAAATGGCCGTGGGGGTTGGTCCAGACATAAGAAAGTATAGCTTCAGAACTGCTAGAAGAGCTGGGGCTTGTTTAGTTATAGAGTGCTTGCCTCGGTCTGCAGTACTCCCAGGCAATGGATGTCCTAAAGGAAGAGAGCAGAAGGACTGGGGAGACGGCGTGCTTGCCACACAAGATTGAGGACCTGAGTTTACATTCCCTGAACCAATGTGGAAAGCCAGGCTTGGGGGCATGCTTCTGTAACCCCAGCAATGATGAGATGGGAGGCGAGCAGAGGTAGGCAGAGCCCTAGGGATGGCTGGCTACCTAGCCTAGCCTATGTGGTGAAGGTGAGCGACTCTTGTGTCAAATATAAGGTGGGAGGTACCGGAGGAATGGCCACTGAGGTTATCCTGACTTCTGAAGCAACATGCACACATATATGCATGTGTATACCTGTACACACACACACACACACACACACACACACAGAGTAGAAGTCAGTTTGGTGATATGGCAGAGGAGAGTCGGGGCCTGAAGCTGGTGAGTATTCCCAAAGCTCGGAGCTGGCCCTGTGAGGGACTGGCCATCTAGGCTGGGGAGACTGTCCTCTGGGTACTACAGGGATGCTTATTTGAAGGAGCTCAAGAGGCAAGACTACCTAGGGGAAGGCTAGGAGACTTTGAAATGTTGAAGTAGCTGCAGAAATAATTTCTGAATCACTTATTTTTGCAATTCAAATCAAATAGAGGTAGGGAAATAAGAGCCGTGAGGCTTTATAGATTTATGTCAGATAACAGCCTGGCACTGAGCAAGTGAAAGATTATGACAAGTTAAAAACCTCATTTTTCTTTCTTTTTTGCAAAAAGAAAAAGAAAAAAAAAGTGGGCATGCCAGTTCTTTGCAGCATTACTTCACGCAGAGCCAGAAACCGTTCAAAGCCGAAGTGGTGGCTCTGCCGAGCAGTTTTCATGTTCCAAAAGTACGTGTCTTGCACAGAGCGTCTAATTATTCTTGGGGACAATTACTGTCAGGTTCCAAAATATGCTCAATGAGCAGCAATTGGTGTTTATTCAGCTTTTAAAAGACTATGCAAGGGAACAGTAGGTTATATTGTCTGCCTGAAGAGGCATTTTGCCACCCGGAAACATCTGCTTTCTATTTAAAGTCGTGGAGAAGGAATGGGAGTGTATTTCAAATGTACTCCCTGAGCACCGCTGAACACCGACGAAAGGGGAATGAAATTGGATCTGAAGGTGGTTTCTGCTCTCTGATCCACACTCCGCCGCTGGTCCCTGCTGCGCGGGACCTGTGCCCTCCTCGGTTGGGAGGTTCTGATTCTGTTGAGTCTCCTTATTCTGATTTGCACACATGCGGGACCTGACAGCGCTGTCCTATTTTACCTTCTCGGGTGAAGCAAAATTAGCTTTCCAAAGTGGAGGTCTGTCTCTCTGAATTTAAAGTGCTCCGGTTCCGCTCTCTTGGTTGCTCAGCGTCATCTTGCCATGCTGAGCTCGCCGTGTGGAGGGCGCTGTCCACACACAGCTGTTAGGAGGGTCAACTGAGGATATTGGCATCTGTTTGGTGCGCTGTAAGCTTTCTGTGACGGACAGGGCATGAGTTATCTATTTCACTGTAATAAAATACAAATTTAGCTGCTTAACCATGTTTCTGTCTGGCAGAAGTTTGAATGTCTGTGGGTGCAGTGCTGTGGAAGTCTCATTGGAAGGCTTGATTGCCCAAGGATCTGGTTTAGAACTCACATGGTTGTTGGTGGAATGCTGGCTCCCATGGGGTATTGTACCAAGGGCCTCCGTTCTTCTCCGGTTGTTGGCTAGAGTCCCCTTAGTGCCTTACAGTGTGGGGCTCTTAATATTCCTGAAATCCAGAAAGGGAAAGTCTGTGGAAGACGAGTCACAGTTGTGTATAGCTTAATCACACAAGTGACAACCTATGACCTTTGCTGTGTTCTGTTGACTAAGAGAAAGCCAGAGTCGGACTAGGTAGTGCATAGCCACAATCCCACAGGACGTCAAGGTAAGAGGATGACAGTCCATGGGGACTAACTGCCTAAAAAAGAAACCCGGGGCCCCAAACAAACAAACAAGGGCAAACAAGTCTCACCTGCATGCAAAGGGAGGGGATTACATTGGGAACCACCCAAGAAGCCATAGTCTACGACAATATGCCCACAGCTACTGTTTTACCTATTCTTATGGGGCATGGTTAAGACAGAGTTCAAGTTTTCAGCAATGCCACTTACTGTGTGGCAGGCAGGTCTGCTGGCTGGTCTGGGCCTGTCTCCCTCACCTGTACAGCACTTTCCCACAGGATTAGGATGATCTTAAATGAGAAATCCCACATGCAGAATGCTAAGCAGTTGGTAAATGTCACCGCCTGGCTGTTCTTTTCATCCTGGTCTTTTTTTTTTTTTTTCCTTTCCCTCCTTGAAATAACATTAGACTTTTTGAATATCAGAAGAGGAGCTTGAAACTCCCCAGTACTCTGAGTTTGGGTTATTCATGTGGAAATCCCAGTCCCATGGGTGGCTTGCTGGGCGCAGAACTGCTATCAGACTGGCATGCAGGTCCGGGTCCTGTCCATCCATCCGTGGCCCCATCCGTACTCCCCTACTGCCCCCCTCCCCCATCACCACTCATGTTTGCTGGGACCTCAGGGCTAGAGCGTTTTGGTATAGTGACCACTTTCCGATGGATGGGTGTGGTAGGAATCCCAACAGTGCCCCTCGTAGGGCTCTCCTTGTAGAAAGCCTGCTTCTGGTGACGAATGGCGTGTCCAGATGAACCCACTGCACCCCCCCCCACCTCCATGCATTTATGGTAGAGATTCTGAAGGCAACTCAAGGCTTTCAGATCCCAGAGCTGAGAAAGCAAATTAGGAGATGGGGGCCCTGGTTTTGAGTGCTCGCCTGACCCAAGTCCCGCAAGGCAGACAGCCGGCTATATCATACGTCACAAAGCTCCACCATCTTACCTTGCCTTCCAGTCTTCCTCCCAGCCTCTCTCTTCACCTTGAAGGATTGCCTCACTAACTCACTCCTGCAAGCTTTAAGGACACAGAGTACATATAGAAAGTCATTGCTGGAGCACAGCCGGGCTGCCTACCTTTTCTCCCCTGCTCCCTGGTCAGAGCACTGCCTCCTCAGCCTCCTCCTCTAACAGGAACACTTCTGCGCTCCTTTCAAGCCCCTCTCCTGACCTTTGCATCCAGAGAATCAGTTCTTGGTCCACCTGTTGACTCCCCAAGCTGTAGGAGACCTCTCAGGAAAAAACCAACCGAGTCACTAACAGCCGTGTCATTCTAGATGAGCCATTGGCTGTGGGGACCATGCCCTCTGTTGTTTTCCCCCAGTCACCTAGAGCTCTTGTTATCAGAGAGGCCCCAGGTCCTTTCACTAGAGTCAGGTGCCAGGGGCTGAGGCAGGCTTGGGAGCTAGTCGTTTGAGTAGTCATGGCTAATGGCCATCATGAAGATGTAGGAAACTAGTGTCCATGTTCTGCATGTTCATGCTCAGGCCCAGCCTCTCTTCCTCACTGAGGGAGCAGGAGCAGAGGGCCAAAGGCCTGGGCTCCAGCCCTGACCTATGTTCCCACAGCTACTGTTCAGTGTTGTGAGAGAGACTCAGTACAATCAACCCCCCCAAATTCTCTGTGGTGACGGCCGCTCACATCCCTCCTTCCTCCAGCATGCGCGGGCCATCGCACGAGAGAGCGGTTTTTCTTCATAGTGTATTTGGGTGATTAGAAAACTACAGTGCTGGCTTGTGAGTGGCACAGCTGGGCTGTCCAGACGTCAGACTTCCCCGCATCCTGTTCACGAATACGTGCTCCGCACAGCTTGGCCTCTTGACAACAGCTGTGAAACGTTACAGCAAGAATCTTGCTTTTCTCTCTACAGCTGTCAGCTAGCTGCTGGAAGGGGGGGGATGGGGGTGGGTTGAAGCAAGTGAGTGAAAATTATTGAAGGAAATGCCCGAGGAGCCCACACTCTGTGCGGCTGTTACTCTTCCCGTTCGCTGGGCCCTGAGAGGAGCAGAAACGCTAGCCTCTGGCTGTTCTTCTGTCATGCCAGCCCCAGCAGCAGCTATATTGGCATTATATTCTTAGCATATTCTTCCAGAAGTTTCTGCATTCCTCCAACCCCGCTCTGATTTCCATGGTATTACCCAACAGACCTTGTGTGAGGCTCAAGAAATAAATAAATTGCTTTCCTAGAATAGCGTCTCCTTCTCCCTGAGTCTTCTGCAGGGTCTGTTGTGGGGAGCGGTGCGGCTCAGAGATGACTGCCCAGCGCCCCTTGAGACTTTTCTGTGTCCTCCTCGGGTGTCCTGATCTTTATCAGTCCCTTTCCACGTTGTTGGGATTTTGAAATTTAATTCGGCTAAATCCAAATCAAACCTTCAGATTTAAATTGGCGTCTCTGATCGATGCTTAGTAATCTGTAGCGTTTCATGACTTTATTTTTGCATACTGGTGGCCCTCTCCCTGTCTTTGTCTTATTTTGAACACTTAAAAGAATTTCTGAGAGTTTGCCCACAAAGCTTTTCTTCAAGAAGCAGATTTTTGTGATGAGTCTGTGTCTCCCGTTTTGTTACTTGGTTAGTCAGCTGTCGCCTTGAAGCATGACTGTGCAGCTTTAAAATCTGGCTTAGTCATCAGGGCCTATTGTCAAGGCCTCATCAATTCCTTACTAAACAGAAAGAAGCGTAGATGATGTGTTAGTTTGGCTAATTTTTTTATCAGTCAGTTCACAGGCACGTGGGATGAAAAAGCCAGCAGCTCAGGGTGTCTCCAGAAGGGAAGGGGGTCCATAAAGCATAAAGCTAGGACGAAGGTCTACACAAAATGTGGCCCGTCGAGTTGTAGAGTCCTCACGGGTCTTGAAGGCGGCAAACTGGTGATTCGTCCAAGGCTGTAAAATACTCCTGCCGTTCAAAACGGCTCCTCAAATCTGAGAAACACTTAAAATAAAGGAAGTATGAGTTACGAATGGGTTACAAAATCCTAAAATCGATGCAGAATCTCCAAACACTAATTTTTATTTATTTATTTATTTTCTAAAATGAATTAGTTTCAAAGAGTTCTTCACCCCCACAAATGCCGACTGAGTGTCAGAAAAGAAAAAAAAAAAAAAAATAGGATACTTGACAGCAATGTAAAAACTCTCAACGAAGAGCTTCGTTTTAAGCAAATTGCTCATTAGGCCAGTTGCTCAGAAGCCTCCAGGTAGTTGCCGATAAATGGAGTGTGGGTTGCAGGAACTACTCACAGGGTCACCCTCCTCCTCCTGCTCCTCCTCCTCATCTTCCTCCTGCTCTTCCTCTTCCTCTTCCTTCTTTCTCTTCCTCCCCCTCTTCCTCCTTCTTTCTCTTCTTCTTCCTCTTCTTCCTCCTCTTCCTCCTCCTCCTGCTCCTCCTCCTGTTCCTCCTATTCCTGCTCCTCCTCCTCCTCTTCCTTCTGCTCCTCGTCCTCCCCTTCCTCCTGCTCCTCCTCCCCCTCCTCATTTTAATTGTTCTCATGCATATGTATCTTTGCCAATAAGCTATTTAAAATCACATGAGACAGTGGGTGGCCTAGAAATCATAAATTATACATTAGGTCAAGTTCCATGAATTCACACACACACATCTGTCCTGTTGCAGAGAGCAGCCCATCTTCACCACTCGAGCGCACGTCTTCCAGATTGACCCCAGCACCAAGAAGAACTGGGTG